>NW_005187402.1:12604742-12614624 GCF_000239375.1 Pundamilia nyererei | reverse complement strand
AATCCCTTTGTCTGTCTGCAGCTCGGTGTAGTGAACGTTTTCTCCGGTCACGATACGGGCCCGCCCTGAGCGGAGCCTTTTCAGATCCAAGCCTAGATCCTGCGCCACATTACCAATAACAGAGCCTTTCTTCATCTCCTCAGGTATAGAATACCGAATCTGACCACCTACCATGTTAACAGCAAGAAGCAGCAACAGAAGAAATCCTATGTGACGTCGTACTCCACAAAGTGATCGCCATTCGGATACGCAACTCAGGCATGTTAAAGTCGCCATTACTCAGACAGAATATATATATGTAGAGAACGAACGATTTTTCCGTTCAGGTAGTTTAAATAATGTCCTAGTCTATCATCCCTGAAGCTACATTTACAATTGTCAACAACCTTTATAAAGTTGTGAGTCCTCGTTCAAACGAAATCTTGACAAAAGACAATGAGCTGCCCTTAATGTATGATCACTGAGGGGATGGACTGGATGACAACGAAAGACCGAAAATATTTAACTGGCCAACAGCGTCCCTTAGAGTATAAAACGTGGAAGTCATATGATTCCTGAATTTCAGAAGCAACACCGCAAACCCAACATCAACACATTTTATCTTGCGTGGAAATCAATATGAAATGATATCAAAACACCATGTTCAATAAAATATTTTCACTTCAGCATGTATGTCGCAACGAATTTTGTGAGGAGATATAGTTAAAATGGACCCACTAGAATAATGAGAGATTATCATTCAAGTAATTTCTAAACCCGGTAAACAGAAGAAACCGTTGCAACAAAAAATAAAAAAAATAAAAATAAAAAAAAGGAAAAAAGAGAAAGAAAACGGAAGTATTACTTTTTAAGGAATGTATGTATAAATCTATATATCATTTGCTAAAATAATTCATGTGTCCTCAGGATCTTATAATGAGTAATTTAGAATCACTAGAAAATATTTTGGCACTCAACTGTCTTGTCATGAAATGTTTTCATGGGAAAGACATAACATAAGAATGCTATTAAGATATGTGTGAATGATTGCTCTGCTTAACATTAAAATGTTTTTTACTAAACTTTCAGGGTAGTCTCGTTCTTTAGAATGTTGTGGAAACCAAATAATATCATTAAACAAAATGTCAGAAGACACTGCAAAGACATGTTTAGAACATTAAAACCCATTTATTTATACTAAAAGAAAAATATTGGCCTCTACCCCTGATTATTCTGGAGGATGTGTGGAGAATGTGTCAATTGTGGTAACCTAGAATTACCTGACTGCTAATGTAAACTAAGACTCTGTTCTTGTTGCTGGAAATTTTGCAACATTGAGAAGCTATTTCATTGAAGCAATTACATAAAGGATAAGGAACAGATGTGTCTATATGAAATGACAAACCTCCAGAGGAGAGTCTGGTTCATCCAGGATGCTCTTTTCACTCTGTATCCTCAGCACGTTCTGACTACCAGCTCTGCCGAACTTACAGTCACTCTTTCTGGAGTCAGTCGTCCTGCACACCTCGTAATTGTACACATGTGGCAGAGTCCCTGTGCCCAAAGTGTCTGAGTAACGTGGTGGATAATATGGAATGACAGGCAGGTTGGAGTGATACAGGATGCGAGACTGTCTCCACCTGTAGATTTTGACTGATATGATAACCACTAAACACGTGATGAAGAGGAAGGAAACTACAGCCAGAGCCAGGACCAAGTAAAAAGTCAGGTTGTCATTGTACTCCTTGTCATGTGTCAACTCAGTGAACTCCGATAGCACTTCAGGGAAGCTATCTGCCACCGCCACGTTAACAATGACTGTAGCTGAACGAGAGGGCTGCCCGTTGTCCTCCACTATAACAGTCAGTCTTTGTTTGACAGCATCTTTATCAGTGACTTGGCGGATAGTTCTGATTTCTCCATTCTGTAAGCCCACTTCAAACAGCGCCCTGTCTGTGGCTTTCTGCAGTTTATAGGAGAGCCAGGCATTCTGTCCAGAGTCCACATCAACAGCCACCACTTTAGTCACCAGATAGCCCACATCTGCTGAACGAGGCACCATTTCAGCCACCAGAGAGCCACCAGTTTGGACTGGGTACAGAACCTGAGGGGGGTTGTCGTTCTGGTCTTGGATCATTATTTTCACAGTCACATTGCTGCTTAGTGGAGGAGAGCCTCCATCCTGCGCTTTTACAATGAATAACAGTTGTTTGATTTGCTCATAGTCAAACGAACGCACTGCATGCACCACTCCACTTTCTGCATTAACAGAAACGTATTCAGATACTGGAGACCCATTAATCTCACAATCTTCCAAAATGTAGGAAACGCGGGCGTTTTGGTTTTCATCGGGGTCTTTAGCATTAACAGTCATGATAGAAAGACCAGGAGAGTTATTTTCCACAATCCAAGCCCTATAAAAATTTCGAGGAAATTTTGGGGAATTGTCATTAACATCTGACACCTTTAGATTAAAAGTTTTTCTGGTTGACAGCGGAGGGGAGCCCGCGTCTGAGGCAATAACGGTGATGTTAAATTCTGACAAACTTTCACGATCTAAGGCAGCATCAGTTATCAGTGTATAATAACTTCTCACATTGGATTTAATTTTAAAAGGAACACTGCCTTCGATCGTGCACCTTACCTGTCCGTTTTCACCCGAATCAAGATCTTTCACATTAATAATGCCAAGAGTGGTACCCGGAGCTGAGTCTTCTGACACAGGACTAGTGAATGACATCACGTTAATGACCGGTGCATTATCGTTTATATCCAAGACCTCAATTTCAACTTTACTAGAATCTGTCAGTCCCCCTTGATCTTTCGCTTCAACTCTGAACTCAATCTTTTTGTCCATTTCAAAGTCGATTTCCTTTGCCACATATATTCGACCAGTAGCTTCATCTATATCGAATAAATCAGCTATCCCTGCCTTTGATTTTGAAAAGTAATATGCCACTTTTCCATTTGAACCGGTATCAATGTCGCTCGCATTCACTGTAACAACATGCGTGCCTTTTGGGGCATTTTCAATCACCGCGGCCTTATATAAGGATTGATTAAACACCGGAGCATTGTCATTCGCATCTAGTACGTTTACCTCTATATTTACTGTCCCAGATTTCTGTGGATTTCCACCATCAACGGCCAACAGTTTTAAAGATAGGCGTGGCTGTACCTCTCTGTCTAAAGGCTTCTGAAGCATCATTTCAGCATATTTACTTCCATCCGGATTAACATATTGTTTCAACACAAAATTGTCTGTCGGAGTTAAAATGTAGTTCTGCAGACTGTTTTGCCCAACATCAGCGTCCTCCGCACTCTCCAGCACAAAACGGGAACCGAGCGCAGCAGATTCGCTTATTTCAAATTCCAAGTGACTGTTCTGAAAAGTGGGAGCGTTATCATTTACATCCAATACCTCTATCGTCACAGGGTGCAGCTCCATCGGTTTTTCCAATAAAATCTCAAAGGTAAAGCTACATGGAGTCAAATCCCCACAAAGCTGCTCTCGGTCTATTCTCTCATTCACAACTAAAGTCCCTTTGTCTGTTTTCAGCTCTGTGTACTGAATGCTTTCTCCCGTAACGATACGGGCCCGTCCAGAACGAAGCCTTTTTAGATCCAAGCCAAGATCTTGTGCCACATTTCCAACAAGGGACCCTGTTTTCAGCTCCTCTGGGATCGAATATCGGATCTGTGCCTCCGCTCGATAAAGAAAAAGGACGTGAAAAACAAACAGGCTGGCTGTAAGTCGCATTCGCCATCTTACAACTCGGTCTCGATGTTCTACTCCAAATGCCATTTTTGAAAACAGGTCTTAAAAACCAAAACCGAGCAATGGATCGAGGGCTTTAACTTAGAGAGGAAGACTCACACACGTCGATATATGACGTTAAATAAAAAAGCAGGTGTGTATTCTATTTGATCCAGCTCCTATGAAAAGCAGATCATCTGCCGTTACAAAACGCAGTGATGGGGGTGGAAACAGCCCTGTCTCGAAATGCATTGCAGAATAGATTTACCAGGCAACAGCGTCACTTAGAGGGTATAATATGAAACTAGAAAAGCCAATGACCACGTTCATCACTCTGCACACTATCTCTGTAGAAATAACGTAATGATTTCACTTTGAAGGCACGTACGTCTGTTAAGTGAATTAAAGAATGCAGAAAATACTGACTTTCACTGTTAGAAAAAGATTAATTCAACTGGAAAAAAGCAAAAAGTGTGTGACACAAAGCAAAAAGACCACTGGCACTTTCTTCTCTTTTTCCTCTTTCTTTTTCTTTTTAAAACATTTTTTGATAACAGCGGATTTCAAAGTTACTGTCACATGTCCCCTTATGACATAAAAAATACACATTGCTAGTGACCTGTAAATTTTAAAGAAGAACGAATGATAATAACGCAAAACTTGCTTGCTATTAAATGAATCTGAAGTTATGGGTTGTCGTTTTTTATTATTTATTTATTTATTTATTTATTTATTTGTTATTATTTATATAATTAACTGCATTATAAATAAAACATACAAGTGGATCCTAAATGAATGGCCTCTTCAAAGTCTTAGAAATCTCAACGATAATAATGACGACTGCATCTCAGAGCAAAGCACTTCAGCACCAAGGACAGTGACAGGACAGTGGAGCCGTTTCCATTTCAGAATGTAACTACTACAGTATTTAGACGTAATTATATTAACCCTGCATAAAAACAAACATTGTCATTTGATGAAAAAAATATATATATATATTAGTGTTCACACAAGCCAATATAATCAACCGGAGACGTGATGCTTGCACTGTATCCTACAAAGTTTCCAGCGTCATCCATACTAACCAAGGTCTGAGTTATTGCACTTATTGGGTGGGGGGGAGGGGGGGGGGCTATTCGCTGATTATGTATAACGCAAAGATAAAGTTTTTGTCAGTGTGTTTACTTTGTCTTGAGTGGAGTCGGTGAAATTGTATAACCATCTTCAAATGAGGAGCTATTGTTACACTTTGTTTTACAGACAGATACTGTTTACAGTCAGGATGATAGAAGAAATTCTCTTCATGACTGTTAAAGCAAAAGTGTAGTTTAAAACTATTTATTAGCAATGCTAGATTACTGACACACAAGCGCCCAAATGTAAAACATAAACAAACCTCTATCGGAGAGTCTGGTTCATCCAGGATGCTCTTTTCACTCTGTATCCTCAGCACGTTCTGACTACCAGCTCTGCCGAACTTACAGTCACTCTTTCTGGAGTCAGTCGTCCTGCACACCTCGTAATTGTACACATGTGGAAGAGTCCCTGTGCCCAAAGTGTCTGAGTAACGTGGTGGATAATATGGAATGACAGGCAGGTTGGAGTGATACAGGATGCGAGACTGTCTCCACCTGTAGATTTTGACTGATATAATAACCACTAAACACGTGATGAAGAGGAAGGAAACTACAGCCAGAGCCAAGACTAAGTAAAAAGTCAGGTTGTCATTGTACTCCTTGTCGTGGGTCAACTCAGTGAACTCCGACAGAACTTCAGGGAAGCTGTCCGCCACCGCCACGTTAACAATGACTGTAGCTGAACGAGAGGGCTGTCCGTTGTCCTCCACTATAACAGTCAGTCTTTGTTTGACAGCATCTTTATCAGTGACTTGGCGGATAGTTCTGATTTCTCCATTCTGTAAGCCCACTTCAAACAGCGCCCTGTCTGTGGCTTTCTGCAGTTTATAGGAGAGCCAGGCATTCTGTCCAGAGTCCACATCAACAGCCACCACTTTAGTCACCAGATAGCCCACATCTGCTGAACGAGGCACCATTTCAGCCACCAGAGAGCCACCAGTCTGGACTGGGTACAGAACCTGAGGAGGGTTGTCATTCTGGTCCTGTACATGTACAATAACTGATGTGTTACTACTTTGTGGGGGTGACCCACCATCTTGTGCTTTAACTCGTATTTGATACTCTTTGACTTGTTCATAGTCCAGTGAACGCAGAGACTGAATGACTCCACTTTCTGTATTAATGGAGAAATATGCGGATACCGGATTTCCATTCAGCTCGTCTTCAAAAAGAAAATATGATATACGTGCATTCTGGCCCTGGTCCAAATCAGTAGCACTAATCTGCAACAGAGGGACACCTGGAGAATTGTTTTCCGTTACCTGAGCGCTGTAAAGACTTTGACTAAAAACTGGAGCGTTGTCATTAATATCGCTAACTTCTAAATAGACGGATTTTTTGTTCGATAATACTGGGAAGCCCTCATCAGTGGCAGTGAGAGTAATGTTGTACGTGGGAAGCTTCTCTCGGTCGAGAGTTTGCGCAGTGATTAATGTATAATAGTTTCTGAGGGAAGATTTAATTTTGAAAGGCAGATGTTCATCTATAGTTAAATGCACCTGTCCGTTTTTTCCAGAATCTTTATCTTGGACACTAATTAACGCCACAACTGTGCCAGGAGGAGAATCTTCTGAAATCTTCCCCGAATAGGAAGCCATTGTGATTACTGGACTGTTATCATTTTCATCTACTATTTCGATCACTAACTTGCTGGCTCCTGTGACACCCCATGGATCTTTTGCTTGGAGGTTTATCTCGTAATTTGGAGAAGCCTCATAATCGATATCCCCGACTAGTTTAATCTCACCTGTGTTGGAATTTATTTCAAAAGGACAAGCGGAACCATCTTCTAGGTGTGTGAATGAATATGTAACGTTACCATTGTAACCTTGGTCAGCGTCTACTGCACTGACTGTGGCAATAATTGTGCCTCGTAAAGCATTTTCCAATACAGAGGCTTTGTATATGGACTGTGTAAAAACGGGCGAGTTGTCATTTGCATCCAGCACAGATATGTGTATTTTTACCGTTCCGGACATCTGCGGCTCGCCACCATCGACAGCCGTTAATATGAGCGCATGTTTGCTTTGCTTCTCGCGGTCCAAACCACTCTGAAGCACCATTTCGGCATATTTACTCCCATCTGCTCGAGTATGTTGTTTGAGAACAAAATGTTCGTTTGCTTTTAAAGAATAACTCTGCAGTGAGTTTGTCCCTACGTCAGGATCAGCTGCACTATCAAGCAAAAACACAGTCCCAGTCGGCGTCGATTCGCTAATTTCTAATTTTATTTCTTTTTTTGGGAAAACGGGAGCATGATCATTTATATCTTGTATTTCGATAGTAATGGAAAACAATTCGAGTGGCTCTTCAAGAACAATTTCCAGACTAAAGCTGCACGGAGATTTCTTAGCGCATAATTGTTCTCTGTCAATTCTTTCATTGACAACGATATGGCCTTTGTTCTGGTTCAGCACGACATATTGATTATCATCTTCTATTACCAGTCGAGCTCGACCAGATACCAACCGTCTGACATCCAAGCCCAGGTCTTTTGCAATGTCCCCGACAAAGAGTCCTTTCCTCATCTCTTCTGGTATAGAATAGCGGATTTGTCCATTGACAGCAGCAACCACAAAGAAAAGCAAAATGGAGACGTTCCACTGACGCAGGGTACCGTTGTGCTTCATATTATCCATTTCTTCCCAGTAATATCAGGTCCAAAACAACACAGTGATCGGTACAGAAAGCTCCAGCTATTTATCATAGAGGCTTTGCAGTGTGTACAGTCTTCTTTTAAATTTACCCAAAGCCACGACAGCTTAATAGCCATCGCCTATCTCCTTTAAAGACGGGTGGTGACTTTGTGTCTTTAATACGCATTGCACAAGTCTGCTTAGGCAACAGCACCACCAGCAGTGATGAACTAAAACGGCAGGTGTCTGAGCACTGATGCTCCACTGTTTAGCCTTTCCTGACTACTACATACATTGTTTTTTAGCAACACCCATGCAAAAGAAAGCAAAATCTCGATAAGATCTCGATAAGCATAAATAAAAAGATAAACGAATAAGTTAAATAAATGAAGCATATTTTTTCCATAACGGGTGATTAATATACTGTCTGTTTTATTATTATCTCTGTTTACAAGTCATCTTATGACCACCTAAGTAGGTCCAAAATTTGCCGTGAATGGAGTGGGCTGACAGCAACAACAACGTTTTCTGATACAATATTTGCAGCAGACTAAAAAATATAAGAGATTGAGCGAATTCATTTGACAAACATTATGTTGAGACTGAAGTGTGGACAAACACACAGATTCTGTGTAAAACCATACTGAGCTGCATATCTGCAGAGAGAGGCAGGCTGACAGATGGTTACATAGATAAATGAACAAATGTATACAAAGATACAGTAGAGAAGGAGTGGATAGATAGACGGATAGATAATCTGATCTAATCTAACTGATGAGTCCAATGACCTAGATTTGAGCAGTGGAATCAACATTGAAAGTACTGCTACACTCATCCAGAGGCATGAAAAAATAATGACACATTTCAGAGCAGTATGTTTGTTTGTTTGTTTTTGGTTTGTTTTCTTTTTTGTAGAGCTGAAAGGAATGGATAAATTTGATAGGTTTTGATACTTTCTTGCATGTTTCCCTCCTCACACATATTAGCATCCTGCTGAAGAGCAAAAATATTTTGTGCACCATGATTGAGCATTATTTAGGCAAAGACTCCACAGCAGAAGCCAGAAATATTCACATTAATATTCATGTAGCATAAAGCCTAGGGTAGAACTACACAACGCACACAAACTAGAGTAATGTTGCTGCTGTGTTTCAAGACTGCTACCTGCAGTCTCAGTCCTGCACCAATATGACTTTCAATGAAACATTTCTGGGGATATTTGTTGTATAAACACTCATAACATTTCATATCTAGTGTCAATGTAGATCATGGGTTGTGGTGAAATACTATCATGTACTGTGTAAAGGGAACTGTGAATTTCATATTAATTGTGGCTGTATATTGCAATGATAAGGATTTTAGTGTTTGGGGTGAGATTTCAGGGAAAAGGGGAAATCAAAATAATCTTACCTATTAGATTGAAGTGGAAGATTCATCCAGGAAATGCACCAAGAAAAGAAAGAAGAAAAAAGACAGTAGTTAGTATGTATCCTGAAGAACAACAGCAATAAAATAAAATAAAATAGAATTCATGCATATTTATTGGTTTTACACACTGCAAGTGCAATACCGCTACAATGGAATACCATAATTTGATCTTTTGAGTTTTTGAAGCAGCATTTTACCCAGACCAAAAATATTTTAGATTTAATAATCTAGTGTTTGAGAATTTAATTGCACTGATTGTTCCTCCTCATGTTTAGAACACTGTTGTGCAACTACTGTGCACAAAAAAAAAAAAAAACAGTGACAATTTATCACATAAAACACTAAGGATTTGGTGCAAAATCTAGATATTTTAGTGACAGTATGTGATAACATTTAAGAAGGTCATGATTTAAGAACCTGGTGAAAAAAACAAAAACAAAAACTAATCAACTAAAACGTTGATGTCCCCTCTGGACAAGATGATTCTGAAAGCCAAAGCAAGACAAAACAAGATTACCCTCAGTTTTTAGAATCACTGAATCTTAGTGAGACTTTCAATATTTAAAGTAAGCCCTTATGTAAACTGGAAATTCCTTCCTATCTTACAGCAGCACTGCTGAAACAGAGCTGTTCTTGTGACCTAGATAGAATTAAACCAAAAAATATGCGCTGCATTTAGAAGAGAATAGAATAGCTTTTTATTGTCACTGTTACAAGAACAATGAAAGGCAGTTTGGCATTACTCTGTGTGTGTGAAGTACACAACAGCGTAAGTATTTACACAATAACAGACAAATTTACATTTACAAAAGAAAGATATGTACAAGTTATACATGCACCTGCAAAAATGCAGATACACCCATACAAACATACACACACATACATACATATATGTATATATACATATATGCATGCGTACATACAAACACACACATATTTCCACATA
>NW_005187402.1:12595233-12604682 GCF_000239375.1 Pundamilia nyererei | reverse complement strand
GGGGTGATATAATAAATAAGGTTATAATAAAGAGGTAGATGTGTTGGTTGTATTGAAGTATAAATACAAATATGGTTTATAAATAAGGTGTAATGTCCATGAGTGTTGGCAGTGCAGTTATCCTCCAATCAGGGTGGAGGTAGGGCATGTTTGACAGCCTGTGGGTAAAAACTTCTGTTGAGTCTGTTTGTCTTCGACCTGATGGACCTGTAGCGTTTACCAGAGGGAAGGGGGAAAAAAAAGTGAGTGTCCAGGGTGCGAGGGGTCTTTGATGATGATACTGGCTTTCTGCTGAAGTCTGCCAGTATAGATGTCTCTGAGGGGAGTTAGTGAAGTGCCGATTGCCCGCTCTGCTGTCCTCACCACCCGCTGCAGTTTCCTCTTGTCCTCCGCGGTGCAGCAGTTGAACCAGTGTGCAGCAGTAGGTCAGAAGGCTCTCAATGGTGGAGCGGTAGAAGTTTACTAGCAGTCTTTGGAGTAATTGGGCCTGATGTAGTTTCCTGAGGAAGCATAGCCTTTGTTGTGCTTTCCCTACCTGGTGGGAGATGTTTGTGGACCAGGTAAGGTCGGCCGAGATGTGGACTCCAAGGAACTTAAAGCTTTCTATCCTTTCTACCTCCTCCCCATCAATGTAGAGGGTAGAGTGCTCAGATCGCTTTGTTCTTCTGAAGTCGATTACCATCTCCTTGGTCTTGGCTGTGTTCAGATGCAGGTTGTTGTCGTCACACCATTGCTTCAGATGCTGAACCTCCTCTCCGTAGGCTGAATCATCATTGTTGTGTTAAAGTGTTCCTCGATGCGCTGTTTGTATTTGCACTTGGCTTCTTTTATGCCTTTAAGCAGAGATTGCCTCTTTGTAGACTTGTTGGTCTCCTGATTTGAAGGCGCTGTCACGTGCTCTTAGTAGGGCTCTCACCTCACTGTTGAGCCATGGCTTCTGGTTCGGGAACATATTAATAGTCTTTGTTGTTGTTACACTCTCAGTACATAAGCGTATGTATGAGAGTACGGCAGATGTGTGGCCCTCAAAGTCTGATCCTTCTGCAAATACACTCCAATTCGTGTTATCAAAAATAGCCTTGTAGGGCCGTGGTGGCTTCCGCGGTCCACACTCGTACTGCTTTTACCGATGTTTTTTTACCTTTGAATTAGAGGTCTATAAGCAGGGATCGGGGACAGAGAGAGATGGTCAGAGAGTCCGAGATGAGGCAGTCGGGTTGCTTTGTAGGCATCTGGGATGTTGGCGTCGACCTGGTCTAGTGTGTTGTTTTCCCTCATCGGAAAGCTCGCGTTTTTAAAGAATCGAGGCAGGACAGATTTCAGGTTTGCGTGGTTAAAATCTTCTGCCACGATCACAGCGCAGTCCGGGTGCTTTGTAAGCTGTTTATTATTGGAGCGCCCGAGTAGCTCCATGGCTGACTTAGCATTAGCTTGCAGCGGCACATAAACTGCTATTATTGTGATCGCTGTGAGCTCTCTCGGCAAGTAGAAGGGTCTGCACTGCACCATCATATATTCTATGTCCGGGCAGCAGTGGACGACTTTAACTGTGTTGCTGGTGCGCCAGTTATTGTTTACAAATACTAGCAGACCTCCTCCACGTTTCTTACCAGACTCTTTGTTCCTGTCCGCTGTGAATGTAGCGTGGCCCGCTAGCTCAATCGCAGTGTCTGGGGTAAAAGAGTCCAACCAAGTCTTTGTGATGATCATAACACAGTAATCCAAACAGCGTGAGGTGATCCGCAGTCGTAACTCATCCATCTTGTTATTTAGTGACCGTGAGTTGGTGAGGAAGAGGCTCAGAATAGCCAGTGGGTGGGTTAGCACGTAGCCTAGCCCTCAGCCCCGCTCTCTTCTGTTTCCTGTGCCTCCGTCGCCTCACTTTAGCGGTGGAATTGGAGTCAGTGACCCCCCGGATCTCAGGGGGAATTGAGTCCCAGTCATTGTCAGCGAAGGTGTGCAGGTTTTTGTGGTTTAGAACCGCAAGCAGTTCAGTTTTGCTGTACTGCATTTGTGCTCCTGCATGTCGGAGAAAAAGTGAAACAAAAATACACTAAATAAAAAGAAAACCTTTAATTTGAGGAGACTGCCGGGTCGTCATCTTGGGTACTCCTCCACTCCTAGCACAGATGAAATTAGGAGCACAAATGGTAAATGGACTGGTTCTTATATAGCGCTTTTCTCCTCTCACTGAGCACTCAAAGCACTTTATTCACCCAATCATACCCATTCACACAAGCACTTTATCTAAGGTTTTTAGTGCTTCTATCTAACATTCACTCGCATTCACACTCCGATGAATGCATCGGAGAGCAACATGGGGTTAATATCTTGCCCAAGGATATTTGGCATTTAGACTGGAGGAGCCTGGGATCGAACCGCCTACCTTCCGGTGAGTAGGTGACCCACCTGAGCTACAGCCACCCCCTTACGACCTCAGATCCCGCTGAATTATTACTAAGCGGAGTGGGGGGGAGAGAGAGCACAAATGGGCCTGGAGCTATAACAGAAACACATATGAATTCATGAGGGTATTCTTTTCACGACAAAACCTCTTTGCTTCATCATCATGGCACTCTATAGTATGCAAGAATAGGCACACTCAGGCACCTTATGCGACACAGAAACACATGCACACACTTCACAGTTTAGGTGTTGTGTAAGATTTTAACTACTGACCTGAATAAAGCTTACAGCCAAACACACACACACACACACACACCACACACACACACACACACACACATATATATATACACTGTTTTTTAATGTAGGAATAAATATGATTTGCTTTTACTGTTGTGTGTTTACTGTTTTATGTTCTAAATTTAATGTTAAGTAGGCCAGGGTAGAGTCTAATAACAAAAGGAAGGGGAGGGGGGGGGAACACCACTAACACTAGTTTGTTTAGGTATAACAGGTATAATAGGGTCACCGATGACTACTGATGATCTTTCACACTGAGAAATAACTGTCACTAGACAATTACCAAATCATTCTAATACATCCAATTAAAGTCTAAACTATAACAGTATGTAGTTATCTACATGTATTTTATTATGAAATTTGCATTTAACTTTTAAGAATATAGTAATATTATTTTGTCCAGTCTACCCTCTTGTGGCCAAACCCCCCACTTCCTTCTTTTACAAGTTCCTGCACTTGATATACTGTCTACCAAAGGCAATAAAGAACTATGAAAGGCAACTATAAGGCTCTTACATAGACTAATGCACATCTGGTAGACAAAGGCACAGGAGGAAAAAAAAGAGTCACACAAAAAAGGCAGGCAATCTCCCATAAGCTAAATTTTAAATATGTGACTATGTTCTCATGAGTTCTGAGAGTGTGCAAGCGGTCACCCCCTTCCATTTAGAGGAGTAAATTAAAAAGAAATTAAAACGGGTTACCTGAAAGCAGAAGTTAAGAAGCAACAAATCAGGAACTAGTTATTCTAGTGACACACAATGGGAATTTTCTTTCTTCTTTCACCTCACTTGTGACCACTATAAGCAGGAACTGCTCTGTTATTATTATTGTTATTGTTGTTTATGGGGGGGAAATTAGTCAGAAAGGAAAAGGGATGCTTTTCTAAAAGTTTATTTTTCATCAAATGCACAAAATCTATTGACATATGGTTCAATAAAAGGTATGTGGTGCAAAGCTTTATTTGATCCCCCCCCAAATAAATAAAAATACTGACAACCTCACAGGGGTGTACTATGTCAGCTGGGATTGGTTCAAGCCCCAAGACCCCAAGCTGGATAAGTGGTAACATAATAGATGGGCAAATGAAGGATGAAAACAATGACAAAAGTTGGCTGCAGTAAAGCAAAGAGAAAAATAAAACAGGCTGTATATGGAAAATTACAATTGCAAATAATGTTTTTACTCAGGCAAAAACAAAAATACCACAGACAAAGCAAAAGACTTAGACTTAAGACTACTTCTCTTCAACTATATCACTCTCAAAAGACATAGGGATGAATGAAGAAGTCATAACGGTCTGCCCTGCATTTTGAATGCAGAAAATGAGACATTTCAACTAATGTATTAAATCAGTTATATGTTTTCCACACTGAAAGGTATTACAAATATTATGTTGTGTCTGTTACTTGTTCAGATAAGATAAAGGGGATCAACCATAGAATATTTTTTTTCTTAGATTAAAAACAGAAAATAAATGTAAAAAAATGACAGAAAATTTATAAAGTTACTAAACGCTACATTTAACTGTCACAGGCAATATAAATAAATACAATACATACTTTAGTTACACTTCTGTGATACTATGTCTAATAATATGTCAAAAGATCAACACCTATAAGTTTGAGACTGCTACCTGTGTCCAATATGTCAATGTGGCGGTGAAGTTGAGGTTATATATAAAAGACAACATATTCGTGCACAAATACACCCATATATAAGACAAAATCTTTTAGAACCACTAGATCCATTACGTGTATATTTAAAGTAATTATATAGAAGCATTAATTATTTATTTAGTTTTTAAAGAAACCCCAGTTACAACATTTTTGTTAAAAAGGTCCATCTCAAATCCAACATGTTAAAACATGCTATGGCACACTCTCATTTGATCACATAACAGGGATGCGGTGCACCTGCCCTCACCTTCAGCGTTGCCCTGTCTGCACTGAGGCGCCTCAGTGTGTTTTTCTGATAAGCCGCACTTCTTTTCTTAAGAGTGTCGGTGTCTGTATTTGATGCGAAACGAAAATCACCTCTCCACGACCCGGTGGTCATAAAGGAATCATATCGCTCATCATTCAGCAAGGTGCCGCAACGGCTAAAATCTGCAAAACTAGAGGGGCAATAGGTCGTGGGGAAAACGGGCAGACTGGCTGTGGTTGAACGGTAAACGTAGCCACGCCGACAGAGTTTAAAATAAAACACTCCGCTGATTAGAAGGATAAACATAGAAGACACGGTTGAAAGAGCGATTATCAAATAGAGCGTTAAGTTATCGCTCTCTTGTGACTCATCTGCAAACTCTAAAAGTTCGCTTAAAACGGGGAGCCCATCACCAAGCATTATGCTGACTGTCGCAGTGGCAGAGAGAGATTCGAGCCCGTTATCCGTTACTAATACAACAATAGTATGTTTTGGTTCATCGTCCTCTATGAATGTTCTCGTTGTTCTGATTTCCCCTGTATGCAGATCTACCATAAACACGTTAGGCCGTGTTGCTTTGATTATTCTGTAAGAAAGCCATGCGTTATGACCTGAGTCAGCGTCCACAGCCACCACCTTAGTAACCAGGTAACCTCTAGGCGCTTCAGCTGGTACCATATCTTCAGCAATGTAACCGCTACTTTGCACAGGATATAAGACCACAGGTGCGTTGTCATTTTGGTCCTTAATAAACACATTTATAATGCAGGTGGTGGAAAGTGAAGGCCCACCGCCGTCTCTAGCTGTCACTTTAATTTGGAAGTAAACTGACTGTTCGTAGTCAAACATGCGTGAGGTAAAGACCTCCCCCGTGTCTGAGTTGATGCTTAAGAAAGATGACACTTCTGAGTTTGTGTCCTTTGATATTTGGTATTGGATTTTAGCGTTAGACCCGTCGTCAACGTCTTCCGCTTTGACTTTAATGACAAACGTGCCAACGGGTTGGTTTTCCAAGATGTTGGCATTGTACTCGCTTTGCATAAATGTCGGGGGGTTATCATTTATATCGCTAATCGCGATTGGTATAACTTTTACACTAGTAAGTGGGGGAGAGCCCGCATCAGTGGCAGTTACTGTGAGGTTATACTCTGGTTGCACTTCCCTGTCCAATATTCCATCAGTCACTAGCATGTAATAGTTTTTGACCTCCGATACTAATTTAAAAGGAACATTTTTTGAGATCGTACAGGTGACACGCCCACTGCTCCCAGTGTCCATATCATATATATTAATCAGAGCAACCATAGTCCCTGGTTTGGAGTCTTCAGCCACGTTAGAAGAGGCCGACTTTATTTCTATCACGGGCTTATTGTCGTTCACGTCAATCACATCAATTATAAGTTTACAGTGTGAGGCCTGGCCACCGCCATCTTTAGCCTGAACATCTAGCTCGTGTGAGCTAGCTTCTTCATAGTCAATGACACCTGATACGCGAACTTCTCCGCTTAAAGGGTCAATTTCAATAACACCTCCCAACTTGTCAGACAGATGACTGAAGAAATAAGTTATCTCCCCATACACCCCCTCATCCAGGTCCGTGGCCTGTAGCGTGGTTATGACAGTCCCTATGGCTGAGTTCTCTGGCACAGAGGCTTTGAAAACTCGCTGGCTAAAAACTGGGACATTATCATTGGCATCTAAAACACGGATAAGGATAGAAGCAGTTCCTGATCTAGCCGGATTTCCCCCGTCAATTCCATTGATTTTCAGTACATGTTCAACTTGTGCCTCCCGGTCCAATGCCTTTTTAAGAACTAGCTCAGGATAAGCATTTCCGTTCATTTGGTTACCCATTTCCAGTGCAAAATTGTCATTCTGGCTCAGTGTATATTCACGGACAGAATTCGTGCCGAGATCGGGGTCATGCGCGCTCTCTAAGGGAAAGCGCCTCCCTAGAACTGTGGATTCCACTAAATCCAGTTTTATCTCCCCCGTAGGAAACACTGGGCTGTTGTCATTTATATCTGTAATGTCCAAAACTATGCTGAATGCTTGAAGGGGCTGTTCAAGTAAAAGCTGATACTGTAAAATGCAGGCAGTGGCTTGTGCGCAGAGCTCCTCTCGGTCTATCCGTTGGCTGATCAAAAGATTGCCTGACGCAGTGTCCAGTTCACACAGCTGGCTTGTTCCTTCTGCAACAACACGGGCTCGACGAGCATCAAGCTCTTTCACCTCCAGCCCCAGATCCCGCGCAACGTTTCCAATCACAGAGCTCCTCTGCATCTCTTCTGGAAGAACATAACGGACTTCTCCAAACGAAACAGCGGAAAGGAGACTAAGAAATGAAAAATGCAGCCACCACTTTAACTGAGGTCGACGCATCATCAATAAACATTTTTTCAGAAATGGATGCACTGTCGACATTATAGCTAAGTCGTTAACATACATCCAAATACCGAACTGAAAATGCAACTGCAATCCTACGATTTCCTGCTTCTCTGGCTGAGTTAATCATGCTCTATTAAGAAAGCTGTCAGCTCGGATTTCTCTCTCTCTCTCTAACCTCGTTTTTCAGCTCTCTCTCCCCCTCTCTCTAACTCCCTCTCTCAGACAGCTCCACATACAGCCTCTCTCCTTTTCTCCCCTCACACACACACACACGATAAAAAGAGAAATGCGCATGTATACACAGCCGCCGGTCCTAACCCAATACTCTAGTTCCACTGACACATATAGAGGAAGACATGAGCATCCATGACTCAGACTTTATAAAAGAGCGTCACCAAGAGACTGAGAGAATAACTGCAGCTGTCTGTAATATCACCTTCCAGCACGTAACCAAAGTGAGCTCAAGTTGGGAGCTGAACATTAACTGCTATAACTACTAATAAGACAAATACGATCATTGTATTTTAAACAACACGATATGGACACAGTTAAAGCAATATTTATATAATGTAACAGAGTCTAGTATGGGATCCAGGATCTGATGTGGGCCCCGATTGATTATGTGATTGATTAGTATTTTGATAGACAAAGTAGTTCTGACCTAGAACCACTCAATTTATTCTCTATTTATTAAACACATTGTCCCAAAAGGACAGGGACAGGAGTTATTTCTACACAAAATGTTATTTATGCCAAATCATTTGGACTTAAACAGACAGGCAGACAGACAGACAGACAGACAGGCACGCACACACGCGCACGCACACACACACATGCACGCACGCACACATACACACACACACACACACACACACAAAGTCATGAAATGAAAAGCAGAAAAAGTTATTGATGATCTCGCATGCTTGGCTTTACTTTGTTCAACATAATCCCTCTAGTGGCTGCTACGGAGCACTCCAGAATCCAGTTTATTTCCATAAGTAATGACACTAAGAGACAGATGAATCACTCTATCACTCTACTTCCTCTTGCTGAAACAGCAACACCATCCAGCAACATACACATAAATATATCCATGGCACTGCAGCTCTAGCTACAGATTAACAATAATATATCCACATATGAAAAGAACTGTGACTAAGTGATTATCCATACATCAGAGAACAGTAGCTATGACATGCTTATCTCAGATAAACAGGGAAGTCTAATATTAAAAGGTGGCAAGTCTGAGGGGAATGCAGTGGCAAAGGGCCTTTTCCCTCTCTGCACTGTGAAAAATATGACAGCTTTGATACATGAGGATTCATAACGGGTTAAAATATTTCAAAAGAGAATTTGGCTTCATGGGGCATAAAACAAAGGCATATATACAAAATAAACTAATCTCACAAAAAGTAGCTGGATAGGATGATCATGCAGCTATGAAGTCTCAAACTAAATAACACTAAAACAATGCCATTTCACGTTGTACAGGTTTAGTCGGTGTAAATTAAATTAAATTAAATTAAATTAATATTAGTGAACAGTGTTGTGTCAGTGGGCAAGACATTTTGTGAAGTCATATTTTCATAAGTAACTAACTAACTGTTATTCTGTAACACAGGTGTCAAACTCCAGGCCTCGAGGGCCGGTGACCTGCAGATTTTAGATGAGTCATTGATCCATCACAGCTGATTTAAAAGGCTAAATGACCTCCTCAACATGTATTGAAGTTCTCTAGAGGTCTGGTAGTGAACCAATCATTTGATTCAGGTGTGTTGACCCAGGGTGGTATCTAAAACCTGCAGGACACCGGCCGTCGAGACCTGGAGTTCGACACCACTGTTCTATAACATTTTTTTTTTGTGCAGCTGAAAGACTAATAAATTAAAAATAAACAAAATAAAAGAAATAAAAGAAAATGAAAAATAAATACAATAACATAAAATAAAATATAATGATGAGATGAATTGAAAAATAAAGTAAAATAACGACATAACATGAAAAAATACGAGTAAACCATAGCCAAGAAATTACGTAGCACCAAGGAGATAGAAAAAAGCTACAGTTTTCAAACATTTTCCTGCACAGAGAAAAGAAAGATTGGCGAAGTGTGTGTATAGAAACCGAATACTAAATACACTTTGCACAAAATATATTCTCTAAGTTTAACTATTGGGTAAGGAAATTATGCGAGAGTTTAAAACGATTATTTTAAATGTTAACTATTTATATTCTTTTTTGTTTGTTTATTTTTTATTTTTTTAAATAAAGGCTATTGATAAAATCATTGCTATATTAACTCATACCTCTGTGCACCCGTCCAGGTCTCCAAAGACATCAGCAAAATCTGATGGACTTTTCTTCAGAGTCTGGTCAGCAGGCAGCGTGTCGTCATTGTATGATGTCACAAACTTAAAGTCACTGGTTCT
>NW_005187402.1:12591562-12592744 GCF_000239375.1 Pundamilia nyererei | reverse complement strand
AAAAAAAAAGTAGCCTGTGAGAGTACTCTGAATGTCCTTATTTGTCTTCACAAAAAGTTTTTGAAAATGTAATCTCATGTATTGTTACTAAGAGGATTCAGACATCTGTCGTGTGCTGTGGACTGTTCTTCACATAGCGATCATCCAGTCACACTACCTTATAATCACCAACACACTTACACACAGCCAGGTAGTTAAGATAACTTTAGTAGCTACTGTATTCCAAGTGACACTATTATGATTGTTTTAGTTTTCATTCAGCATGTTATGCTAATCTGCTGTTCTGAATTAATATTTTCATACTGCTCAGTCTGGACCTAAATATTCAACCTCGGGCATTTGCCAAAAGAGAGTATGGAAACATGTTTATGTGCTTTTAGGGTGTTTAAAAAATTTATCACTGTTTAAAACACTATAGAAATGATACCAGTTGACTATTTTTCTTTTCTACATATTTGCCTTTGTTGCACTAAAGCCAGTGAATTATTACAAAAAAATATATACAGACTCAGAGACATTCAGTTCGGTGTCTCTCTTGTTTCAATTCATTTTAAATTCCTAATAGGAAAAACATTTACAGATGCCATGATGTATATCATTCTATGCATATGCATAAAGCATGACCTCAAAATAGTCTGAAAAAATAGATCATGCATACTACTCTTTAATTATAGAAGAATCCATACTGCGCCTAGAGACTGCAGGGGCCAAACTGTTTATTAAATACACAAACTGAATGTATGTTTTCAATCAATGGCATCCTTAAAGCTTTGAGGAGACATGTGTCACATTGTATTTTCTGATGCATTTTAAAAATTGCCACAAATCCTTATGATAACATGTATTAAGGTTACTATGACACACTTGCTTATTACTACATATCTTTTCTTTTTTTTTTAACTATGGCGATAAAAAGTGATTACAACACCTTGCAGTACCACATACAGTGAAGGATGCCCTGAACCACACTTTGCACTACTTTGAAAAGATGAAGCAACATCCTCTCAATTAATGGCAACAGAGATACATCATACAATGTGTCACTGAGTATGACCAAGAAAGCAACTATGCTCTACATCGAGCAATTATTGTCAGAATGCAATAAGCAACCAGACAAAGCAGCAAGGCACTGGCACACACACACACACACACACACACACACACACACACACACACACACAC
>NW_005187402.1:12589594-12591429 GCF_000239375.1 Pundamilia nyererei | reverse complement strand
CACACACACACACACACACACACACACACACACACACACACACACACACTGAAAAGCAATCACTTTAGATCAAGTTAATCCAAAGAACATACACAATATCATAAAAGTAAAATTAGTCTAAAATCAGTCTTTAACAGACATGTTATTTGGATTACTTGTAATAAGCGTAACAGTTTGTTAATAACACACATCTAGACTGTATTTGTGAAAAATCAAACTCAGTTATGATAAACAATATGACCAATATTCTGGTAAAATCACAAGTTAAAGAAAAAAGTTTTTCGTGGACAGCAAAAGTCAAAGCAGGAATCTTTTCTGTTAAAACAGCGAACTTGTAATTAATGTTAAAGTAAAACAAAAGTCATTTATAAAGTGTATCTCTCAGTGCAATCACTACAGAGATCACCATGGCACAGTCACAATGGGTGCACATTGAAAAGCTGCAATGAATGCTATATATTCTTTGTATTTTTCCTCTCAAGCAAAATCTCCTTTTTACAATCACAGAAAGCAGGTGAGACTCAAATCAGCTGTCACAAAAACTCAAATAAAGACCAACTGCACACCTGTTATAAAATATTGCTATTAATAAAGTGCAATGAAATGTGCAAAAATATAAAGACCTACATTCGGATGGTATCATCTTTCGAAGAAACACCAGTGGGAAACAATGGTATTCACATTTTCAGTCATTTAGGGGATACATCAGTGAATCTAAAAATATAATTACACAACATATTTGAGGTGCTCAAATGTAAGATGAATTGCGTTCCATCATATGACAAAAACGTCTGTCCAAATCAAAGGATGAAAAATGACATCCAAAAGATTCACAGCAACACAGCAAATGTCACAAAGACTTTCAGTCTGACACCCAGTAGCACAACATTGCAGGTGGAATACATACGAATAACATGTGCAAGCAAGCTGTTACAGCTGCTTTTCAGGCATATGTTATTTTAGATGGGCTAGACTTGAAGATGGATACAGTTTGGCACACAAATCTCATGCTGAAATGACACGTTAGCAAGAATGGCCAAAGATGTTCACTGCTAGTGTAATAATGTTGAGTTAAAGATCAAGATGTGGTTAATCAATAAGAGTAACTTACACTATGAAATGCAGCTCACATGTGTAATGGTTTTTAAGTCAACACTTAAATTCTGCAGCATTGAACCTGTTTTGCTCCAAAAAACACAACTAAATTGCATAAAAACAATAATAACAACACAGCTAAAGCACACCATGCCTTTTATGTAGTTTTTTCCCCCCCAATTAGCTTAAAGGTTAAGATTGAGGTTTTGATTATAATATGAGAATAATATTCCTGAAAAAAAGGCACTTTCACAAATTTCAATTAACAATAAATGTAGTTATAACTGACTAACAATTGAAAAATGACATGGATGGATAAAAAAAAAAAGTCCACGCAAGATGCAATAATATACCTTATGTGAATGAAAATATGTCAGGACAGAATGCGAAATTACACTAAACAAGACTTAAATCTAAAGTATGAAAAATATGATCACACACCCAGTATAGAAGAATGACCGTGGTGAAATTAAACCAGTTTTAGCCACTTTAAAGGAAGATAAAAATGGGAAAACTTTAAGACAACTTGAAATGTAATGAACCTCTTGTACGAATCAAACAAAAGGACAATTGTGTAAAGTTGAAGTACAAACAAAAAAATTATTTTCAGGAAGGAAGTGGGCACAAGATTGAAATATAACTGGGTTACTGCCAACAGCTCATACCTCTGTGCACCCGTCCAGGTCTCCAAAGACATCAGCAAAGTCTGATGGACTTTTCTTCAGAGTCTGGTCAGCAGG
>NW_005187402.1:12574815-12578714 GCF_000239375.1 Pundamilia nyererei | reverse complement strand
ATAATTAATTATAGTTACTAGTTACTTCTTCAAAAAAGTAACTGAGTTAGTAACTGAGTTACAAGATTCTAAAAGTAATTAATTACTTGAAAAGTAACTATTGGGTTACTTGAAAAAAAATGTTTAACCCTCTGGGGTCCAGGGTAAATATGCCATTTTTAACTACTTTTGGTTTTCCATCTACATTTCACCTTTAAAAACTATTTACTTTGCCGTGTTTGGTTTCATTCTTTTCGGCACAAACTCACGTGTCTGAATTTACAGTTATGTTTTCATTTTGAAATACTGTATTAACACAATTGATCTAAAATCAGACAAAAACATAAAATCCAAGTAGAAAAGGTTATATTTTTACGGTAACAACCACAAACATGTTTAATGAATCATATTTCACAACTTTAAATGCAAATATAAATTGTTAATTTTAAAATCATAAGCACAAGTTTTGCAAACAACAAAGTTATTTGCAGCCATTTACCTTTACCCTTTGTTATAACCATTTCAAACTACATAACAATCAGGTGTTCTGTATTCAGTAAGACGCCACACAAATTATTTGTGACACTCCAATAATTTCTGTCCACTATAAAGGAGAACATCACAGCCTGATACCTGCAGGTCTGACAGCAGGAGGTGTATCACTCGTGTTTTCTATGTGGAGACAGCAGTCGCCTCATTGTTCTGACACACAACACAAAACTATCCACAACACTACACACGAACTACACAAGACAACACATTAACTACATACTTTAAACACGCTAAACGTCACAAATCTCTCACATCTCAAAACTTGCTCTCTCTCTTTTTCTGCTGTCTTTCTTTTTCTCTCTCTCTGTCTCGCTGTCACTCCTAAAACTTCCCCCTCTTCCTAAACAACCAAATGTCATGTTGCCATATCATTTTTGATTGGTCGACATGGTGCAATTTTCCACCAACACCAACGGTCTTTTTTATTTTTTTAGGTCTTAAGCAGAGAGTGCTTGCTTAGACAGTAAACTTGACGAAACTATACAGGAAAAAACACTGCGTATATATTTTTTATCATGACTCAGGTTTTACGTGGCCTATCAACACAATTTAAAAACTGGTATATATCACCTTGTTGCTTTGTCATCTTTAAGTAGTCATGTGACTTGCTTACCACGACTACTTTATTCTTCCTCAGTCAAACAGCAGCACTAATGCGATTGTTTTACCCCCTTAGCTCCAGGTGTTGTGCCAGAAAGTGATTGCCACCCGCGGGAGCGCACGGGGCTGCTTAAAGCTGTAGCGCCCAGATTACTTATGTAGACAGCTACTTCCGTGCAACTGATATAAGGCTGAAGACAGCTTCAACCGTGTTTGTTGAAAAATAGTAACGTGACTGCACCGCATTTTCTTGTTAGTAATGGTAACGGCGTTGTAACGATAGAAATAGTAATTAGTTAGACTCGTTACTGAAAAAAGTAAAGCCGGTAATAACGCTGTTACTTGTATCGCCGTTATTCCCATCACTGTCTTTATTACTACACTGATAATATTGTGCTAAAGATAAATATGTGCTTTAACATTGAGATAAACTTACAGTATGACATGTAGCTGACAAATATACACTACTTGAAAAGACCAACTGTAAAATTCTGCAGCATCTGACCTTCTGTGTATCAACAAACCAGAGGAGTAGAACTACTGATAAAATATCAGTAACAACACAGCTAAAGCACTGGGCATATATATATATCCAAATTATTATGCAAATGATATTTTTCTCTGATTTTCCTAAATAGTCGATTCAAATGACAGTCAGCATAATTTTCGAGTCATCAGCCATTAGAGTATAATTCAAATGTTACTCAACAAAACTGCCAATGAAAACAGTATGTTTTTCAAAAATAAAAAAACTTAAAATGGACTGTTCCAAATTATTATGCACACAGAGTTTCAAAACATTTTATAGGTTGTAGAGAATTGAAAATGGTCGTTTGTTGAATTTGCAGCATTAGTAGATACATTTTACTGAAATCAAAAGCTATTTCAATCAAAAACATCTTAACAGGTCAAGTTATATATAGGACCCCTTATTTGATAGCAGTTTTACAATTCTTGCATCCATGGAACTTGAGTTTTTGGAAAGTTTCTACTTGAATGTCTTTGCAGGATGTCAGAATAGCCTCGCAGAGCTGCTGTTTGGATGTGAACTGCCTCCCACCCTCATATTTTTTTGTTTGAGCAGCCAATTATGCAGAGGTGTTACTTGCAGCATAAGATGGTGCATTGTCTTGCATGAAGATGGTTTTGTTGCAGAAGGCACAGTTCTTCTCTTTCTACCATGGAAGAGAGTGGTCAGTCAGAAACTCCAACACGTCCTTGCTGACGTTGCAACCAACCATCCACCACTGCATCCATCTGAATCATCCAGGGTTGCAATGCACTCATCAGTGAACAGGATTGTTTGAAAATTAGTCTTTTTGTAGTCCTGGGCTCACTGCAGCCATTTCTGCTTGTGAGCATTGGTTAGCAGTGGCCAAATATAAGGTTTATGGACAATTGCAAGTCTCTGGAGGATACTACACCTTGATGTTCGCAGGGCTCCAGCGGCACCAGCAGCTTCAAATATGTGTTTCCTGCTTTGTAATGGCCTTTTAGCAGCTGCTCTCTTAATCTGATGTATTTGTCTGGCTGAAACCTTCCTTATTGTGCCTTTATCTGCACGAACCCATGTGTGCTCTGACTCACCCACATTATCGTGATCACGCTTAAGTTTTGTGAAATATCTAAGGTTTTCATTATGTGTCCAAGGCATTCAACTATTTCATGCTTTTCAGCAATAGAGAGATCATTTTTCCTTCCTATATTGCTTGAAAATTGTGGTGTGCTTAATAATGTGGAACATCCTTCTTTAGTAGTTTTTCCTTCATTTGGGCTCACCAGGCAAACTAATGATCATAGGTGTCCGAGAATGATTTCAATCAACCAAAGAGCCCTGAGACACAATTCCATCCATGGGTTTAATTGAAAATCAACTTATTTAATCTTTATGACACTTAAACACAATTTGCATAATAATTTGGAACGTGGTGTATTCACAATGTGTAATTTAATAAATGGCAGTAGGGGAAAAATAAGATTAAAGTTTGATAACATTATACAACTATATCTTCCTAAGAGTAAAAGTTGCTCTCACAGCTTCAGATAGAGGATAAAAGTAATCGATTAGTTAAAAAACAAACCAAACAACAAATAACATGTACAGACAAAAAAAACACCGCAAGCACGATGCAGAAATATCTATTGTGTTGATGAACATACATCATATGAGCTTGCAAAAATACAATAAATTGAACACACACAAATAACATATCATACTAAATCTATAAGTATGAAAGCATGAAATTTATCATGTTGAAATCAAGCATATTTTAGCCACTACCAGAGAAAGAGAGCTAGACCTCTAGGAAACACTTTAGAGGAAAGAAGAAAATGTTAGAATTAATAAACCATTCTTGCTCCAAGCATTTAAAGAAACAAATTTGTGAAAGAAAAGAAAACTGAATTGTTGATTTTCATCTGGCACAAGATTAAAACATGACTTGCTTATTGCGAAGGGGACATACCTCTGAGCACCCATCCAGGTCTCCAAAGACATCAGCAAAATCTGATGGACTTTTCTTCAGAGTCTGGTCAGCAGGCAGCGTGTTGTCATTGTATGATGCCACAAATTTAAAGTCACTGGTTCTAGAACCTGTGGTCAGGTACGCGTCGTAATTATAAGTGCTGCGTAAAGTCCCTGTGCCATCAACATCTGCGTAATTAGGAGGGAGATAACCGCTGGGGATGGCAACTGCTCCATCAAACAACAGTCTGGGCTTTCTCCTGCGACAAAACCTCAAACCCAGGATGATGATGATGAAGGTCAG
>NW_005187402.1:12569914-12572938 GCF_000239375.1 Pundamilia nyererei | reverse complement strand
ACAGCGCGCCCGTTTCCATCCCGAGGTCTTTGGCTATATTTCCAATAACGGATCCTCGTTTCATTTCCTCTGGGAAAGAATAGCTCATGTCTCCATGAGCGACATGCAGCTGAAGGAGGAAACAAATGTTCCAAGCCTGAAACACGATAAAATTCAATTCCATCTTCAATGATACGCCTCTAATATGTTAAAGCAATAACGCAGCAAAGATAGCGCACAACTATGACAGAAATAGGAACTGCAATTCAGCGCGTCTCGGGCTAAACCTAGAGCAGGCAGCGGGCGTGCAAGACAGAAAGTCCACAAAGAAAAGAGGATTTCAGTCTTTTAGGGCTGGTGTATAGCGACACCGTGAGTTCAAAAATGACACTGACCCAGGCTTATCCAAGTTAAATGCCTAAATGCACTCAATAGATGCTGCAAGATCGGAGTGTTTTATTTTAATACTGTGGAGGTATGTAATAACGACAGAAGACGTTTAGTGACTATATTATTACGTAATGGCATATGGCATAAATCTATGTCTGTAGGGCCTAGAAATACTGATATCACTATATGTTTACGACTGAACAACAAACTGTGGGTTCCCCCTCTTTGTAGCCTTTCGGAAATCAGCCTAATTGTGTATTAACAAAAAATTAATGTTGCTGGTTCCAACGTAATGACACGCATTGAGTTTACCTATTTAAATTATGACCAAGGTTAACGTTGTTAATGTCCCATAGGACACAAAGCACAGAAAAAATAAAATAAAATTGGAAATTACATGAAAAATCAAGACAGAAAGATTAAAAAACCCATATTATCCAAGTTCAGTATACTAACATCAAACTGAATTTTTATGACTGCTTAAAAAAACCTTTTAAAAAAAAAAAAAGTACATTGAAAAGGAAACTGGCTGATGCACCTGTTTCTTTTCTTCTCAGACAAAAGAAAATTAATGCTTTTTTGTTTGTTTGTTTTAAATAACTGAATCAAGACTGAGGATACAGTCTGAAATTTAGTATCCTTTCATACTAAACTAGTTTTGTGTTAGCAACTAAGCAATTATTCAGTAAATTTTTCTGTTGGAAGTCAGATTTCTTTCAGTTGTATCCCAGCTACTATTGCATGCATTAAGGTGAAATTTATGTGGATTTTGCTGAGTCATCTGGACTTTTTAAAATAAACTAACAAATTCCCTGAAGCCTTTGCTAATCTCATAAATGTGATGTTACCTCAAATTTACATTAGGCCAGAACTTACTTATTAGTACTGCGATTTTGAGGTAATATCAGAACTGAGTAAAAGTGTCACAAGTCAGACTGAAATTCTAAAACAAAGTGGGGATTTAACTGCACTGAATTGTTGCTAGGCTGAATGTTTTTCTAGAACAGTTAATTACACTCAAAACCACTTTGAACTAGATGTTAACAAGTTGCATATGAAGCCTGATCACTAAACTGACCGTATCATCAGAAGCTTATTACACTCAGCTGAGAGACAGAAAAGAAACTTCATCAGATGCAGAATTGCTAAGTAAAACACAAGCATACAGTCAGAGAGAGAGAGAGAGAGAGAGCAAGTGCAAGACAAGGATACACAGTTTGGGTCTGTTTCAAACATAAATATATTTTGTATTGGGCAACTGGCAAAAGTCCTTTTTTTAAGTTAATTTAAGTGTGATATTTCTTTCAGGAAAAGAAGAGTGTGTAAGTATCACAATAGGAGAGAAAATGATAATGCAATATATCATATTTACAGTACAATATGAGTGAGAATAATATAAACTCTGTGGGAGTGCCTACTCTGGGGTAGGACACCTGTGATGAACCAACTTCACGCTGACAAAGGAGAAATATTAAGCCACTCTCAAGAGAAATGTTAATAACTATTTTTGTCAACACCAAAGCTTTGAAAGACCACTAAAAGACCAACTTTTCCTAACAAAAAAGAAGGTGTGTGCATCCATCTTTTGGACCATGCTGTATATAACAATGTGCTACACAAACAAAAACAAAACAAAACATAATTCTCAGGATTATGGTTCTATAAAATAAGTAAATAGAATGATTATTAACTGTGTCATCTATGGGAAATAATATACTTTTGTAAACATGGCCAATGATAATATTTTCTATTCAAAAATGATCAAGGACTATTGAGGAAAATGTATTAACAATTTTAGCAGTATAGTAAGGCTGATTACTTACACTGAGTTACATTGTAGGGTGTTACTAAGCCTATTAATCACTAGTTTATATTGTTATTAGAGAAGCCTTTCTTTCTGTCAAGTCTTCAGACCTGTTGCATTTGTTTTCCATCATCTATATGAGAAAAAAAACTTATATAGAACTTAATGTTTCAACCACATAACCTTAAAGTCTTTAAATAGATAAAAAAATAATACGTGTGGAAGTCGAAACACATTTGATCAGTAAAAAACTGCTGGACTACCGGGAAAATGAATACCAAGAAAAAAGTCAAGCCTATAGATATGATGCAATAAGATGAAACTTTCTCTCAAGGTAGGTTTTGTGGGAGGAAGGAGTTGGACCAAAAATGCTAAAAACCAGCTTTATGGCTGTGCTTCAACCAAAACACCAAAATAAAGCAAAACATGAAAATGTTAACCGAAAATGTTACTCTTCTAGAAAATTTTACCACAGGGAAAGACACATCAGTGAGGGAGAATGCAACAAAGAAAGACAGAGACAATATGAAATACACAGACTAAATAACAATGAAGGTAGAACCAAAATAAAAGGATTGTAATTTTTTGTACATTAACACCGTTATTGTTAGGAAAGAAAGTTGGCTTATTTAAATATCTATCAACAAAACTTTAATGCAAGTGAGAGAAAAAAAATAATGAAAATGGGGCAAAGGGCATCCTCCTACCTCAGGAGTCCTATCACTATCTCCAAAGACATCAGCAAAGTCTGATGGGCTTTTCTTCAGAGTCTGGTCAGCAGGCAGCGTGTTGTCATTGTATGATGTCACAAACTTAAAGTCACTGGTTCTTGAACCTGTGGTCAGGTACGC
>NW_005187402.1:12567597-12568812 GCF_000239375.1 Pundamilia nyererei | reverse complement strand
TCTCTGTCCTGCACGTTAATGATGCCCACCTCTGTACCAGGTGACGCGTTCTCAGGTATGGGGTTAGATATTGATTTCAGATTTATAACTGGTGCATTATCATTTACATCCGTAATCTCAATTAACAGAGTAGCATATGATGCTAATCCCAAACCATCTTTCGCAGTAATCTGGATTTCATACGACGATTCCTTTTCATAATCAATTGCTCCAGCCACTCTCACTGCTCCTGTTTTAGGGTCCAAAGAAAAATCTTGTCTTTCCTCAGAGACGTGGTCAAACCCATAATTAACTTCACCATTTACACCTTCATCTGCATCTGTGGCGCTAACTGTGAGAACAACAGTATCCAGAGGGGAGTTTTCGTGGAGACTAGCCTTATAGACATTCTGACTAAAAACCGGGACATTATCATTAGCATCCAGTACAGTGACGTGTATGACCACAGTGCCTGATCTCTGTGGAGAGCCTCCATCGAAGGCGGTAAGTAACAGCGCAATCTCTTTTTTGTCTTCCCTGTCTAGTTCTTTGTCTAAGACTAGTTCGCCATATTTTCTCCCACCACCTTTAGATTTAACGTTTAATCTGAAGTGATCATTTTGCTGAAGTGAATAACCCTGAACAGCATTTTCTCCGATGTCTGCATCGTGAGCTTCATCTAGGGGAAAGCCTGTACCTTTGTCTGCCAGTTCGTGTATTTCAAAGTTGAGTGACTCCTCCTTAAACTGAGGTGAGTTATCGTTGATATCTTGAACGCGAATATGAATGCGGTGCAATTCCAAAGGATTTTCCAGCACTAGCTCCTGTTTCAGAACACACGACGCCTTTTTCGCACAAAGCCCCTCTCGGTCGATCCTTTCTTGTACAATTAACTCGCCAGTATTGAGATTTACGCTGCAGTACTTGACACCACTATCCTCTGTATCTATACGAGCTTTTCGAGCGGACAGTCTGCCCAAATCGAGTCCCAGATCCTTAGCGATATTTCCAATTATAGATCCACGTGTCATCTCCTCCGGGATAGAGTAGCTCATGTCTCCGATGACAAAGCGGAGAGAAAGAAAAATAAAAGCAAGGCCGCAGTGCAGCGCAAATATGGTGTATCCCATTGTTACCATCAGAAATGGCACATGAGAGGTAAACATAAAATCAAGACAGTAAAAATGTCCAAAGAATCTTTAAAGTCACTGTGAAACTGGAGTCATACGCGAGGAG
>NW_005187402.1:12565837-12567304 GCF_000239375.1 Pundamilia nyererei | reverse complement strand
ATATAGATAGTTGCTTTGCTATTTTATTATTACTTTTAATGGCTGAAAACATAGGTAGTTATAAAATATATAATATGTAATAAGGTAATGATCCAGCTGCAATGGAAACTAAAAAAAAAGGGTAAAATAACCGTTTCTCTGTTTCCAGACAGCTTTGACGAGTCAACAGAATGATCCTAGACACAGACTCTGCACTATGATTTAAGTTGAAAGGGGAGAGAGCTTTTTCTCTCTCGTTTTTTTTGTTATTCCTGTTAGTTTCTCTTTTATCAAAATTCTAAGTTCTTCGTAATGTTTTATGTGCAAAAACGTAGCGTTACTTTTTGATGACTTGCTGTGAAATCGTTTTGTATTTCTGAAGAGTCCTGGGATTCTCATTGTAATAGATAGAGAGGGTCAAAAAAGGCTCAAATGTATTCGTCCAATTAACTGAGGGTGAACAAACGGTGATCCACACAGTGCGCTTTCAGAAGGATTAGTAACCATTTTAAAATTGATACAACGAATAGAAAACGAAACAAAACGAGAAAGTGACTATGAACACTGCTGCAAGTATTTTGAAAGACCGTTGAAGGGTCCGATTTCTATCAACGCTGAGAACTTAACGTAAAGGATTCATAAGAACAATTATGACTGAAAGAAGATTTCTTTAAATGAAATATGTAATAGAGACATGTCCATACCTTCTTCTTTTCAGTAACAATTAAAGAAAAATGAAAAAAGAATGACATTTTTAATGGCCAACACAAACGTAGAAGGAACAGCTTTATTATCAATTAGAAATCCTTATTTATGCGAAAATTATTATCACACCTAAATACTAAAAATATTGTTTTTAGGTGTGCTATAACGGTGACAGTGTTTCTAAAACAAAGAAAGAAAGAAAGGTAAAGAGAAGAAAAAAGCACAAAACAAAAAACTATCTTTAGAAGAGCATTAAAATGTCAAGCCGAGTTCAGGACCAAGGACAGACAAGAATGATGTACATATAAGGTAGTTGTTTATACTACTACACAAACCAGAAGCAACGCAACTTTGGACAAACCAAATCGGTGGTCCCTCAAATTTGGAACTGTATTAAAAAATGAATCAGGGAAAAAAGAAAGGAAAAAATTGACTTAAAATTCACATAAAACGATTCCAGGAACAGCGCAAAAACGCAGTTCAGAACCAAGGACAGAGAAAAAAAATAATGAAATTGCAAGATGCTTACATTACTAATGTACAAAAGCAACAAAGTAAATCAAATGAGGTTACAGAATCATTCAAGTTTATTTTTGGGACGACGAAAAGATATTTTTGGTGACAATGAAATTATCCTACCTCAGGAGAACCATCGCTGTCCCGAAACACATCGACAAAGTCTGATGGACTTTTCTTCAGAGTCTGGTCAGCAGGCAGCGTGTTGTCATTGTATGATGTCACAAACTTAAAGTCACTGGTTCTTGAACCTGTGGTCAGGTACGC
>NW_005187402.1:12562954-12563997 GCF_000239375.1 Pundamilia nyererei | reverse complement strand
TCTTTAAACTGTGGTGAGTTATCGTTGATGTCTTGAACGCGGATATGAATGCGGTGCAGTTCTAAAGGATTTTCCAGCACTAGCTCCTGTTTCAGAACACACGACGCCTTTTTCGCACAAAGCCCCTCTCGGTCGATCCTTTCTTGTACAATTAACTCGCCAGTATTGAGATTTACGCTGCAGTACTTGACACCGCTATCCTCTGTATCTATACGAGGCTTTCGAGTGGACAGTCTGCCCAAATCGAGTCCCAGATCCTTAGCGATATTTCCAATTATAGATCCACGTTTTATCTCCTCTGGCATAGAATAGCTCACGTCTCCACTCACGGTCCCGAAGATAATATACATATAAGCAAGGCCGCAGTGCAGCGCATATACGCTGTATCCCATTGCTACTGCGGAAAAAAACAAATTTTGCTAGCAGTTTTGTATAGTAAGATCTACAATGACCAATTTCCTTCTATAAGCGAAAAAATCACCCAACGTTTTGCGAAAAACAACTGCAACTACAGATTCGAGGTTGAAAGTCGTAGATAGTGAAGGGTGGGGTATTATTGCAGTCTCTCGTTTGCTGGTACACACTGACACCATGAGTATTTCTCTAGGTATAACAACACAACAGTATGATTTAATTTCAAACAGAGACATATTCATTGAAAATTGCCAGTCGAATCTACAAAAACTTTGTGAGAACAAAGAGATAAATTAAGTTTGCCAGATAATTATATACAACTGCTAGCAGGGTAGGTCAACACCAAACTAAACCATTTTTCCTTCAAGAGCTTCATGTTTTCAAATTAATTTTATATTTCAAGTCATTCCACAAAAAACTATAAGCTGGAGCATTTAAATTATAAATATTGTATGAAGTGCCAAACCTATATTCCATGATGTCATGACTCTCTCTCACTAATGAAACTGTGATTCTTATTTTCATTTTTAATGCACTTTCCTGTTTTACATTTCCACCGTCCTGTTTAAAAATATATATTAAGTAAAACTGAGAAAAAGCTGTATTGAATACATTCATGTATAGCCTGT
>NW_005187402.1:12550119-12551762 GCF_000239375.1 Pundamilia nyererei | reverse complement strand
AAAGAACCAAACCAGTGCTTTCAGTGTTTCAGTAAAATATGTCAATACAAGCATTACCTCAGTTACCACGAGATTTAAGATAAAGGAGGGATATTACTACTTCTTTCATGAAGAAACAACTTCTATAAATATGTACAATTCGCTACCGAAAGTCATGTATAACGTGAATTGTCACTATGTGACCACAAACATTTTTATCCGGTTACACTTGTGATTCTACTTTTCCTTATTTTTAATCGTACTTAGGAATAGATGTGATGTCATAGCAAAATCTTGTTAGGAAAATGGAACACACGTCTCCATAAAAACAAATGAAACTGTTAAACTGTAGCCTAAAAATTAAAAAAAAATTTAAAAAGTTATACATAAAACATTGCAGCGCATTCCCCATGAAAATACGTCACAAGAGGAAACAAAAGGTTCAGCACCAAGGATAGCATGGACTAGGCCTGCTCAGCACCAAGGACAGAGACACAGAGCACCAGCTGCATGTCGGCTCCAAAGACACAGACAAGGGCAACTGATAAACTCATTGCAAAGTGGAAAAACAGCAATTCCAACCGCCTCTCTGCCTCTCGAACAGAAGAACAAGAAAAGTATTACAACTCTGACCCACGCTGGCTAACTTTAATTGAAACACAGATACTTTTGGCCAATTAAATAAACAAATAAACAATAAAACAAGACACCATAGACTGTGTTTCAAAGCTCTTGAGTCAACATGTACCAACAGTATAAGTTCAACGACAGTATAAGTTCAACGAAACCTGCCATTCATTAGACAGGTTTATAGAATTGTTCTGTTGTCAGAAAACACATATTTTACAAAAGTTATTCTTTTATTTATTGTTGTGATGGAACTGTCTAAAATATACTAAATGTCCTGCAGGAGATCTAAGATGATATGTGATGACAACAGAGGACATAGGCACGTGTGATAATCTGTTTAATACTGAAGGTGATAAGTAAGAACATTAGAGCATTTTTGGGATCTTTCCTCTAAGAAACCCTTAACAGCTTAACTGCCCAAGGGAATCTTTTGTTTGGCCTTTGAGCAAAATGAACAAAGAATGCCAAACCAAACTTTTCATTTAATACTATTCAATTTAATACTATCATACACATACTCAGAAACCTGTCAAGTAAAGAGTTCACTTTTTTAACTCTTCTATTGAATACGTTATGATGGACAGATCGTAACTCTCAAGAACTTAACACCACACCAAGTAAGTGTTAAGAAAATCAAGGTACAAGTACAAGATTAAAAACTAACAAGAAAAAAACACGATCATATCAAGAAACAGAGGATTAACATCAAGTGAAAGTATCTATTTTTTACTTGTACAGCGGTCTGTTTCTTATTTAAAAGTAAAGTTTAAGAACCACGTGCGAAAAAAACCTGCTCAGTATAAGTGTTTTATCAAAAAGAAAAAAGAAAATATTCAATTTCCTTATTTGGCAGAAGTATCACAGCCTCCAAACGCTTTGAAATTAACCAATATTTACAAGCTGTACAGTTATTGAAAATAGGACATGCGATATCTTCCTACCTTAGGAGACATATCGCCATCTCCAAACACATCTGTAAAGTCTGATGGACTTTTCTTCAGAGTCTGGTCAGCAGGCAGCGTGTTGTCATTGTA
>NW_005187402.1:12547189-12548812 GCF_000239375.1 Pundamilia nyererei | reverse complement strand
AAGACCCGGTCCGTCCTTTGCTCTTACTCGCAGCTCTATTGAACTCTCCGTTTCATAATCAAGTGACCCGATAACTTTTACCTCTCCTGTCTTATGATTAAGTGAAAACAAAGATACATGTTCATCAGAGACATGATCGAAGTTATATGTAATATCACCATTTGGGCCAGTGTCTGCATCGGTTGCGCTCACTGTAACAACTACGGTATCTAAAAGAGAGTTTTCAGGCAGACTGGCTTCATAAACGGCCTGGCTGAACACTGGGGCGTTATCATTAGCATCCAGCACAGTGATGTGAATAATTGCAGTTCCTGATCTCTGAGGAGATCCACCATCTACAGCTGTAAGCACTAATTTCAGCCCTTTCTCTTTTTCTCGGTCTAGTTCTTTTAACAAAACCAATTCGGAATGTTTCCTCCCACTAACATCTGTATTTACATTAATGGTGAAATGCTCATTGTTTTGTAAATTGTAACGTTGGACAGCATTTGTGCCTATGTCGGCATCGCGGGCTTCCGTAAGTAAAAATCTCGCTCCTTTGTCTGCCGATTCTCTTATTTCAAGTGAAATCAGATCCTCACTAAACTCTGGCGCGTTATCATTTATATCTTGCACATGAATACTGATGCGATGAAGCTCTAAAGGGTTTTCCAGCACAAGCTCCTCTTTTAAAACACAGCTGGCTTTTTTACCACAAAGACTTTCCCTGTCGATCCTGTCACTGACAGTCAAATCTCCGGTGCTCAGATTAATATCACAATACCTTTTATCGTCCCTGTCTGTGTCAATGCGGCCTTTACGCGAGGAAAGAGTCGCAATCCCAAGACCCAGATCTTTGGCGATATTCCCTATCACAAATCCGCCTTTCATTTCCTCTGCGATAGTGTAGCTCACGTCTCCATGGGCGAAATGCAAGGCCACGAAAAGGAAAACCACACAATAGCAATTCATAGCCAATCTTCCGTATACTGCACTTCCCATGATCGATCAAGGTTTAATCCTTTCCTGGAAAATTCCTTGGAAGTGATCAAAAATAGTGCTCTTTTTAAATATTCTAAATAATCCCAGCGTTTGCCTTTTGTTACGTCCTTAACCTAGACACGCTACACCAAAATAAGCCTTCGCAATGGCAGAAAAGAATGGATGAAGAACAGAGACCTCCTGTCTTTGTTGGTGCACAGTGACACCAAGAGTTTCGTTAAATTATAGCACCACAAACCCAAACAAGAGGCCAGCTTCGAGTTATAACGCCCTTATTAATCAATAAAATTATTGACACTGTAGGGACTTCGGGGTTATTTTGTCATTCATACTGATTTCTTTTCTTTTTTTTTCCAATTGTGGTGCGCTTTTCAATGAAATAATAAACCACATGTAAAACAAATCCATGTGTAATCCTGCAAAAGACAATTAAAAGTACTAAGTCTATAGAAAGCAACTTGTGTGCACATGAGCCAAAATTAATGATCTTAAGGGATAGTGGCAATATACTATTTTCATTATCGACCATCTCTCAAGCACACTTCAAGGAAGACCTCTAGTATTCATTTCTACATCAGACATAAAATAAGTTCCTGAGAAATCAATAAAAGGGAACCACAAATATTGTCATAATGTAAACTG
>NW_005187402.1:12545280-12546629 GCF_000239375.1 Pundamilia nyererei | reverse complement strand
GATGATCAAAGCATGAACAAATAGCTTTTAACTGGGTGGATTTCAAATAAATAAATACAGGGAGAGCCTATTTAAAACAACAGAGACCTTGTATTTGTGAAATCTTAACAAAAAGTAACCCTTGAAAATAGATTTAGTATAGTGAAGAATAGGAATAATGCCTCAGTACTAGGAATCTAATTAAGAATATTATACTATAAAAACACATGTTGGAACATCAAATATTCAGTAATTTAAGAATGATTTCTCTCATATGTATTTGAAACCTGCACTTGCAAATAAGACTAATGTAGATGCATATTAAAAACTTGTCTCATAACCTCTTAACTTTCTGAGCAGAGAGAATAAACAAAACATCAAATTAATAAACACCATGAAATGATACCAGAACAGTATTCTAGAGGATCATCTAAATGGTTGTATAAAGTCAGAGTTCAGATCAATAGAGAATTATAAAGATGTGTCATCAATCACAAAAACATAACAAGGCCCTACTTTTAGGAAATCTTGTTCTTAACCAAATAATTTACAAACTCTGATGGACTTTTCCTCAGAGTCTGGTCAGCAGACTGCAGTTGTAACACATGAAAAATCCAAATTCTAAAGTCAACCAAATCTCATATGTCTCAGGTGCATATGAAACAATTCTGAATCCAATTTACATTCAGTAGTAACTTCGACTTTAATTTGTCGATTTTGAATTAAAAACCAAATTTCAGGAGCATAATCTGCCTGGTGTCATACTACCCTTTTAAACTGGTTATTTAATATGGTATTTGATGGTGGAAAAAAGTTGATATGAATTAGTAAGGCTGGAAGACATGAACACAAGAGCCTAGTTCAAAAACATGTCCTCGTACCTCCAGAGTCTCCAAAGAATCTCCAAAGACATCAGCAAAGTCTGATGGACTTTTCTTCAGAGTCTGGTCAGCAGGCAGCGTGTTGTCATTGTATGATGTCACAAACTTAAAGTCACTGGTTCTTGAACCTGTGGTCAGGTACGCGTCATAGTTGTAAGTGCTGCGTAAAGTTCCTGTGCCATCAACATCTGTGTAATTAGGAGGGAGATAACCGCTGGGGATGGCAACTGCTCCATCAAACAACAGTCTGGGCTTTCTCCTGCGACAAAATCTCAAACCCAGGATGATGATGATGAAAGTCAGAAAAAACGTGGACACAGACACCAGTGCGATGATCAGATAAGAGGTCAGTTTGGAATTGCTCTCATTATAAGACAGATCCTTCAGTTCTGGCACCTCAGCCAAGTTATCAGAAATTAGTAAATACATGGAACAGGTGGCAGACAGAGAGGGCTGTCCGTTATCTTTCACTGCCACTACAAGGTTCTG
>NW_005187402.1:12541522-12545260 GCF_000239375.1 Pundamilia nyererei | reverse complement strand
GCACCGTTCACCTCACCAGCTAACAGAGAATAAACCACTGTACCGTTCTGTCTCCAGTCGGGGTCTCGAGCACTAACGGAACATAAAGTGGAGCCAGGTTTGTTATTCTCACTCACATATGCGCTGTACGACTGTTCCTCAAACACAGGTGGGTTGTCGTTGATGTCAGCTACAGATAACTGAACACTTTTAGTCGACGACAGAGGTGGAGAGCCCTCGTCAGTGGCAGTGATTGTAATGTTGTAATCAGACACTAGTTCGCGGTCCAGTTGTCCTGTTGTTACCAGAGAATAATAGTTTTTAATAGAAGGCACCAACTTAAAGGGAACACCCTGCTGGATGGAGCAGCGGACCTGTCGGTTATTCTCAGAATCTCTGTCCTGCACGTTAATTATGCCCACCTCTGTACCAGGTGACAAGTGTTCGGGTATGGGGTTCGACAGTGACTTTATATATATTACAGGGGGGTTGTCATTCACATCAGTAACATCTATTATGACTTTAGCATAGGAAGTTAATCCTAAACCATCTTTCGCAGTTATGCGAAGCTCAAACAATCTCACTGTTTCATAATCAACTGTAGCGGACAATTTTATATCCCCTGTTTTATAATCTATGGCAAATATTGACTTAACGTCTTCTGGAACGTGTCCAAAGTCATATGTAACTTCTCCATTTAGTCCTTCATCTGCATCAATTGCTTTTACTGTCAGCACAACAGTACCCATGGGAGAGTTCTCTGACAGACTGGCTTTATAAACGGCCTGGCTAAACACTGGCACGTTATCATTAGCGTCCAAAACAGTAATGTGAATGACCACGGTGCCTGATCTTTGAGGGGACCCACCATCTAAAGCGGTCAGAAGTAGATTGATTTCTTGTAATGTTTCACGATCGAGCTCTTTGTTAAGGACAAGTTCTACAGAATTGGTTCCAACTCCAAGGAAAAAATTTTCATTCGTCTGTAGGTTGTATGATTGAACTGAATTTTTACCTATGTCGGCATCGTGCGCTTCTTCTATTGGAAAACGAGCACCTTTTGACGCAGATTCACTAATATCTATATGGATCAAATTCTTATTAAACTGTGGGGAGTTGTCATTTATATCCTGGACATGTAGGCTGATTCGCTGCAGTTCTAATGGATTCTCCAACATGAGTTCTTGTTTTAAAACGCAGGATGCTTTGTCTCCACACAGGCCCTCTCTGTCAATCCTTTCGGCAACAATCAGATCTCCGTTACGGAGGTTTATTTCACAGAATCGTTTGTCGCTTCCTTCAGTATCAATACGAGCCTTTCGAAGAGATAGTGTATTTGCGTCGATGCCGAGGTCTTTGGCGATATTTCCGATCACAGTCCCGTGTCGCATTTCCTCTGTAAAAGAGTAGCTTATATCCCCGCTGACAAAATACAAACAAAAGAAGAGTAAAGCAACGACAAGGGTGTGTATTCCAAATGTCGCGTTAACCATCTTGACATGTAAATGTTTCCTCTGCAATGCGCAGGAATACAGCAAAGACACAAATATTATTTAAGCCAAAATCAGCACAATCTAAAACCACGTCTGTGTGTCCTTCGATGACCAACTGCAGCACATTAGAACACATTCTGCCTCGACAAATAGGTGTGGATTTTAAGATAGGCAAGGTGGACAGCGACATCGTGAGTCTAATTTAAAAATTGCATTGAGCAGCAGCCCTGTACAAGGCGCATGGAAGCGTTTATGGACGAACGTTGAACCTTAATTTAAAAGTAAAAGTGTATATTGAAGTGTGCAGACAGATAAAAAAAAAATGCATTAATCCGAAAGGTCGCTGTATACTGAGCAATGGTGCCGATGGAAACTCATATCTGCAAAAGTTTAGATCATTATTGTATACAAAATGTGATACAAATTAAAGTTTAAATATCTGTGTTCACTGAAAATGTGTGGCTAGGATTTACATGATAACTTTTGAAAAACAATTAAATGTTTGTAAACGGTGGAAAAGCGTTAAAAATGCTTCAAACTACTGAAATAGTTTTATTTTTATTTGTTTTTTAAGCTACTAAAAATGTTTGAGTAATTTTCGAAATATTTAAATTAAACATTAATCTCAATTGACATTTCTGTATCAGAACAGAGACTCGAGAAGGAAAAGCAAGAAGATTTTAACGGCCACAACGTTTTATAATATTCAAGAACTTTACCTCTGTGATCAGTTCCAATAAAAATGTGAACATGTAAGTCAATAATTGCAACATTTGAAAAAAGAAAAGAAAAGAAAGAGGAGAAAGTTAAACAAAGACCTGCACTTCCACTATTCGTGAAAGCAACTTGACAAAGGTGTGAGAGGTGTGACCTTAGTCTGGGAACCGACCCTGGGAGGCGGGGCTGGGGCAGGTGCAGGTAATTAGTCGATCTCTTGTGTGAACCTGGAGCTGTGTGACTCCCTGGTCTAAGCCGTGTTGTTTCTCTTTTTTAACTTTTCAGTGAAGGCTAGATGTGGGTCCCATAACCTTGTATATGAGTGGTAGGTCACAGAAAATGTTCCGCTTGAGTTTTGGTAGTTTGGTAGAGGTTTAAAGTTATTTACCGCTTTAGGAGGAAAACACTGTTTTATTCCTATGGAGAAACTTTTAGCAGACTCCGCCTCCGCTTGCCGATACTTATTAGGGTGCGACCCTAACCTGGAGACAGGTAACTGAAACACATACATGAAGAGAAGTGTGGGGATATTCCTTCTGAGGTAGATTTTTCTGTGCAAGTGATGTCCTGTTACAAATTACAGATAATTTGTTTTAAAACTGGTTTAACTTGACACCAAAACGCTGAGGACTATTTTGACAGTTGTGGTTGTTTGTTTATTTTGTTTATTTGTTTGTTTTTCATTGTAAGAGTGACTAGTTTTTAATAGATTCCCCGCAGCGCTTATCCTGTCTTCCACTCACAATCGTACAATTTTATAGTTTTAAATGTATTTAATAAAGTAGAGCTTTTAATTGTTTTGGGTGCTACTGTTACATGTTTAGAAAGATTTTATTTTGTATTAGCATTAAAAACCCTGTAAACTGACTGTATGCCTACGGCTAATCCCTATTGAAATAGGTGCCTACCTCGGGTCACAAATGGTTTGCTAAAATATGGGTGACATATTATTTAGCTCATATATATGTAGGTTTAAACACAAGAAAACAAGTTCAAAAGAAACTTTGAGAATATATTACACACGAAGACTCGAATCTGAAGAGCATGTGTACATTAGGAAGCAACTGTAGATAAAATGTGAGCGACTGCACTTTTAAAATTAGATCATGGGAAGATCTGCGTAATATACGATGAAAAAAGAAACAGAAAAGCTGAAACAAAGGGGGCGCGTGTCTAAACACAATAGTGGTATCACTACTTGTTTTTGTAAAACTAATACTTGCTTTTGTAAGACATACTAATTTTCCCCTATGTCAAAATGTAAACTTTTCGTTGATGTAGAGGACCGTAAAGACAGCAACCCATTAAAACAAAACCAGAAGAAAATGATTTCAACAACATCAAGAAACTTTCCCTTCAAAAGTAGCAGTAAAAATAATGTCAGAGGCAACAGGCAAAGTGTGATAAATACAATAACGGGATTTTAGAAAAAGCGAAAAAAGATTGACTAGAGGAAAGAGTGAACGTTTTATCTGTTAAAATAATGTATCGAATATTTGACACCCTTACCTCAGGAGAACCACCACAATCTCCAAAAACATCAGCAAAG
>NW_005187402.1:12539190-12541009 GCF_000239375.1 Pundamilia nyererei | reverse complement strand
AAGACCCGGTCCGTCCTTTGCTCTTACTCGCAGCTCTATTGAACTCTCCGTTTCATAATCAAGTGACCCGATAACTTTTACCTCTCCTGTCTTATGATTAAGTGAAAACAAAGATACATGTTCATCAGAGACATGATCGAAGTTATATGTAATATCACCATTTGGGCCAGTGTCTGCGTCGGTTGCGCTCACTGTAACCACTACGGTATCTAAAAGAGAGTTTTCAGGCACACTGGCTTCATAAACGGCCTGGCTGAACACTGGGGCGTTATCATTAGCATCCAGCACAGTGATGTGAATAATCGCAGTACCTGATCTCTGAGGAGATCCACCATCTACAGCTGTAAGCACTAATTTCAGCTCTTTCGCTTTTTCTCGGTCTAGTTCTTTTAACAAAACCAATTCGGAATGTTTCCTCCCACTAACATCTGTATTTACATTAATGGTGAAATGCTCATTATTTTGTAAATTGTACCGTTGCACAGCGTTTGTGCCTATGTCGGCATCGCGGGCTTCCGTAAGTAAAAATCTCGCTCCTTTGACTGCCGATTCTGTTATTTCAAATGAAATCAGATCCTCACTAAACTCTGGCGCGTTATCATTTATATCCTGCACATGAATACTGATGCGATGAAGCTCTAAAGGGTTTTCCAGCACAAGCTCCTCTTTTAAAACACAGCTGGCTTTTTTACCACAAAGACTTTCCCTGTCGATCCTGTCACTGACAGTCAATTCTCCGGTGCTCAGATTAATGTCACAATACCTTTTATCGTCCCTGTCTGTGTCAATGCGGGCTTTACGCGAGGAAAGAGTCGCCATCCCAAGACCCAGATCTTTGGCGATATTCCCTATCACAAATCCGCCTTTCTTTTCCTCTGCGATAGTGTAGCTCACGTCTGCATGGGCGAAATGCAAGGCCACGAAAAGGAAAACCACACAATAGCAATTCATAGCCAATCTTCCGTATACTGCACTTCCCATGATCGATTAAGGTTTAATCCTTTCCTGGAAAATTCCTTGGAAGTGATCAAAAATAGAAATTGTTATATCCAAAAAAACATCCTAGCGTTTGCCTTTTGTAACGTCCTTAACCTAGACACGCTACACCAAAATAAAGCTTCGCAATGGCAGAAAAGAACGGATGAAGAATAGAGACCTCCTGTCTTTGTTGGTGCACAGTGACACCAAGAGTTTCGTTAAATTATAGCACTGCAAACCCAAACAGGAGGCCAGCTTCGAGTTATAACGCCGTTATTAATGAATATAAATAATGACAATCTAGACTTCGGTGTTATTTTGTCATTCATACTGGGTTTTTTTTTTTCCTTTTCCACCTGTGGTGCGCTTTTCAATGAAATAATAAACCATATGTAAAACAAATCCATGTGTAATCCTGCAAAAGACAAGTAAGAGCTATAGTTGCTTGCAAATTCAAACAGATACTAATCCATCTGCAAGGGCTGTTGCTAAATCTATAGAAAGCAACTTGTGTGCACATGAGCCAAAATCAAAGACCTTAAGGAATAGTGGCAATATACTATATTCATTATCAACCATCTCTCAAGCACACTTCAAGGAAGACCTCTAGTATCCATTTCTACATCAGACATAAAAGAAGTTCCTGAGAAATTAATAAAAGGGAACCGCAAATATTGCCCTAATGTAAACTGCTTTACTTATTCAATCAATGCCTCACTTTTTTTTTTTTTTTAATCAATTTTGTGTATAGAAACATAAGACATTTGATTCAAAAATGCCAAAAACAAATATTATAAGTGATACCCTTGGATAATATACAGCAGAATCAAATTTAGTAGCT
>NW_005187402.1:12537185-12539170 GCF_000239375.1 Pundamilia nyererei | reverse complement strand
TATATTATTTAGCAGTTTGCATTGTCTTATAGTTCTCCAACCACCAGACAAGACTGTGCATTCTCAAAGTATGGCATGCTGATACTGGAATTATGCATCTGTTGTTTTTAATTTGTTCTCTTAGTTAGAGGTTACAGAATAGAGAAAAATATAGAGGAATACAATTGTTGCACTTTATTTGTAGCACAAAACTATGAAAAAGTGGCACTGACAGTTCAGCTTCATCTGCATTGCAGTGATTAGTCATTTGGGTGAAAACTGAGACTTTACACAAAGTCAGGTAACACCACTGATAATGGCATCATTTTGACCCAACTCATTGTGCCCTCAGAGGTCACAACTTTTATGCACCTGCTGTGACAAAAGCTAATACTGAATGTCTGAGTAATCATCAAAAGCTAAATTTTGCATGTAAAGATTTTAAATTGGAAAGGCATAAAAAACTACCCCTAAATATTTATTGTGAGCATTTATGCAGTTAATAGCAATAATATACTTTTAAAGCATTACGGCCAGTGGCCTGGAAACAAAAGACTTCGTAAGCCATTTTGAACCTACTACAATATTCGATTGTATAGACTAAGTTCAATTATATGACCACTGCGTGGTGAGTTAGGTTATAAGACTAAATCAATGAGGACAATAGCACTATTTTGAAATGGCTGTTGCTGTATGTACATGTCATATATAACCAAGAAATGAAAAACTAGCTCAACACCTTACATACTTTGTGGATCAGGAGCTATTTTTTTCTTCAGAGATGATCAAAGCATGAACAAATAGCTTTTAACTGGGTGGATTTCAAATAAATAAATACAGGGAGAGCCTATTTAAAACAACAGAGACCTTGTATTTTTGAAATCTTAACAAAATGTAACCCTTGAAAATAGATTTAGTATAGTGAAGAACAGGAATAATGCCTCAGTACTAGGAATCTACTTAAGAACATTATGCTATAAAAACATATATTGCAACATCAAATATTCAGTAATTTAAGAATGATTTCTCTCATATGTATTTGAAAGCTGCTCTTGCAAATACAACTCTAATGTAGATGCATATTACTTGTCTCATAACCTCTTAACTTTCTGAGCAGAGAGGATAAACAAAACATCAAATTAATAAACACCATGAAGTGATACCAGAACACTATTCTAGAGGATCATCTAAATGGTTGTATAAAGTCAGAGAGTTCAGATCAATAGTGAAGCATAAAGATATGCCATCAATGACAAAAACATAACAAGGCCCTACTTTTAGGGAATCCCGTTATATGCAGTTGTAACACATGAAAAATCCAAACTCTAAAGTCAACCAAATCTCATGTCTCAGGTGCATATGAAGCAATTTTGAATCCAATTTACATTCAGTAGTAACTTTAACAGACAACTTAACAAGCAGTGTGATGTTCATAGCCAGCACTGAAAAGGTAGTTAGGCGTTTAGATAAGTGTGCATAACATTTAATCGATGATGCATTATAAACATCTATAGAAACAATACCATCTACTCTTAAACTAAAATGTAATTGTCCTTATGCATAAAACAATCTAACCAGAAGCCACACAGCATAGAAAAATATAACTGCATATCCCAGAAAAGTTTATAGTCCTCTTAACATTTTTCTTTTGATTTTCAGAGACACACACAACTCACTTTATGGGTTTTAGACTGTCGATTTTGAATTATAAGCCAAATTTCAGGAGCGTAATCTGCCTGGTGTCATACTACCCCATTAAACTGGTTATTGAATATGGTGTTTGATGGTGGAAAAAAGTTGATATGAATTAGTAAGGCTGGAAGACAGGAACACAAGAGCCTAGTTTAAAAACATGTCCTCCTACCTCCAGAGGGTCCAAAGAATCTCCAAAAGCATCAGCAAAGTCTGATGGACTTTTCTTCAGAGTCTGGTCAGCAGGCAGCGTGTTGTCATTGTATGATGTCACAAACTTAAAGTCACTGGTTCTTGAACCTGTGGTCAGGTAC
>NW_005187402.1:12531594-12537165 GCF_000239375.1 Pundamilia nyererei | reverse complement strand
TGAACACTTTTAGAAGAGGACAGAGGTGGAGAGCCCTCGTCAGTGGCAGTGATTGTAATGTTGTAATCAGACACTAGTTCGCGGTCCAGTTGTCCGGTGGTCACCAGAGAATAATAGTTTTTAATAGAAGGAACCAGCTTAAAGGGGACACCCTGCTGGATGGAGCAGCGGACTTGCCCGTTACTCTCAGAGTCTCTGTCCTGCACGTTAACGATTCCTACCTCTGTACCTGGTGGTGAATTTTCTGGTACAGGATTTTTCAGGGACTTAATAGTTGTTATTGGAGCGTTGTCATTGACATCTGTAATTTCAATTATTAAGGTACAGTATGAGACCAACCCGAGACCGTCCTTTGCAGTAATTTGCATTTCGTATGACGACAAGTGCTCGTAATCTATTGGCCCACTTACTCGGACTTCACCGCTCTTCTGATCAATAGAAAACACGTTAAAACTTTCATCTGAAATGTGATCAAATTCGTACGTCACTTCTCCGTTGACGCCTTCATCTGCGTCAGTCGCGCTTACTGTGATCACAACTATGTCTAACGGGGAGTTTTCAAGTACACTGGCTCCATAAACGGCCTGACTAAATACTGGTGCGTTATCATTGGCATCCAGCACGCTAACATGAATAACCGCAGTACCCGATCGCTGAGGCGTGCCCCCATCAGTTGCAACAAGCTCAATCGTTAGCTCTGTCTTTTGTTCTCTATCCAACTCTTTTTGTAGAATTAACTCGCTGTATTTTCCTCCACCACCTTTTTCAATAACATTCAATCGGAAATATTCATTTGTTTCAATACTATATCCCTGGATTGCGTTTTGTCCGATATCAGCATCATGAGCTTCATCTAAACGATAGCGACTTCCTTTAGCTGCAGATTCACTTATTTCAAATTTGATGGTATCCTTCTTAAACTGCGGTGAATTATCGTTGATGTCTTGAATGTGGAAGCTAATGCGATGCAGCTCTAAAGGCTCCTCCAAAACAAGCTCTTGTTTTAAAATGCAAGTAGATTTTTTGCCACAAAGACCCTCTCTGTCAATCCTCTCGGTAACAATCACATCTCCAGTACTCCTATTAATTTCAAAATACCCTTTGCTGCTCCTGTCAACATCAATACGAGCCTTTCGAGTAGCCAGTTTTCCCACCTCAATTCCTATATCTTTTGCGATATTTTCGATAACAGAGCCTCGTTTAACTTCTTCCGGAAAAGAATAAGCAACATCTCCACAAACCGTTTGCAGCGCCAGAAGAAATACTCCCGAGAAGACGAGCCAGAACCCCGGAGATGCTTTGTTTTCCATTTTCCTTTTAAATCGATAAGGAATCCGCCAAGGGCAAGCCTTTTGGAGTAAAAATGAGCAGTCACCGGAATCCTCTTCGAACTATGTATGCAATTCCAACTAGAAACGTTGCTACCTCGCTGCTTTTGTCTGTGAAAAATCGGTCATGATCTAGAAACGTTTACACTGTGCAGAATAACAAATATGACCCTACTATGTATGTTGGTGGACAGCGACGCTATGAGAGAAATTTTAGTATTGCAAACGCATTAAATGATGAGAGTCCTCTCAGGATAAAAAAAGAAATGTATCCCGCCCTACAAAAACTTTTATTTTATTTTATTTTATTTTATTTTATTTTATTTTATTTTATTTTATTTTATTTTATTTTATTTTATGAGCACATAACCTTCAGGCAGGAGATTTCTGCTGTACGTACTAATGTTGGCATGTTTGGAAAGCACGTAGTTAAAACAAAAGAGGAGAAGGTTAATCTAAATTAGCTTCACCAACATGGACATATACACATCAACGCCTGCGTGGCAGCAGGGCCATGCTTGAAGAAACTGTCATACGAAGTTGAATACTGACAAATTAACGTAATGATAAAAAAAAAAATACAAAATAGCGGTCTTATTTGCGACTATGGTGAAATCAGAATAATAAAAACAACAGCAGTAGCATTCCAAATGCTCATTGGGAGATAATATGGGCATTGGTGACAGCACTGAAGAATTACACGAGGGAGGGGAATATAACGGTTCAACCAAAATTAAAAACAAACAAAAATTGAACTGTACACTTTACAATGCCTACATCAATACGCTGACTGCAATTTATTTGGACGAAAGCTGTATATATATTCAGCTGTAGATGAATTTGATGTCAATCGAATCTCATACTTCTTAAGTGATTAGAAAGATATTCAAATATACACTAGATTTACTGCTAGATTTAAGTGACAACTCAACAAGAAATGTGGCATTCAAACACAGTACTGAGAAGAAAAAACAGCGCTTGAATGAGCAGATATAAGGTGTCTTTAATTATTCTAAACCAAAAAGCCACAAGAGAAACTATATGGATATGTTATCTCATATCCCCATTTTAAAAAACACAAAAGAATAACTGAAAGTTTGAGACTGGCCGTTAAGTTTCAAGGCCAGTTCAAAGTTAAGACATTTTTTAAATTTTTGTTTTTGTATCAGCCCTATTTAAAAAAATTTTTAAATAAAATTAGCATATCAACAGTGGAATATTATAGACTTTCACCACTATTGATATCAATTTGCTGAACACTGAGGAACATGAACAAGTGACTTAATTCGGATTCAAAATCACAAAGCCTACCTCCAGGGGGTCCAAAGAATCTTCAATAGTTTTAAAAAAGTCTGATCGACTTTTCTTCAGAGTCTGGTCAGCAGGCAGCGTGTTGTCATTGTATGATGTCACAAACTTAAAGTCACTGGTTCTTGAACCTGTGGTCAGGTACGCGTCATAATTGTATTGTCGTTGATATCAGCTACAGATAACTGAACACTTTTAGAAGAGGACAGAGGTGGAGAGCCCTCGTCAGTGGCAGTGATTGTAATGTTGTAATCAGACACTAGTTCACGGTCCAGTTGTCCCGTAGTCACCAGAGAATAATAGTTTTTAATAGATGGGACCAACTTAAAGGGGACACCCTGCTGGATGGTGCAGCGGACCTGTTGATTTTTCCCAGAGTCTGCATCCTGCACATGAATGATGCCCACCTCTGCACCCGATGATATGCTCTCGGGTATGCGGTTTGATAACGAACTGATATGGATGACTGGGGCGTTATCATTGACGTCAGTTATATCTATTACAACTTTTGTTTCTGTAGAAAGGCCATAACCATCTTTCCCTTCAATTAGCATTTCAAACTTCGACTCTTCTTCATAATCAACATTTCTTGCAAGTATAATTTCTCCGGTATTTTCATTTAAAGAAAATATTTCCTTTGCTATATCACTTATTCCGCTGAATTCATATGTTACTTCACCATTAACTCCTTCATCTGCATCTGTAGCACTCACTGTTGCAACTACTTTATCTATAGGGGAGTTTTCAGGAAGAGAAGCCTCATAGATTGTATGAGTGAAAACTGGGGCGTTATCATTAGCATCCAGTACGGTGATTTTAATGACTACTGTGCCTGATTTCGGAGGATTGCCACCATCGACAGCTGTTAGCAATAAAGCCATATCTTGCTGCTCTTCACGATCTAATTCCCTGTCTAAAACTAACTCGCTGTATTTTGTGCCGACGGCATTCGTTAGTACGTTCAGAGCAAAATAATTATTCCTTTGCAAAATGTAATTCTGAACAGCATTTTGTCCTATGTCTGCATCGCGTGCTGCATTTATTCTGTAGCGAGAACCTTTCGGAGCCAATTCACCAATATCCAATTTAACGACGTCTTTAACAAAAACTGGTGGATTGTCATTTACATCCTGAATTTGCAAAGATATCCGGTGCGATTCGAGTGGATCTTCGAGTACTAGTTCACATTTTAAATTGCAAGAAACCTTAGCTCCACATAGCTCCTCACGATCAATCCGATCATCAACAACCAGTTCTCCAGCATCAACGTTTATCTCGCAGTAACGTTTACGGTTTTCTTTGAGAGCAATCCGAGCCTTCCGAGCGGAAAGACTGCTTACTTGAAGCCCAAGGTCCTTGGCTATGTTTCCAATCACCGATCCTTGTTTCATTTCCTCGGGGAAAGAATAGCTCACATCGCCACAACACAGCTCTACTGCCAGAAGAAAACACATGAAAGTGCAGACAAGGTTCACCGAAAACACGAAATATGCCATCACTCAAAAAATAAACTGAATGAAAAAGAAGGAGGTGGTCAGTATTCCTCAGAAACACAAAATCATGTGTTCATGTGCGAGTAATTCAAGGAGTACAGTGCAGTGGCAAACAATAAGCTTTAACACTGTGGGTGGAGACGCTTGATTGTCTCATCTGTAGCCTGTTTTACAATTTTCGATTGGTAGACAGCGACACTCGCTGCATCCTACAAGGATTACAAAATAGCCTCAAGTTGACGAAAAGCAAGAAACTTAGCTAATCGAAAGAGACTTCATCCCGAGAAGAATGGCAGACGACAAAAGGCGCTTTCTATTGATTAATTCGGTTCTGTTTTATCTGTTCAGTGCCATCTACCCCACGGTACGTTAGCAATAAAATGTAGTACTACATTGTTTGATACTGTTGCTACAAACATGTATTTCTTGTTTATAAATGTAATTGAGCAAAAACCTGTAAAAACTCTTAACTGAAAGCGTGAACCTGAAACAACATCCAAGCAAAAATTCAGCCTAAAAGAATGAGTTGCTGAATACCCAATTCAGCTCTGTAACAAAAGTCGAAACTATTATGAAGGAAAAAATATTTTTTTCTCATTATTATATTAAATTATTCTGCAACGTTTTTTGTTTTGTTTAATTCATTTATTTATTTATTTATTTTTAACGAATGGGTAAATCCAACTGCAGAATTTCGTTGAGTAATTAACACAACATATTTGACTGTGAGTAAATTCAAGAAAAAATTCTAATAATAATCACAACAAACAGAACGGAGTTTTATGATGTATGAAGGCAAACCTTTACAGGTATTCGCTCTACCAAACTAAGAGTTGAACCTTAGGAACATCCACAGTGAAAAATCCAGTATTCAATCTGCAGGATTTCGTATCGTTTATCTCTGTGATTTTTTGTTTCTTTTTTCTTAATTAATTAATTAATATATTCATTCAGTTGAAATAAGGCCAATGACATGAACTGATATTAAAACAAAAACGACGAATTTGTAGTAAAATTCTCGGTTAATGATGTTATTCGGAGCTTTACTAACTCAAGTTCATAAGTACAGTAATATACAATATTTTCATCTATGAAAAAAACAGTTTTATGAAAATAGTTGATTTGATTAAAAGAAAATAACACCGAAGATGTGTTTCCGAAGAAGGGTTGAATTTTTTTTGAATGACGTAGGTGTAATGACGTCAACGTGGTATTCTTACCTGGGGAGGGTCGTCAGACTCCCCAAAAGCCTCGAGAAAATCTGATGGACTTTTCTTCAGAGTCTGGTCAGCAGGCAGCGTGTTGTCATTGTATGATGTCACAAACTTAAAGTCACTGGTTCTAGATCCTGTGGTCAGGTACGCGTCATAATTGTAAGTGCTGCGTAAAGTTCCTGTGCCATCAACATCTGCGTAATTAGGAGGGAGATAACCGCTGGGGAT
>NW_005187402.1:12529803-12531574 GCF_000239375.1 Pundamilia nyererei | reverse complement strand
GTCACCAGAGAATAATAGTTTTTAATAGAAGGAACCAACTTAAAGGGGACACCCTGCTGGATGGAGCAGCGTACCTGTCGGTTATTCTCAGAGTCTCTGTCCTGCACGTTAATGATGCCCACCTCTGTACCAGTTGGCGCGTTCTCGGGTATGGGATTAGACAGTGATTTTAAATAAACTACAGGGGCGTTATCATTTTCATCAGTTAGCTCTATGTAAACTTTTGCAGACGAACTTAATCCCAGACCGTCATTGGCTATGACTGGCAGTTCAAATGCATTCTTTTTCTCAAAATCAGTTGTACCAATTACTCTGATTTCGCCAGTTTTAAAATCAATAGAAAACACCTTTTCATCGATATCTGACACATGGCCAAAGTCATAGGACACCTCGCCATTCACTCCCTCATCAGCATCTGTAGCGCTGACTCTAACCACTACAGTATTAAGAGGAGAGTTTTCGGGTATGCTGGCTTTATAGACGGCTTGGCTGAATACTGGAGCATTATCATTAGCATCCAGTACGGTGACATGTATCATAACAGTGCTTGATCTCTGTGGTGAACCACCATCAACAGCTGTGAGAGGTAAATTAATCTCTCGCTGTGTTTCTCTGTCGAGTTTGTGATCAAGAACAAGCTCGACGTTGTTTGCATCAACCATTAAAATAAAGTTATCATTTTTTTGTAGACTGTACCTCTGAACAGAATTTTTGCCTATATCCGCATCGTGCGCGCCCTCTATTCGGAAACGAGTCCCCTTTTCTGCTGACTCGCTTATTTCCATTTTAATGGAATTTCTTTTGAATTGTGGAGAGTTGTCGTTTATATCTTGAACATGTAGATTTATACGATGTAGTTCTAAAGGATTCTCCAGTACAAGTTCCTGGATTAAAATGCATGACGATTTCGTGCCACAAAGACTCTCTCTGTCAAGCTGCTCGGCAACGCTCAAATCTCCCGTTTGTAAACTAACGGCACAAAATCGTTCGTTATCTCCTTCTGCGTCAACACGGGCCTTGCGAGATGACAATGTAGTGATATCCAGACCGAGATCCTTAGCTATATTTCCAAAGACAGTTCCTGGTTTCAGCTCCTCTTGGATAGAATAGCTTACTTCAGTACACACTGATTGCAGCGCAAGTATACAGACGACAAAGAGGGTAATCAGGCCAGGCTCTAAAAATCCACCGTATTCCATAATTACAAAAACAGAAACATCCGCCAGCAAAGAAAAGATACAACGGAGTTAGTTCATCTCTCGAACGCGTTTGCGATGGAGTGAATTAAACAAATCCAAATACAGAAATCAGCACTGCAATCCAATGGTTCCTTCCAACACAAAGCGCAGGAACAATGGGTGGAGACGATGGCGTTGACGTTAAAATGTTTCAAAGTAATCTGGTAGACAGCGACACGATGTGTTCATTTCAGACAGAACATCTGGTAAAATACCAGATTGACAGGTTGATGACGTCATGCAACTATTTCCCATATAAACACAATTAAGCACATTAATATGTTAAATTGTATTAATTTCATTAAAGCAAGTAACTACAGCCACAGTTTCTGCTAGGATCAAAGAATCTGTTAAGTGCTGTAATGGAAGTAAGTAAAACCATGTTGCAGTGCACACTTATAACGTTGTTTTAACGCCAGTGAACGCAGTATTTAGCATTTATCTACAAAATTGCAATATTGTGTTATTTAGCTTAAACTGCGATTAAACTTAACATTTTCTCTGCAAGTAAATTTTAATGAAAATAGCAGCAT
>NW_005187402.1:12527798-12529783 GCF_000239375.1 Pundamilia nyererei | reverse complement strand
ATATCCAGACCGAGATCCTTAGCTATATTTCCAAAGACAGTTCCTGGTTTCAGCTCCTCTTGGATAGAATAGCTTACTTCAGTACACACTGATTGCAGCGCAAGTATACAGACGACAAAGAGGGTAATCAGGCCAGGCTCTAAAAATCCACCGTATTCCATAATTACAAAAACAGAAACATCCGCCAGCAAAGAAAAGATACAACGGAGTTAGTTCATCTCTCGAACGCGTTTGCGATGGAGTGAATTAAACAAATCCAAATACAGAAATCAGCACTGCAATCCAATGGTTCCTTCCAACACAAAGCGCAGGAACAATGGGTGGAGACGATGGCGTTGACGTTAAAATGTTTCAAAGTAATCTGGTAGACAGCGACACGATGTGTTCATTTCAGACAGAACATCTGGTAAAATACCAGATTGACAGGTTGATGACGTCATGCAACTATTTCCCATATAAACACAATTAAGCACATTAATATGTTAAATTGTATTAATTTCATTAAAGCAAGTAACTACAGCCACAGTTTCTGCTAGGATCAAAGAATCTGTTAAGTGCTGTAATGGAAGTAAGTAAAACCATGTTGCAGTGCACACTTATAACGTTGTTTTAACGCCAGTGAACGCAGTATTTAGCATTTATCTACAAAATTGCAATATTGTGTTATTTAGCTTAAACTGCGATTAAACTTAACATTTTCTCTGCAAGTAAATTTTAATGAAAATAGCAGCATGTAAAATTTGTCTCCAAACTACTTTTCGTATGGTTGCCTTCTATGTGTTCAGCACCATGGACAGAGTCTACTCAAACAAGTCCTTACGCTCAGTTTGTATAAAAGAAAAATACAGTCTTTGTCAGTATGTTACAACATTTTAAATGAAGAAAAGTAAAAGTAACAAATCATTAGTCATATGGCAGCACCTCTAGTCCAAAGAGCATGCACATTACTGTTGGTCGCAGTTAAAACATAACTTTAATAAACTTGGAAAACTGCACTAACTTGGAATCAAACTATTCAAGGGATGCATGTAGCTATAGGGCAATTTTAGCAGACTTGCCAAAAAAGAAACACAATATACTTGTATTAACCAATGATCCTCCTCTGAAAGCACAATGACTATTGTTTTAAACATTTCTCCATAAACAGATGAACTAAAGCTTTCTGGGAGAATCCTTTTGGCTTTTCTTATGTCTGTTTATGGCCTTACGGTATGTGTTCAAAGTGAGTTATTACTCAGATAATTATCTACTGAGAGTGCAATAATAATTAATCTGAAGATGAACCATTGCTGAAAGGAAAACAAGTAACGTCTTAAAGAAGGGATGGGGTTCTAAAAAGTAAGTAGACAGTTCAACTTTTTCATCTTTCAATGAGAAAAATATTAGGAAGACAAAACAATATAATTCCACTATTTCTAATTGACATATAACATACTAAGTTATTAGATAAAACAGTAAATTGATGCCACTGGAGCAACAACACCTAAAAGAAAACTGATCTGATAGATAAGAAGATTAAGAATATAATAATAATCGTTGAGTATTTTCTGACAATATGTTCTGGCAAGTTAATTGTGAATGGGGTGTTAACTAAACATTTGCCTTTGATGAATGTTAGTTAAGAACATTTGATATAATAGCATTTAAAAAAATTGTAACTGAAATAGACGGTTGCTCGAAATTGGATAATATGATGTAGAGATTGACATCACACGTTTCTCAAAAAGAAGCTTATTTCAGTCTTTTCTTACCTGGGGAGGGTCGTCCGACTCCCCAAACGCCTCGAGAAAATCTGATGGACTTTTCTTCAGAGTCTGATCAGCGGGCAGCGTGTTGTCATTGTATGATGTCACAAACTTAAAATCACTGGTTCTTGAACCTGTGGTCAGGTACGCGTCATAATTGTAAGTGCTGCGTAAAGTTCCTGTGCCATCAACATCTGCGTAATTAGGAGGGAGATAACCGCTGGGGATGGCAACTGCTCC
>NW_005187402.1:12523991-12526443 GCF_000239375.1 Pundamilia nyererei | reverse complement strand
TTCAGGTAGATTGGCTTTGTAAACGGCCTGGTCAAACACTGGCGCGTTATCGTTAGCATCCAACACAGTAACGTGTATAACGGCACTTCCTGACCTCTGTGGATTTCCACCATCGACTGCAGTCAGGATGAAATTTAAATCGTGCTCCTTTTCGCGGTCTAGCTCTTTATCTAGCACCAGCTCGATGCTCTTAGTCCCATCAGCATCTTCTCGAACAGATAAAACAAAATGGTCATTCTTTTGTAAACTGTATTGTTTGACTGCGTTCTGCCCAATATCTACATCGTGTGCTTCATTGACGCGGTATCGAGCTCCTTTATCTGCTGATTCTGTTATTTCCAACTTAACTGTATCTTTGGGGAAAACTGGTGAATTGTCGTTTACATCCAGAATAAGCAGTGAAATACGGTGCAGCTCCAAAGGGCTCTCCACGACTAATTCAAATTTAAGCATGCAGGAAAGCCTCTCCCCGCACAGCTCCTCCCTGTCAATCTTCTCCCTGATGACAAAATTTCCAGTCTTGAGGTCAATGTCGCAGTAATGCTGGTAGTTTTCCTCTGTATCAATCCGGGCTTTACGAGTGAACAATTTTGCTACTTCCAGGCCGAGATCCTTGGCAATATTCCCAACAATGGATCCCGGTCTCATCTCCTCCGGTGCAGAATAGCTGAGGTCCGCAGCGGTTATCTCGAAAAACAGAGCAAAGCCGAACACAAAAAAGAGCGAGGCTTGTCTTTTTAGGGCCATTTTTTCACCCAAAATGACACGAATACAAAAATGCCCCTTCCGCTGGGAATATTACACAAAGTGATAACAAAACAGCGTATACCGCGACTACAACAATGGTAGCTCTAGTTTTAGACTAATATCTTCGTTGGTAGTGGGTGGGGAATTGAACCTCTTCACATCTGCTAGTGAGCAGCGACGCTGTGAGTTAATTTGAGATATTACAAATAAACATGTTATAAGCTAGTATAAAATGCCACAGTTACGGCCACAACGACCACCGTAATCGTTTTGTTGCCAATTTTAATTCACAAAAGAAACCGATTTTTCCTGCAAGTTTGGACATTGATTTTGTGTTAAAGTACAAAAAAGCACAAAGTTTCATTCAGCACCACAGACAGCGCTTCAAGGGTGAGGAAAAGACATACATACTTCCCTCATTTAAATTTTCTGAAAGTGACAACATGATGGACTTTTCTAAAAACACATTAAAATAACACTAGTCCTATATTTTAAAAAAAACAAATATTTATTGGAGAATCTAAAGTCGCGCAAAAGAAAAAAACAGGATGTTTAATCATGAGGCATAGAAAATGAGTGAAAGAAATTTTTAACGAAGAATAAAAGAATAATAATTTCATTTAGTCTATTGTTTGAAGATTAAAAAACGCCTGGAACTACAACATCTAATAGGCGTTTGCAGTAGACACACAATTTACACGGACAAAATTAATCAATATTCTAAGTGGTCTTGAAATTTGAGAGATAATTTGTTTATTTTTCCATTAATTAAGTAAATGTGACGTGTGTTAAACGTAGTTAGTAAACACCACTTAACAACAGTTTCTATAAATGTACTAAAATTATTTTTTTAAACATTTCATCTGTAGCATAAGTACAAGTTTAACGAGCTCGTGATTACACGAATTACATTCAAAATATCAAACTGACTAGTGGAACTTCACATCTAACAGCAAGCAATGGACTTATTAGGCACACTGTCCTACAGAGAATTAACTGATAATTAAATTGATAAATGTTATTGACCACTCATTATTTCAGAATGTCAATTTGTGATGACTGACAATTTTCACTTAAACATGACTAAAGTTATAATTCAACAAGTTGCAGACAAGTAATAATCGTAAAATATTTTTAATCATTTAATATCTTTTTAAAATGGCAAAAGCCAGTAAAATAACTGCATAACTAGTGACATTTGGAAACAAAACGTGCACATCAGTCACTTCAAAAGGGCTGTGCCAAAAAAAGGAATATCAAGAAAATGCGTGCCAGTGAATGCCTTCCTATGAATCAACACCTCTAAAAGGTTTAAAAACTGAGAAGAAAGTAGCTGAAGTGCATAACATTACACTGCAACGTTAAATTAGATTATTTAAAAAAAAACATGTCCTACCTCTACAGACTCATCTGGATTATCAAACATTTCAGCAAAGTCTGATGGACTTTTCTTCAGAGTCTGGTCAGCAGGCAGCGTGTTGTCATTGTACGATGTCACAAACTTAAAGTCACTGGTTCTAGATCCCGTGGTCAGGTACGCGTCATAATTGTAAGCGCTGCGTAAAGTTCCTGTGCCATCAACATCTGCGTAATTAGGAGGGAGATAACCGCTGGGGATGGCAACTGCTCCGTCAAATAACAGTCTGGGCTTTCTCCTGCGACAAAACCTCAAACCCAGGATGATGATGATGAAAGTCAGAAAAAA
>NW_005187402.1:12521556-12523005 GCF_000239375.1 Pundamilia nyererei | reverse complement strand
CCCACCTCTGTACCAGGTGGCACGTTCTCGGGTATTAAGTTAGATAGTGATTTTAAACTAATCCCAGGTGGGTTGTCATTTACATCTGACAGCTCAATTATTACTTTTGAGTCTGAGGTAAGACCATATCCGTCTTTAGCATCTACACGCATTTCATAAACGGACTCTTCTTCAAAATCCAAAGGTCCGATTACCTTTATTTCTCCTGTGATGTGATTTAAATCAAATGCTCTTCTGCCAGTCTCTGATATACGACTCAGCTCATAAGTCACCTTACCATTTAGACCTTCATCTGCATCAGTTGCAGCCACTTTAACCACTACAGTATATAAAGGAGAATTTTCAGGAAGACTGGCTTTATACACAGGTTGACTAAAAACCGGGGCGTTATCGTTAGCGTCTAAGACAATTACATGCACGGTAGTCGTGCCACTTCTTTTAGGACTGCCCCCATCCAATGCAGTAAGTAGTAATCGGAATTCCCGCTGTTCCTCGCGATCCAATTCCTTTTGCAACACTAGTTCAGCAAATCTGCCTCCATCTAATTTAGTCTGCATTTTCAGCACTAGATAACTGTTAGTCTGCAACACATATCTTTGAACAGCGTTTTGTCCAATATCGAGATCGTGTGCTTCCAAAATACGGAAACGGGATCCCTTTACAGCCAATTCATTGATTTCTATTTTTATTTCGTCTTTCGCAAAAACAGGTTGATTGTCATTGATATCTTGTATTTGTAATGAAATTCGATGTAACACAAGTGGCGCCTCTAAGACCAATTCAGATTTGAGGATGCAAGATGCCTTTTCGCCACAAAGAGCCTCTCTATCAATCCTCTCAGCTACAATTAAATCGCCAGTGCTTGGATTTATGTCACAATACCGTTTACGGTTCAGATCGCTGTCAATGCGGGCCTTTCGAACAGATAATTCCCCCACGTTCAGTCCGAGGTCCCTTGCTACATTTCCTATGACAGATCCGGTCTTCATTTCCTCGGGAAAAGAATAGCTCACATCTCCATAGCCGAAGAGAAAGGATTGAAGAAAGAAAGCAAAGCTGTATAGCAGGCCCGCCACCGAATTTCTACTGTGTGCCATCTTTGGACAAAAAATACAAAGAAAAACACTCGAAAACGTTTAACAGTCCAAACTGTATCAGTGCGACAACAAGTGCGCTCTTTTCACATCAGTTATAATCGAAAATATTTCCAGAGAATGGTGGACAAAAGCACACCCAAAGGGACAGTTTCACAATGACAAGACTGCATTAACACTAACAAACCAAGAGCTATGGATGGAGGTATGTTTCCACTGCTGGTAAACAGCGACTCTCTGAGTTCATATGCGTTGTCTGCACGTGAAATATTTAACTTGCAGACAACGCATTGATTTCCTTTATGACCACAGCACACACAGCACACTTCTTTAAAAAAAAAAAGGGGGGGGGGGG
>NW_005187402.1:12516069-12520779 GCF_000239375.1 Pundamilia nyererei | reverse complement strand
TAATACATCTTTTGAAATGGGAAAAGTTCATTTCTTATTCTGGACTTGGAAAAAGTAAAACCTGACAAATAAAGTCAATTATTTTTCCATTTCTATAGCCAAATGTTTTTTTCTTAATTATCATTCCCCTAAATCTTTCTATTATGTAATGAATTGCAGCTTCTAATACACGTGCTGAAGTTCATAGTTCAGAAGAGAAAATTAAAATGCATGATAGTGACATAAAAATAGATTTAAGGACACTTTTTCTACTAAGGCAGTATCTGACTGCAATATGACTGTCTTCATTAGTATTAAATGAAATAAAATATATGGAATTAAAAAAACTAAAAAAGATTCCGAATATCTATACAAGAAAGTTTGATTGGTTAAGGTGGAAATTTATCCCCCCCAACAGATTTATAAATTTAACGCCAGTAAATAAGTCATACCTCTAGAGACACATCTGATTCTTCAAATGCATCAGCAAAATCTGATGGACTTCAAAGACAATACTATAAATGTAAAAGCTTAAAAGACATAACAAAACACTGGAATTTTGATAACCCAGTTATTTCAGCATCCTACCTCTATTGAAGTATCGAGATCTTCAAATGGATCAGCAAAGTCTGATGGACTTTTCTTCAGAGTCTGGTCAGCAGGCAGCGTGTTGTCATTATACGATGTCACAAACTTAAAGTCACTGGTTCTAGAACCTGTGGTCAGGTACGCATCATAATTGTAAGTGCTGTGTAAAGTTCCTGTGCCATCAACATCTGCGTAATTAGGAGGGAGATAACCGCTGGGGATGGCAACTGCTCCATCAAACAACAGTCTGGGCTTTCTCCTGCGACAAAACCTCAAACCCAGGATGATGATGATGAAAGTCAGAAAAAACGTAGACACAGACACCAGCGCGATGATCAGATAAGAGGTCAGTTTGGAATTCTTCTCATCATAAGACAAATCCTTCAGTTCTGGCACTTCCGCCAAGTTATCAGAAATAAGTAAATACATAGAACAGGTGGCAGACAGAGGGGGCTGTCCGTTATCTTTCACTGTCACTACAAGGTTCTGTTTCATGCTGTCAGATTCAGAAATGTCCCGCAGTGTCCTGATCTCTCCGCTGTGGACACCAATGGTAAAAAGTCCCGGATCAGTGGATTTGAATATATGATAGGACAGCCAGGCGTTCTGTCCGGAGTCCGCGTCCACCGCGATCACTTTGGACACCAGAGAGCCTCCGTGTGCAGCTTTGGGGACCAGCTCGGTCATGAAGGAGTTGCCCTTCGGGGAGGGGTACAGGATCTGAGGAGAGTTGTCATTCACATCTGAGATGAACACACTCACGGTCACGTTGCTGCTGAGAGGAGGAGAACCGTTGTCTCTGGCCATCACGTGGACTTTAAAACTCCTGAACTGTTCATAATCAAAGGACCTCGCAGCGTGGATCACACCCGTGTCTCCGTTCACAGACAGATACGAGGACACCGGGGCACCGTTCACCTCACCAGCTAACAGAGAATAAACCACTGTACCGTTCTGTCTCCAGTCGGGGTCTCGAGCACTAACGGAACATAAAGTGGAGCCCGGTTTGTTATTCTCACTCACATATGCGTTGTACGACTGTTCCTCAAACACAGGTGGGTTGTCGTTGATGTCAGCTACAGATAACTGAACACTTTTAGAAGAAGACAGCGGTGGAGAGCCCTCGTCAGTGGCAGTGATTGTAATGTTGTAATCAGACACTAGTTCGCGGTCCAGTTTCCCTGTGCTCACCAGAGAATAATAGTTTTTAATAGAAGGAACCAACTTAAAGGGGACACCCTGCTGGATGGAGCAGCGGACCTGTCCATTATATTCAGAGTCTCTGTCCTGCACGTTAATGATGCCCACCTCTGTACCAGGTGGCACATTCTCAGGTATAGGATTTGTCAGTGTCTTCAGGTATATAAATGGTATATTATCATTTACATCAGTCACATCTATTAAAACTCTAGCATAAGATGTTAGTCCTAAACCATCTTTGGCTTTTACCCTCATTTCAAAAAAACTTCTTTCTTCATAGTCAATTACACCAGTTACTTTAATTTCTCCAGTTTTGGAATCAATGGAAAATACATTTATGTCGTTGTCAGACACATGGCCAAACTGATATGCTACATCTCCATTCACTCCTTCGTCTGCATCTGTGGCACTGACTTTAATCACTGTTGTATCTAAAGGACAGTTTTCAGGCAGACTGGCTTTATAAACGGCCTGGCTGAACTCTGGGGCGTTATCATTAGCATCCAGCACAGTGACGTGTATGGCTACGGTACCGGATCTCTGAGGAGATCCACCGTCCAAAGCTGTGAGAAGTAAATTAATCTCCTTTTGTTTCTCTCGATCAAGTTTATTCTGTAGAACAAGTTCAACTCTATTGCTATCAACAGCCAGAATAAAGTTGTCGTTCTTATGTAGGCTGTATCTTTGCACAGCATTTTGACTAATATCTGCGTCATGGGCCTCTTCAATTGAGAAGCGGTTACCCTTCTCTGCTGACTCGCTTATTTCCATTTTTATCAAATTTTCGTTAAATTGCGGTGCATTGTCGTTCACATCTTGGATATGCAGATTTACATGGTGAAGCTCCAAAGGATTTTCTAACACCAGATCTACTTTTAAAACACAAGAAGGTTTCTTCCCGCAAAGGCTTTCCCTGTCAATTCTCTCCGATGTGATCAAATCTCCGGTTCTCATATTAATATCACAGTACCTTTTCCGAGATCCTTCAAAATCAACACGGGCTTGTCGTGAAGCTAAGGTTCCAAAATTAACACCGAGGTCCTTCGCGACGTTTCCAATGACATAGTCTCGTTTCATTTCTTCTGGAATAGAGTAACTCAGGTCCCCATAAACCAGGCGCAGCGTTACAACAAACAAAGCAGACCGGAGAATCAGTCTTAACCCTGAAAATCCTTTGTCTCCCATCCTGATACAAAAACGTGACCGCAGTGCTTCTGATGCACTTTCCAGAGCAAAAACAACAACGTGATTCGTAACCGATTCAACAATCCAAAGTGTAATATCACGATGAAACACGGAGAAACATGTCTGCAAACGTAACTGGTTCTCAGGGAATTACAGTCGACATCTGTGTAGTAGCAGTGGGTGGAGTGGTGTGTGTCAGTGTGCTATCAGCCAACAGCGACACCACGAGTTGCCTTTTATCCTCACACTAGGTGATTAAATATGTTTGTCGATGTCTGAAAACACAAGTCATGTTCACTTATTGTTAAATAAACTTTGAATTGGTTTTTCAAAACACAAGCTTATTGAAAACACCAAAACTACGAGAAATCGCTAACTAAAAGAAAAAAAAATAGTGTTTCACGATTTACTGATGACAAGGAACATCATACCACTTGTGCATGAAGAACAGTAACAAGTACCTCCCCAGTAAACATTTTATAATCAGTTTGTAACTACAAGCAATTAACGAGTGTATATAGTGGCAAACAAGAAATGTCTACACACATCTGCTGTATGTGATAAAATGTCATTCGTTTACCTCAGGAACATAACCTATAAACAGGCTCATCATATAACACATCTTGTGTTCTTCGTTCACAGAACACAACTGAACGGAAAAACATTTGATTTGCGGGCCGAACGTTCTAGATACAATTAAGCTAATGTTTCTACATCGTTGTCAAAGGAAGAAGAAATGAATAACAAACTGTTGTATGTAGATATTGCTATTATTTTGAAGGTCACATAGATAAACCTGACAGAAAATTCTGTTAAGACTCTTTTACCTTCGCTAATACCAGGTTAAAAATCACTCAAATGTAAAATGGTATATCCGACTACTTCATATTCAGAGCTGAGCTCGGCAAAATAAAAAGAATTCGGCAAATAACAACACAAATGTCTATTATAATTATTATCAATATTATTAATAATATCAATGGTCGCAGACAATTACTAGAAATGACGTCGATTTAAATGAAAGAGCACAACTATAGAAAGAGTGCGCACGCGAGAGAGGGAAAGACAGGGAGACAGAGAGAGGGAGAGAGAGAGAGAACAATTACAGTGAGTGGGTCTCTGGGGCCCTGAGGAATATTTCAGCACCAAAGAAAGTTAATTTGAGATTTGGAAGGACCAACCACGCAAAGATACAAAATGTGTTTCTGCTATACCCGCAGCCACGTGCTCTTCAATAGTGTGAATTAGTTATTTTGATAAAAGCAAACAATTACAATAAGTTAACCATGGCATAAGTCCGCATTGTTTTATACGGTATAGTTTGCTAAAGAATGAGTTATTTCATTAAATCTTTTTGCCACAAGGACCCAGAAAAACACATAACAACAATATACAAAATCACGAAAAATAGCACCCGCAAATAACAAACTAAGATGTAAGTTACATGATAAGTAAAGAAAAAAGAAAAATAGTCGAGATCAACATGCCTTAAGGTATTTCTGAATGAAATTTTTCATCATATGATAAGCAATTCGTAGTAAACGACAATACTACCTGTGCAAGATAAAGACATGAACAACGGTCTTACAAATATTTTTTTTTTAAAACAAAAAGAAACACAACAAAAAGTGTGGGAACCAGAGGAAAGATTTGTGAGTGTCTTACCTCAATAGATTGACCCAGAGTGTCAAATGGATCAGCAAAGTCTGATGGACTTTTCTTCAGAGTCTGGTCAGCAGGCAGCGTGTTGTCATTGTA
>NW_005187402.1:12510889-12513111 GCF_000239375.1 Pundamilia nyererei | reverse complement strand
TCAGCTACAGATAACTGAACACTTTTAGAAGAGGACAGAGGTGGAGAGCCCTCGTCAGTGGCAGTGATTGTAATGTTGTAATCAGACACTAGTTCGCGGTCCAGTTGTCCTGTGGTCACCAGAGAATAATAGTTTTTAATAGAAGGAACCAACTTAAAGGGGACACCCTGCTGGATGGAGCAGTGGACCTGCCCGTTATTCCCGGAGTCTTTGTCCTGAACATTAATAATGCCCACCTCTGTACCAGGTGGCACGTTCTCCGGTGTGGGGTTAGTGAGTGATTTTAGATATATCCCTGGTGCATTATCATTTACATCAGTCACATCTATTAACACTTTGGCGTAAGAAGTTAGACCTAAACCATCTTTCGCTTCTGCTCTCATTTCAAAATAATTTCTGTCTTCAAAGTCAATCACAGCAGTTACTTTAATTTCTCCCGTTTTAGGATCAATTGAAAATATATTTATGTCGTCGTCAGACACGTGACTTAAGTCATACGTTACATCTCCGTTCAGTCTTTCGTCTGCGTCTGTGGCACTGACTTTAATCACTGTTGTATCTAAAGGACAGTTTTCAGGCAGACTGGCTTTATAAACGGCCTGGCTGAACACTGGGGCGTTATCATTGGCATCCAGCACAGTGACGCGTATGACTACGGAACCGGATCTCTGAGGAGATCCACCGTCCAACGCTGTGAGAAGTAAATTCATCTCGCTTTGTTTCTCTCTATCAAGAGTGTTTTCTAGTATGAGTTCAACCTTGTTGCTGTCAACAGCCAGAATAAAGTTGTTGTTCTTTTGAAGCTCGTACCTTTGCACAGCATTTTGACCTATATCTGCGTCACGGGCCTGCTCTATTGAGAAGCGGTTACCTTTGTCTGCTGACTCGCTTATTTCCATCTCAATCAAATTCTTTTTGAATTTTGGCGAGTTGTCGTTCACGTCTTGTATATGAAGACTTACACGATGAAGCTCTAACGGATTTTCTAACACCAGATCCACTTGCACAACACATGAAGGTTTCTTGGCACAGAGGCTTTCTCTGTCGATTCTCTCCAATGTGATCAGATCCCCCGTTCTCATATTAATATCACAGTAACGCTTATGAGTGCCCTCAAAAGTAACACGAGCCTTCCGGGAAGATAAAGTCCTCAAATCAAAACCGAGATCCTTTGCTATATTTCCAATTGCCGAGTCTCGTTTAATCTCCTCGGGAAAGGAATAGCTCAGATCTCCACAAACGAGGTGCAGTATTACAAAAATGGAAGAAATGCAGAAGATCGGGCCTTGTGCTGAAAATCCTTTGTCCCGCATCTTGACAAAAATCGACCGTCAATTTCAAAGAAAATGTACTGTGCAGCACAAAAAAGAAGGTCGGACCAAGACAACTAAATGTTCGGTTATTTGGTAACAATTTGCGACATCTCTATCCGGGATTTTACCAGATTATCCAGACAGTTTACAACTGATTTCGATGCAATAGTGGGTGGAGTGGCGAGAGATTATTTTCTGTTAGACAAGGGCGACACCACGAGTTACTTTATCATCTTCACACCAGAACGTATTGAAATATTTTCGCAATTTAAATCCGGATTGTGGCAGCAATTCATCATATTTAAATTACCTGTGATTATCATCTTAAAACTTTCGTGTGATTTCTGCAATATAATAGACTAAGCACGGGATGAAGGTCTTCACTTCACAGGTATACCGTATGTCTGTCCGTGTAAACGAGATTTGGATTGTAACTTATACATATATTGCCTTTGCTTTTGCTAGGTAAAAGTTTGCATAAACCGTATTCCTAAACATTATTATTGCGAAATGTTTAAATCTCCAAAAGAGAGGGCCAACATAACTTTGAGTGTATAAACACTGTACATTTTTAACAGTAAAAGAACACATTGTCCTAAAGTGCGTCAGGGCATTTGGATGAGTTACAATACATTATACATTTTGTTACATATGAAAATAATTAATATAACAGAAATGCGTTCTGAATAACCGAGACACAAAAATACATTTTCCTACTGGGCTGCGCGAGAACACCAGAAGAGCCTTTCAGTGCCACACAGAGCTGTTTTTACATTTTATCTTGTTAGGGCCAACTGTTTCAAGAGTATGTAACAATAATAATAATAATAATAATAATAATAATAATAATAATAATAATAATAATAATAATTCGTCCATTCATAGTCATGAAGCGAAAACCATGCCTGG
>NW_005187402.1:12509118-12510869 GCF_000239375.1 Pundamilia nyererei | reverse complement strand
CCATGCCTGGGCTGACACAGAGACAATAGCCCGTTTTTAATTACACTTCCTGAGACCTTACCATCGATTAAACGTGGCAAAGTCTTGTAAGAATGTTCTATCAGTCCAGAAGCCTCTTACTTGTGGCGTCTCCTTTTTGTGCTGGGGTGTGAAGTTAACCACAGTTAACCATTCCACCCCCCAGGCGAGCATGGTACAACAGAAGAGGTATGTATCGCGCTCTTCTCAATATTGGTAGTTTTGGACATAAACTATTCTCTGCCTCGAACTGTTTGCAAGGTAGAAATTACTGGCATGTTGTGTCATGTGTTGCTGCTGGGTTGGGAAGCGCTCCTCTCCTGTCTAGGTGGAGTAGTTCAGTGGGCCTGGTATGTATTAGCTAACCTGTCCTCTGGGTTCGGCTTTGCATTTAAAATGCCAATTTATTAAATGTAATATGTCACTTTTCATATATGAAAGCTGCTGCCTCTCTTCAGGATGCCTCGCTGTTGTGTTTCTCCGTTTTGTACTTCTCTTTGGTTCGTTTATGCTGCTTTATTTCTTTTTTTGTTATGTTATGATTTGTTCACTGGTATTGTTTGCGTCAGCGGTGCTTCGCTCATCGCTCTGCCACTTCAGCTGCGACCGTGTTCAACATCCTAATTGAGACCTTAATTATTTTAATTTATGTAAGTTTCTGTACATGTCTGATGTAAGGTTAATGTTGCAATTATATTTCTTTCACCAAGATCGTTTAATTTATTTCGCTAGAACTGTTGTTACGTTAATGTAGCCTATTATAGGATTCCTTGGTGTAAAGTTACATTAAAGCATTAACGCCACCCCCATGGTTGAATGTATAGAAATTTAAAAACTAGCTTTGTTTTGTTTTGTTTGTTTTGTTTTTGTTTGTGTGTGGTGGTGGTGGTGGGGGGGGGGGTATTGCTTTGTTTTAGAATACTAAGGGTGCACTTCCGAATTTCGGAACCTTGTCTCCTGCCACATCTTTAGTGGAACGACGAACCTGTGCGCCTTACTGGTGCTTTTAGTTATTTCGTTGAGTGAAATTACCTAGCTGGCGATGGTGGGAATTATTTCCTGCCATAACTATTGTGGGAATAGTGAATTTAAGGGGCAAACACTAAATACACTGTTTCATACCCTCGTGTTGCGACAAACAACTTCGATTGACCGTGTAACGATGCCTCTTAGATTGTAATTCGTGAAAGAACAATGTAGCCAGAGAAATATTAAAGATGGTTAACTTAAATGGAAAGGTTCTGAGCATCCCTACCTCATCAAAAGCCTCCACAACTTCAAACGGATCAGCAAAGTCTGATGGACTTTTCTTCAGAGTCTGGTCAGCAGGCAGCGTGTTGTCATTATACGATGTCACAAACTTAAAGTCACTGGTTCTTGAACCTGTGGTCAGGTATGCGTCATAGTTGTAAGTGCTGCGTAAAGTTCCTGTGCCATCAACATCTGCGTAATTAGGAGGGAGATAACCGCTGGGGATGGCAACTGCTCCGTCAAATAACAGTCTGGGCTTTCTCCTGCGACAAAACCTCAAACCCAGGATGATGATAATGAAAGTCAGAAAAAATGTGGACACAGACACCAGCGCGATGATCAGATAAGAGGTCAGTTTGGAATTGCTCTCATTATAAGACAGATCCTTCAGTTCTGGCACCTCAGCCAAGTTATCAGAAATAAGTAAATACATGGAACAGGTGGCAGACAGAGAGGGCTGTCCGTTATCTTTCACTGCCACT
>NW_005187402.1:12503682-12509098 GCF_000239375.1 Pundamilia nyererei | reverse complement strand
TCAGACAGTAGTTCACGGTCCAGTTGTCCTGTGGTCACCAGAGAATAATAGTTTTTAATAGAAGGAACCAACTTAAAGGGGACACCCTGCTGGATGGAGCAGCGGACCTGCCCGTTATTCTCAGAGTCTTTGTCCTGCACGTTAATGATGCCCACCTCTGTACCAGGTGGCACATTCTCGTGAATGGGATTTGACAGTGACTTCAGGTATATATCTGGCGAGTTGTCATTATTATCAATAACATCTATTATAACTTTGGCATAAGATGTTAACCCTAAACCATCTTTAGCCTGCACTTTCATTTCAAAAGAACTTTTTTCTTCATAGTCAATCAAACCACACACTTTAATTTCTCCAGTTTTAGGATTAATAGAGAAAACTTTATGATCGTTGTCAGATATATGGCCGAAGTCATACGTTACATCTCCATTCACTCCTTCATCTGCATCTGTGGCACTGACTTTAATCACTGTTGTATCTAAAGGACAGTTTTCAGGCAGACTGGCTTTATAAACGGCCTGGCTGAACACTGGGGCGTTATCATTAGCATCCAGCACAGTGACGTGTATGACTACGGTACCTGATCTCTGAGGAGATCCACCGTCCAAAGCTGTGATGAGTAAATTAATCTCCTTTTGCTTTTCTCGATCGAGTTTATTTTCCAGTACAAGATCGACGTTGTTGTTGTCAACTGATAAAATGAAATGGTTGTTCTTTTGTAAGATGTACCTTTGCACAGCATTTTGACCTATATCTGCGTCATGGGCCTGCTCTATTGGAAATCGACTTCCCCTTTCTGCTAACTCGCTTATTTCCATTTCAATTAAATGATCTTTGAATTGTGGAGAGTTGTCATTTATGTCTTGAATATGAAGACTTACACGATGAAGCTCCAACGGATTTTCCAAAACTAGATCTGCTTTTAACACACAGGAAGGTTTCTTGCCACAAAGGTTCTCTCTGTCAATTCTGTCCATCGTAGTAAAATCCCCAGTACTAATGTTAATGTCGCAATACATTTTACGAAATCCTTCAAAATCAACACGGGCCTGTCGTGAAGAAAAACTTCCACGGTCAATACCGAGATCCTTAGCTATATTTCCAATAACGAAGTCGCGTTTCATCTCTTCGGCAAAAGAATAACTCAGATCCCCGCTTACGAGGCGCATCGTTACAATAAACGTAGCAAGGCAATAGATCGGGCCTGAAAATCCTTTGTCTCTCATCCTGAAATGAAACAACGTCTTCCGCTTGTTTATCTGGCTATTTAGAGCGAAACAACATATGTATCCCAAATCAGTCAGAAATCCAATAGTCCACACCAGTTTATACAGAACTATGTCCCAGGATTTAGCGTTTCTGATAAATGAAAAAAAAAACTGAATTCATGATGGGTGGAGTGCTGCATGTTCTTTTTCTTCCAGCCAACAGTGACACCATGTGTCTTTTTAACTTCACATCCGCGTTTGAATAAAACTTCAAGTCAAAAAAGAAAGAAAGAAAGAAAGAAAGAAAGAAAGAAAGAAAGAAAGAAAGAAAGAAAGAAAGAAATCGCATGAAGGTAGTGTTTACTCCTGTCGATACACTAAATTGGAATAGCGAATTATGTTCTCGGTATATTATAATGAAAATAAACTAAACAGTACATGAAATATCAGCAATTATAGCTACAGAATACAAATGACAAGGCTCAGAACCATGGACAGCGGCAGAGAAAATACTTAGACCGTCTTTATACAGAAAAGACAAATGCTACAACAGTCGCACACACACACAGTTAGAAAAAAGCAATTGAAATGGCAATTTCAATCATTTATTTCCGATTTATAGCAACTACGTTCATTAAAATATAGATAAGCAACAAATCAGAAGTAGACAGTCTTTTTGCGGAAAGTCGGTCCTTATACTAGAGTAGACATTATGATGCATCGATGTACAAGTGTCATCTTACTGCTGATGGACGTGACTATAATTAAACACATTACATGCATTTTTGTACATTGACTCACAGCTTTATAACATATGCTCAACACCGTTCGGGAGGTCACGAGATAAACCTGAGGTCGTGTAACTTAAAACGGAAACGCACGCACGCGGTCGGACATATATCTATATGTGAACTTGGTGTTATGTTTGACTTTTTAAATGCTGAAGTGATGACACCACTTTGAACACAAACAACATGAAGCGTTGAAAGGGAAATCTCTTAATGGCTAAACTCCAGCTATTCATAACCATGAAGACAAGACAGTACCTTTATGAAATCTGCAACAATACACTGCGTTGTACAAGCTTCATATGGTATTTCTTTATCTGAGACAAAAAGCAAACAAAGTACTACTTGTCCAAGTATGGAACGCCAGGACTGACATAATAAATTAATTATACCATTAAATAATTAATTAAATGTGGCAGTAATTAATTACAATTGGAAATAATTAATTAAATAAATATTTTTGACACATTTAATTAATTAAATAATTATTGCCACATTTAATTAATTATTTAATGGTATAATTAATTTATTATGTCAGTCCTGGCGTTCCATATCCAAGCAGCAAAGGAAATATCAAAGTAAAGTACAAGTCAGTCAACACTGCACTTCTTTGAATTTGAAACTGAACTTCTTTCTTAATGTCATCCATGAGTTGTGGACTACAACAGTCTCACCGGGAACACACGACACCTATTCATTTTTACAGAGTCAGTGCTGCAAATGTTAGTAGCTAACCAGTATTAATGAGCTCGCTGGCATTTGACAACCACCTAACAAATCCGTATGTTTGTTGGTTTTAAGTTTCATGTTAGTGTAGTGGGTTAGATTTTGTAGAATATGTTTTGTTCCTACATGGTGTCTGTGAACGCAGCGTGAACATTCAATGGTACCCTAGCGATCTAATCAGAGGTTAGCTATGAGGAGCAGCTGTGGCCTATTCACTGATTTAGCGTTTGGTACTCATTTCTCCCATATATGGTGACGATCACAGCCTGATCTTAACGTTGCAGATCAAATTCAGTCGAGTGGTTAGTAGGATCCTCGTATGAAGTCTGCAGTTTAGTTAATAATAGCGTGGACCAAGGATAACTGTTCTTTTCTCTTATTATAGGTACCCTGCTGCCATCTTGTTGAGTCTTGTTATTTCTCGTTGTTGTTTTCAGTGTCCTCTAGTGCCTTGTTTTGTTTTAACTTTGCTTTGTTTTATCATGTTTAATCTTGTCCTGTGCCGTTTGTGCCACACCGCACTTTGTTGGGGCCAAGCGTGGGTGCGCCTGATGCTGCATTTCTGTGGTATTTTAAAGGTTTTATATGTAGATGCATACACTCCTCTTCTGTTTATTTTTCACTGAGTAGTTCCCTATTTCTTGCTTGTTTTATCGGTTTATTTCACTATAGGTTTATTTCACTTTAGGTTTAGAGACGGACGCTTGCTGGGGGGCTAGGCACATTTGGTCAGGTTGCCTCTTATGCATGCGAGTGTAAACGCCGGGATACGATTATAAAGCGCCTTTAGTTGCAGTGACAACTGCAATGCGAGGTGACGAGTGAGTAACTGGTGGCAGTCCTTGGGCACTACTCCCTGTAGGTTGCCTCCCAAAGTGACCTGTATTTAACTATATTAATTGGCTTTTTGTTGAGCTGCTATTTTACTTGGAGCAACACAGTGAGTCTTGTAGTTTTAAGCCATGTCTGGTAGTGATGTTTTAGTTAAAAGTACAGTGGTATTGGAAGTCCTGCCACTAAAATTGCTGTTGTCTTTGTATCTCCACATTATTCAGATAATGCATTAAACAAACCTATTGACAATGACTTGCCACGCCTCTTCTTTGTCAATAACAAGCCCGTGTGTCTTTGTAACTGATAAAACCTTTGCACTGGTTAATGTGAAATTTCCTGGGGTGCAACTCCAACACCAGGTGGCGTTATCAGTTTAGTTACATTGTCAGTTTCCTTCTCTGGCGTCACAATGGGATAGAAATAAACATGTAGCGCTCACCATCCAATAGACTGTCAACACACCTTTGAGAACAACATTATAACATGCGGTAACACTAATGTATACCGAGGTACAATGTGGATGTACATGAGATGACAAAGAATTGAGCACAAGAAATGAGATTATCAATACTGACAGCAGGAAGTGATGAATATCTGACAGCTATTGTTTCGGTAGTTTAAAAAGTGATTTAGTCATTTTAATGCTACATTGATGATGATAATAATACCCATTAAACATAATTGTGATTTACGCACAGAACGTCCCTTCGACTGGTCACTTACTTCCCCGACTATCGCTACCGTGGGCGGCTAAACGTTTTAATTTGACGTCGGATGCACTTCCTGACGCAAGCCCGGGGTTTCCCCTCTGTGCCTCTTTAAAAAATAGGAGGGATCCGTTCCTTAAACAACGAATGCGTTAACCACTTCACCACAAAATTAACACGGGGACTTTCGAAATTACATGAACTAATAAGTAAATCTTGAGTATAGGACCTTTGTTCGTCTTTCATGTGAAAGATCATTAATAGTACTGGTGCCGCCATCAGTAAATCAGATGGTTTATGCGACAAAGTGTATCATCAATTTACTAATCATTACTTGTTAATTTAATGCCGTTGTTTATTTCGAGGTACTTTGCAGTGTTGTAAAAGCTGACCAGAAATCAGAGTGAAACTTGACTAGTCGTCAGAAGAGTCTAAAAAAATACACTGAAAGTTTCGGGTTGGAAATAAAAGGAAGTTGGTTACGTTCCAGTTTAATATTAATAGCTACGTTTCGCTATAAGCAACCCCCCAAGATTGACTTTGTTTGTAATATGATGAAAGGCGTTATTTTGAAAAAAAAATTAATTCATACACAAACACACAAAAAATGCAAGAAAGGGGAGGTACTATAGGAAAGACCCTGTAAATAACAAGAAGCCTCAGGTTCTACTTATCAAAGACAATACTATAAATGTAAAAACTTAAAGACACAAAACACTGCAATTTTGATAACCCGGTTATTTCAGAATCCTACCTCTATTGAAGTATCGAGATCTTCAAATGGATCAGCAAAGTCTGATGGACTTTTCTTCAGAGTCTGGTCAGCAGGCAGCGTGTTGTCATTGTATGATGTCACAAACTTAAAGTCACTGGTTCTAGAACCTGTGGTCAGGTATGCATCATAATTGTAAGTGCTGTGTAAAGTTCCTGTGCCATCAACATCTGCGTAATTAGGAGGGAGATAACCGCTGGGGATGGCAACTGCTCCGTCAAACAACAGTCTGGGCTTTCTCCTGCGACAAAACCTCAAACCCAGGATGATGATGATGAAAGTCAGAAAAAACGTGGACACAGACACCAGCGCGATGATCAGATAAGAGGTCAGTTTGGAATTGCTCTCATTATAAGACAGATCCTTCAGTTCTGGCACCTC
>NW_005187402.1:12499905-12503662 GCF_000239375.1 Pundamilia nyererei | reverse complement strand
ACCAGAGAATAATAGTTTTTAATAGAAGGAACCAACTTAAAGGGGACACCCTGCTGGATCGAACAGCGGACCTGCCCGTTATTCTCAGCGTCTCTGTCCTGCACGTTAATAATGCCCACCTCTGTACCAGGCGACACGTTTTCAGGAATGGAGTTAGACACCGATTCCAGAGAAACTGCTGGTGCATTGTCGTTTATGTCAGTAATCTCTATTATAACTTTGGCATATGATTTTAGTCCTAAACCATCCTTGGCTTGCACTGGGATTTCAAAAGAGCTTCTGTCTTCGTAGTCAATTACACCAGTTACTCTAATTTCTCCCGTTTTGTGTTCAATAGTAAACACATTCATATTATCATCAGATATGTGCCCTAAGTCATACGTTACATCTCCATTCACTCCTTCGTCTGCGTCTGTCGCACTGACTTTAATCACTGGTGTATCTAAAGGAGAATTTTCAGGCAGACGGGCCTTATAAACGGCCTGGCTGAAGACTGGGGCGTTATCATTGGCATCAACCACAGTGACGTGTATGACTACGGTGCCGGATCTCTGAGGAGATCCACCGTCCAAAGCTGTGAGGAGTAAATTCATTTCTTTTTGTCTCTCTCGATCAAGTTTATTCTCTAGTACGAGTTCAACCTTATTGCTGTCAGCAGCCAGAATAAAGATGTCGTTCTTTTGAAGCTCGTACCTTTGCACAGCATTTTGACCTATATCTGCGTCATGGGCCTGCTCTATTGAGAAGCGGCTACCCTTCTCGGTTGACTCGCTTATTTCCATCTCAATCAAATTTTCTCTGAATTTTGGCGAGTTGTCATTCACATCTTGAATATGAACACTTACACGATGGAGGTCCAAAGGATTTTGTAACACCAGATCCACTTGCACAACACATGAAGGTTTCTTGCCACAAAGGCTTTCTCTGTCGACTCTCTCCGATGTGATAAAATCTCCCGTTCTCAGATTAATGTCACAGTAACGCTTACGAGATCCATCAAAATCAATGCGAGCCTTTCGGGAAGACAAAGTCCTCAGATCAAGCCCAAGATCCTTAGCTATATTTCCAATCACGGAGTCTCGTTTCATCTCCTCTTGAATATTATAACTTAGATCTCCATGAGCGATGCGCAGCGTTATAATAAAGGAGGCAAAGAAGATCGGCCCTGGTATTGAAAATCCTTTGTCTCCCATCCTGACTCCAAAAGAGCCCATCTTGCAGCAATTATACTGTCCACAGTTGCAAAGTGAAATCTATTCCAAAATACACAGCAATCCTTACAGCTTTACAGCAAGGTACGGGGTCCTGAAGGTTCGGATATATGCGTTTTTCCAGCAGTCTGCATTTGATATCTAATCAGTAAGTGGAGTGGGTGGAGCGGCAAGCGTTTATTTTCCGTTAGTCAACAGCGACACCACGAGTCACCTTTTAATCTCCTTAGTATTGAATTATTCACAAAAAAGTAAATCACTCCAAGACCGCTCTCGGCCATATTTAACAGTTGTGAATATTATTTAAAACACATTAAGCATTCTTTGCTAACTGTGCCTGAGTAAGATGCCGATGTCATGCCATAACAGTCATTTAAAATGATATTTGGTTTGTTACCCTCAAATGTATACTGTTTGAGCCTCAACAAACCCTAACATTCTTGAATTTATTTTACATGTTTGTAATACACAAAAGTTCTAAGGTTCTCCTTTTTGAGACAATAAGCTGAGGTAACTGAATTACACAAACCTACAGTTTTGATTATTGAAATTCACATGGAATTTCGGAGATACCAAACAAGTCTCCAGATCCAGTTACTCCAAGAAACCCTGGATCGTATTTCAGGACCATGAACAGGTACTGTAAGATTTGGCATGGTTATTGGGCAATGTTGTCTCCTAAAATCAATGCGAGATAACTACTGTAAAGGCTAATTTATTTTGAAAACTCTACCCAAAGCTAACTACTGCAAGGCTGCATCCGAAACTGAAGCTTTGTTTCCATCACATTGCCTAAAAAGTGCACCAGTTGACCCTGTCGAGACCTGGAAACGACATTATAAAAGAATGAGCAGGCTACTGCTGCACTCTAAATACACTTTTCCACTTTTCTTTAAACAAAATGTCATTGGCGCTCAATGCCACTGCTCAAAAGTTTCAGTGTCATGTTGAAATGTCGTTTTGCTTGAATGAAAAGCAAATTATTTTCATTTAATATATTTTTAAATTAGAAATGTTACAAATGTTATTTTATTTTTAAAAAACAAATTATTGGAAATAATTAGATTTTTTTGTTGTTGGAATTTCTGTGTAGCTATTCAGAGGTCCATTTCCTGCAAGTAAAATATCTGTTTCAATTGCATGTGTTCACCTGTTGCTCATAAATCCCAGTTCAAATTCATCATCCCAAATTCAGTTATGTTAGCAAAGCCAAAAACTGTTAGATTACTTGGAAAATAAATTGAGCTATTTGTCTGTGGGTTTAATTAATGCTAAAATGGCCCCAATTTTTTCTTAAATACTGAGTTGTTGTTCTTAATGACTGTTGCATAATGACTGAAACTAGCACCACTGAAGGAACAATGGGCTGGGAGTTGACTTTTGAAGTCCAGATGTAGTCTCCCAGGTCTTGGCTGGTATGGTTCTCTATGCCACCAAATTTAGGGGAATGGTGGATGTGCAGGGGGTCACCTAGGACGTTGACACGTAGCAACGGAGACTGTAGCCAAGAGAACTAACACTACACATAAAAAAGGTTTAAGAAGAGGTGATTGTGTTTTAACAGTCTGTTTGTAGAGTTGTCATGGTGATGATTAGACCTTGCGTTTTGGGGGTACACAGTCCCTTTAAGAGCCACCTTAAGCCAGACCATGCTTGTACTCAGGTTCGTGTCACGCTGCAAGCGGGAGCACTAGAGAGTTAGAGGCTGCAAAAGTTTGCGCGGCTATCTACACGTGAGGTAAATGTGCTAGAAAAGTGTAAAATACTGCAAAATATTGTCGTCGGTGTTGTCGGAGACGGTAATTAGCCTAGGAAACTAGGTTCATTACGCGATGACTCCGTGTTTGTGATGATTTTTGTAGAATTCTGAACGTGCGACGGGTGTATGTTCATGGGTTACCTGCTGTGAGCAGGATTGAAGAGCGGGTTGGCGTGAGTAATGACAGAGTGTCCTAACAGATTTCAGAGTTGTTAAGTTTACACTGTTGTTCACTTTGCACAACTTTTTATGTTTCTGTTTGATTCAGAGGGGAGATCACTTTCTGTGTGATTCCTGTGTGTGTACTTCAGCTGTGTAGAGAAATCAAAGTGAGTTCATGATGTTCTCCCTTAAAAATGTACAAGTTAAAATGAGAGTTTACATTGTACTTTTTTGTCAGTTGAACTGTGAATTATGGGTTCCAAAGAACAATTTGTTTTATTTTTGTATATTTGTTTCTTGACAGGTCACTACTGTTGTCTATACTGATTGAGTTCTGATATGAACTTTGATGTTGCTGTTGTCTCAGACCCTGAAAGGCAGTTTTATGTTGAGCCAGTGGAATAGTTAAATGTGACTGTTTTAACTCAAAAATAGAAACTTAAAACTGTGGTTTCCTGAACACAGTTGGTGGAAAAAATTATATACATATATATATATGTATACGTGTATGTATGTATACGTGTATGTATGTATACGTGTATGTATGTATACGTGTATGTATGTACACGTATGTATACGTGTATGTATGTACACACATGTACACACATGTACAGATAGACAGATA
>NW_005187402.1:12494091-12499885 GCF_000239375.1 Pundamilia nyererei | reverse complement strand
CAGATCCACTTGCACAACACATGAAGGTTTCTTGGCACAAAGGCTTTCTCTGTCGATTCTCTCCAATGTGATCAGATCCCCCGTTCTCAGATTAATATTACAGTAGCTTTTACGAGATCCCTCAAAATCAACACGAGCTTTCCGGGAAGATAAAGTCATCAGATCAAAACCGAGATCCTTGGCTATATTTCCAATCACGGAGTCTCGTTTCATCTCCTCGGGAAAAGAATAGCTCAGATCTCCGTAAGCGAGCTGCAGTGTTACAACAAAGCAAGCAAAGCAGAAGATCGGGTCTACCGCCGGAAATCTTTTGCGGTCTGCCATCATGGGACAAAAGACCCGTAAGAAGGAGAAGAAATTGCTGTGTACAAAAACAAAGTATTATTCCAAAAAACATTAAAGATTTCTTAAAGGATGGATACAAAATAGAATTCGTGCCACGAGCGGATTCCTCTGAACAACTATAACTGATATTTATGCAGTAATAGTGGGTGGAGATGAATGTGCTGCTTTTGTGCTAGCCCACAGCGGCACCAAGAGTTGTTTCTATCTAGTTACACTTACATGTCATCATATCAAGAGTCTCTAAACCCATATTTATTTATCATACGAAAAACAAATCTTCATCGGAATGGTATTTTATCATTGATGAGCATCGCATACATTATGGTGTCAAATATTAAGTTTTAATTATGGCGCAAAACTAAACGTTTCAGCACCACGGTTACAGCTCTCTCTATTCTGTAGGTTTGACTGATTACAGATCCGGAGACAATCATGTGCAAAATGTGCTCACTTTGAATCATTTTGTTACAAGTGTTAACTCTTGCGAAATCTATGAAATCATATTGTGTTGCTGAAATGTAATCTGGGTAATATATTTATAGTAAAACTCTTCTGGTAAAAGATATGTATGATGTGCTTAAGGAATTCTACTTTTCCATTTCCATTTTTTAATAAAGTGTTCACATGACTTGATTGAATGAACATTTAAAATATTAAACGATTATTACTACAAGCAGGAGCAGCAAAGGACTTGCATAATAAAACCGAGTGGAAGTAGTAATATCAGAGATAAAAACACATTTAGAAAAGAAAAAAAAACGTGCCTAGTTGTTTCAGGACCATGGACAGAGACAGCAGCGTGCTGAGTAGCAAGTAGCACTGGCAGCCACTGACACTATAAAAATATCAGTACTGCTTTTTCTGAATTTACACTTTGTCCCAGTAGCTGTTACAGAATGCCAGGTTCCATAATGAGAAATGAGATTTGCTCGCTCTGTCTCTCTTTCTACAGAAAACAGTGTGTGAAACAATTCTCTGAGCTGCTTCTAATGCCATGTCAGCTTCACCACACCAAAACATTTCTTCTTCCTCCTTCCCCTAAATACTAGTTGTCATCTAGTAAATTTAAAAACAGAAAACTAAACTCTGACAGCACTGAAATTGCCTTTGGAGAGTCTGTAGATTCCTTTGAATACTAGATAGCACTATAGACTCAATTAAAGGGTGATGCTAACTATTTTGTCTTTAGTATTTAGGTTAACCTTTCAATCTACCCCTTTCTTATTTCTTACTTTTTGCATTCTTGATTGCGCTTGTGCATCTTCTCTTATTTAGGTCCCTTGCACTAGATATGTGAGCAGAAGGAGCCACAAAGTGAGACAATGAGAAAGGAGTAGATACTACAGCTTTAACAGAGACACACATAGACACAAAGATTAAAGGAGAAAACTTTGATCTGAGGTCAAATAACTGAAACTACTTTTGAATACAAAGAAGCAGTAGTATGAAGAGTCCTCCTTCCATCATGGATTGTCTATTTCAGTTGTGTGTCACACCTATTTTATACACGCTTGGTATCCAGTGCAAAACACTTTGTAAATGGATGCATGAATGCCTCCTCTCTTCTGTCTTCCACATGCATTTCAGGAACTGAAACATTGTTTGTCATGGTGTACTAAGAGTAATTTTGGGGTCACAGGATGGAGGAAAGAGGTGATGAGGAGGCAAAAATAAATTCAATAAATATCAGATGTTTTAGCTCATTTTACTTCCTGCCGCTGTCTTTGTCCAACTGTTCTCTTTCCGGATTTGCATTGTTCTTCTGTTTGAATCACCTTCACTGGACTCTTGTTTGGACTAATTCTTCTCCCCCTCGGTGAGTTTTTTCTGTCATCCATAAGTTCAATGAAATAACCTTTTGTTGCAACCTTTTTGTTTGCCTCCTTTGAACAGATTCTAAGTCATAAAAATAAGTCATTTAAATAAATAAAGAAGATATATATTTAGTTAAAACAAAAGTTAAATTTAATGGAATCTGATCAAATAAACTTTATTTGATTGATATAAATTTAGTTTATACCAGACACATTTTCCCCAAACATTAAGTATTTGGATAAATAAACCCTTGATTTTATATATTTTACTGCATTTTATTCAAAATTATTGCTTAATGTTGCTTATTGAGGGTCAAAAAATATTTTCTTTGAATCTTAAATTCTGATGTTAGCAGCTACATAAGTTTTAAGTAAAGATGAGTCTGGCAACCTTACTCACTTTCTAAGTCCACCCACTGACAGATTTGTTTTTTTCAGATTTATAGTTTTCTACAAGCCAACAATGAATCATTTTTTGTAGCTTTTTATGAAAATAGAACTCCCCAACACTCCCCAAGTTCCCCTTTAACAGTATTTAAGGTTATAACAAAGGACAGCAGACAGTAAGTCTCTCTGGTATCATATGGCAGTTTCAGTTTGTGCAGTACATGACCAATTCACCTGTTCATTGGGGGTTTTTTTTTCTGTTCTTGCATCTGGATGTCACAAGTATGCCCTGTGACTGTCTTTCATACTGCTTACTAGAGTTAAACTCAGTGTACCAGTTTTTCTACCATATCCACTCATTACTTTATATTCTAGCTTCGGTACAAAAAAAAAAAAAGAAAGCAGCTCATTCACTTTCTCATAGTTATGTTTTTGTTACATTTCTCTGTCAATCCCTCAGGCTGTGCCTGCACTGTTGTATTCATAATGACCTTTGAATGCCAAAATAAGAAATTTCACCACATGGTTGTTTCAAATGTAAACAGTATTTCTATATATAAGTCTATATATCTGTTGAGTTTGTAATCAGGTAGCGGAGGCCAAGTCTGGGTTCAACACTTTATTTCAGGCTTTACAGCAGCACTCCATCTTTTTTTACCTCTCTCTACTTTCTTCTTCTCCCCTCTCTCTTACCCAGCCTCATTAGCGCCCCCCCTGGTCTGACAGGGTAACAGCATGTGCTAATTTTCTTCCTTTATTATAGAACCTTGTAAACACAACATCCCCCCTTTTCTCAAATAATACTCTCTCCCTTGCAGCACAACATGAATCATTCGACAGCCTTTTACTTTTGAGGCAATTAGTAACTTCAGAACAGTATTATATATATCCTGATAAAAGAACTGTAATGGCAAAGTAAACGTGCCCCAGATCAACCCTGAATCAAAAGGAACAACCGTGTGCCTTCTTCTCAGCTTATCAGAAGTCACAGCTGGAATTAAAGAGAGGTAATGAAACTCAAATGCACTTTCCATTCAGTCATTTCTCACATCTGCATATTTCTCCTTTCTTTTTACCTCTGAACTATTTCATAACAAAGTCTTTTTTCCATCTTGGTGGTTGTCTGTCCCTCTGCAGGGTGGGACGTGTAGCTGTCTGTGCTGAGCTGATGTTTTCCGCCTCTGTATCAGCTCTTTGTGTGTGTTTTGAGTTCTCTGGGACGAGTGAGAGATGCGCTGAATTCCATCTTCTCCCATCGCCGAGGATGAAAGAACTCTCACCCATCTGCTGCTGTACCTCCAGCGGCTTGGTGTATTGTGGCTCTCCTTTTCCCACATGGAATGGCATGTACTCTCACTGAAGCACCCACAGTCACTTTAGTAGGTTTAGCACCTCTCTGTCTGTATAAAGTGCACTTCTTTTCTGTGTCAATTAGAGGTGGGAATCACCATACATCCCACGATACGATATTATTGCAATTTTTTAAAAATATTTTGCGATATTCAGATTCTGTACATAAAGGTAAACTTAATCAATATTCATTTTATCTAATAACAAAGTCTCACACTCAGTCTTTCTCTATTTCAGTTAGTTTTATTGTTGACAAACTGAACGGTTTGTATTACAGTCTAGTCCAACTTAACTGAATGCAACCATCTGGTACAATTATAGCTATTCTGAACTATGCATTTTATGAAAACTATGCAGCCCATTCAGCAACTGAAGAATTTGAAAGTAAATGAAAACAAAATATAATTTTACATTAAATAAAAAAGTTTTAAACTTAATTAAAATAAAACATGTCTTAAATTAAAATAAGTAAACTGTCATGTTTATTGCTGCCAAAAAAAAAAAAAGTTAAACACATTTGGACAGTGTCAGGATTCTTGCTCAGAAAAAGGAGCTGATCAACATGCTCTGAAGTCAGAGCATGTTCCAATCCACAAAAACTTTTTTTGTAACAAAATATCGATTTCTGCTGTCCCTGTATCGATACATTATTAGCAAACAAAATATCACGATACTACACAGTATCGATTTTTTCCCCCACCCCTAGTGTCAATGTCACTTTGGATATGATGTGGTCATATTGTCCAGCATCCTTCGGTGGTGGCAGAATGTTGAGTTTAGTCCGCAGAGATTTGGGAACGATCAGCCGTGTTCCTCTAAATATCAGCGGTGACTCTGCTGCCAGTTCATGTCGGACCAGGAAGTAGGGTTTGACATCATCTGGTAAGGATTTGCTTTCTTTCGGCCAGCCCGAAAGAACGATGTGTCTTAGTTTTGTTAATTCAGGACAGTCTTCACATTCTGCTTTGAAGTCCGCCAGTGGAAGCGCTGTTAGCTGAGGAGAAATTTCAGCAATCTCTGTGATTAAGTCCTGTTCAGAGTCTTCACTTGTGTTTGTGGTATGCAGGGTAACACGGGACATACAGTCAGCTATAACATTTTGGCTTCCTGGATGGTACTCTAAGTCATACTGGAAACATCAGTCTGGCTGACCAACGTGCCATCCTCATGCCAGCTCTGTTCATCCCCTTAGTACTTAACAGGGTGGTGAGGGCCTGGTGATCAGTTCTCAGAGTAAATCTATGTCCCCATATGTACATCCTCCATCTTTCGACACCCCATACGCAGGCGAGGGCTTCTTTTTCAATTGTTAAATATTTTCTCTCAGCTGGGGACAGGGTGCGGGAACCAAAAGCAACAACCCGTTCCTCATTGTTTGAGTTCATCTAGGTCAGAACAGCTCCAAGACCATAATCTGACACATCAGCGGTGATGAACGTTGGCAGATCTGGGGTCCGTTCTTCGTACCTCGATTACTACATCCAAGATCAAATGACACATCCAAGATCAAATCATCGCGCTAACTTTGAGCTCGCTATTCCGGTTCTCCGAACACATCTGTTGTTGACGATTAGTATAGCTGGATGAAGTAATGTGAGATCACTGGGTGGCTTAACAGGGCTACGCATCGATAGTAGAAACATTGATCGGCAACCCTTTGATTGGTCGGCGAAAAGGTCGGTATTTTTCGGCAGCAGAGCAAGGACTCTTGATTGAGGGATTTCAGGAGTTTCAGAGTTTAATTAAAACGCAAGGGAACACTGCAAAGGCTGCAAATGCACCACCTGCTAAACGTAGCCATCGTGGACACTATTACAACATTGTTAAAGTGCTTGCAAAAGCAAAATGACAATGAACTCTTGATTTGTCAAATTTAATGTGTTTCATCCTATTTGAAC
>NW_005187402.1:12479332-12492108 GCF_000239375.1 Pundamilia nyererei | reverse complement strand
TGTGTGTGAATGGGTGGATGACTGGATGTGTAAAGCGCTTTGGGGTCCCTAGTAAAGCGCTATACAAATACAGGCCATTTATTTTTACCATTTACATTTTACTTTTGCTGCTGGACAGTTTTTTATCATTAGCCAGGTGTTTCTCGGATCCACATCTGAAACAATGACGCTGTTCCTCTTTATCACTTGCCTTTTTGTGCCATTCTTTAGATGTAGGTCCCCGAGCTTGAGCTGGTCGCGCTCCTCTTTTTCCCCGAAGACTTGCGTCCTTCACCTCCACAGCTTGTACTGCAGCAGTCTGGGCTGTGGGCGCAGAAGAGAGGAGTGTAGCATTCTTGACCGCAGCCTCCACCTGACACGCAATAGTAACTACCTTGTCCAATGTAAGGTCCTCCTCCAGCAGCAATTTATCTTTAACAACACTGAGATTAGCATTAGCAACAAGCTGATCCCGAATAATTTCACCCTCCATTATTCCAAAACCACATGGCACAGCTAACGCTCTGAGGGCGGAAACATACTAGGTCACAGTTTCATCAGCCCGCTGAACTCGCTGTCTGAATGTGTGCCTGCATGCCACTACATTCACTTTAGGGACAAAGTGGTTTTCAAGCGCAGTCATGGCGTCAGCAAACGTTGTACCTTGATTCGGCAGTGTGTAGAACAGTCGTTGTCCCTCTGGTCCCAAGCAATATAATAAGACGGCTCGTCGTCTCGCCTCCGGCCATGCATCTCCCGTAGCATTTATCACTAGCATGTAGTTCTCAAAGAATTTGCGCCACGTCATAGGCGGCTCACCCGCATGTTGCAAAAAGGGCGGTGGGCTCGGCACTGAAGCGCTCATCCTCGTCGCCAATTTGTTGAGTTTGTAATCAGGTAGCGGAGGACACGTCTGGGTTCAACACTTTATTTCAGCCTTTACAGGGGCACTCCATCTTTTTTACCTCTCTACTTTCTTCTTCTCCCCTCTCTCTTACCCAGCCTCATTAGCGGCACCCCTGGTCTGACAGGGTAACAGCATGTACTAATTTGCTTCCTTTAGAACCTTGTAAACACAGCAATATCTACTATAAAATCCTAAATCTAAATCAAAAGCAGTCCTATACTCATGAGTCATTTAAAACTTTTCACAATAACTCTATCAAGGCATTACATTTTTTTATTATGTAAATTATCACAATTCAGCAAATTAGCCCATGTTGCCTCAAAACAATGTGGTCATTAAATTACACTGTATTCGAACCAATTACGCACTTATTTGTAAGGGTCTTTCAGGCTGAGACTGAGACAGAAAAAGACTGAACAGGGTGATCCAGAGGGTCAGCTCTGTTCTAGGATGTCCTCTGGACCCAGTGGAGAGAGAAAGAAATGACATCATTTAAACACAAATCAGCGTGATGACAAGTACTGATAATGAAAGTAAGCATCTTTGGGGGAAAAAAATATCTGAGGAGAACTTTTTTATCTTAGTTTGTCCCCGGTCCCATCTGAGGAGGCGGGGTTTATGACCTATACTGTAGCCAGACACCAGTGGGCGATAGAGACATTTTATGATTATAATTTCATCAGTGTATATTGTGCTATAAATATAGTCTCAGTTATATGGCTGAAAGTTAGCATTGTTAAAATGTTATATCACGACTGAAAGTGAAAAAGAGAGTTACAGATCATGGAGCTGGCCAAAGTACCACTGTCACTATAGCAGAATTATGAAATGTGCATGCTTCCTGGCAGTAGAAGGGAGTATATGGGTCAGAAGTGAGTGGCAGATGCATGCACAACCACCCCCACCACCCCCCTCAAAAAATAGAAAAAAAATTAATACGAATTAAAACTAAAATTAATGATATTATCTATATTAGTAGACATTGTGCTTGATTTTACACTAAATACGTGCATTTTGACCCAATCTTTTTCTTAAAATATTTTCTTTCTTTTTTTTGTTTATTTGCTTATTGTTTCTGCTTGATATTCATACAATACACTAACAATAGATGGCAAATTTATCAAAAGAAAACAACCACATTTTAGGGGGGATTTTTTTATTCAATAAGAAAGAAAACGGTAACAGCAAGTGAATAATTTAAATAATGATTTAAAATCAAAACTGAACTGAAACCCTTCAGTTGCATGAATGTTAGGAATACTAACAATTATCTTTCCATAATGAATGCCAATTTTGATTATGAGAGGAGTGAAATTTCAAATAATGTAAAAATGCCTAGCTTTATTTACCTGTCTGGTTGAATTGTGGTCAAACGTGCTGTCATATTTTAACCAGTAGATGGCGCCTTTTACTTAGTACTCTTGCCTATGAAAAGAATGCAACACTGATGAATAAGTGGCAAGTGCAGTGGGTTATTCGTGTAGTGTTTCCCCACTATGTGTTCATATATGTTTCATATGTCCTCACTGTAAAAAAATCCTGGAAATGTCTGACATTGCCAAGATATAATAGTCTATGCATTTAGGTGAAATTAACACTTTCATGCTGGACTTTCTCAAGCACTGACACGTTCTACACGCACTGCATGATGGTTAGTGAAGTCCAGCAGTTCTGTTTAAGCTCTGCATATATTTCACATATGAATTGCTTTCTGCTTCTGCATATAGCAGTAATGTTGATTATATACTCTTGCTTGTTTTTATTAGAAGGTGAATCAGGCTCCTACCCTCACAAATGTACAGAACATAGAGCACAGCTGTTGGCATATTAGCCCATTGTGTGATCTATGATTGTCTGTGTCCTGTGACTGATGGGGATCAGTTTTTTTTTTCCCCCATTATTACACTTGCAAATCGCTACAGTTTCTGATAGGAGCTCATGTAATGTTTATATGCTTTTTATGGTAAATGGCCTGTATTTATATAGCGCTTTACTAGTCCCTAAGGACCCCAAAGCGCTTTACACATCCAATCATCCACCCATTCACACACTGGTGATGGCAAGCTACATTGTAGCCACAGCCACCCTGGGGCGCACTGACAGAGGCGAGGCTGCCGGACACTGGCGCCACCGGGCCCTCTGACCACCACCAGTAGCCAACGGGTGAAGTGTCTTGTTCTAGACACACAACTTCCTGTCGAAGCCAGGGCTCGAACCGGCAACCTTCCGATTACAAGGCGAACTCCCAACTCTTGAGCCACAATCGCCCCGTTTTATGAGATTCAGTGCTGGCCCTGGATGATTGATTTCGACTTGTGGTCTGTGCATGTGAGCCATGTGTAAGGTGCAGGACTGAAGGATAAATAAATTAAATTAAAGTAAAAGGGTAAATGCTGTGAGAAACACAGCCCATTAAGGACAAATTGCAACTTGGGTGCTATAAATGTTTCAGCTACCAATAAGCCCTTCAAGATCATTTGTCTTAATCAGGCTGAAATTTTTTTTCCTAATTCTCAACCTACTGTCTAATCCAGTTTCCTTAACTCTTTTGCACTTTCTCAGAGGAACTGCCTTTCCAAGTTATAACTTGTATCTCTGTTTTTGCCACAGGCCAAAATTATTCCTCATATTAATCTCACTATCTTAACTCAAGTCACTCAATTTTGCTTCCTTGACAGGATGATTTTCCTGAGTCACTGCAGTTTCAGTGCACATTTATATGGCATTTCGTTTCTGTTATGTTTTTGACATTTTTTTTGTTCTGGCCTTCATCCATTAGTTCCTTACATGTCCTAAAAAATATTGTGTAGTCTGTGTTTATGCTGTGTTTTAATTTGTTCACATTTGTGTCTGAAAGGTACAGTGTGTAAATAGTGTCAGCAAGTGGCCCTCTGTTGTGCTTCTTTCTGTTTGCTATGTCATAATATATATCCATATTCATTAGCCAGAGATTCACTGCTCTGCAGACCAAACACTGTGGGCTACTTTTCTGCAACCAATCCAATTGTTTTGTTTGCTAATTTGTTTGTATACCTCAAATGAGCTAAAATATACAAATACCACAACATATCTTGTAAATCCTCATGGGAATGTGTTACTGTAGGCATTTTGAATGTGTGGGCGTAGGTCTTTTGGTTAAAGTGTTTTCTTATCTGTTGTTCCTATTAGAAAAGGAATTTGAGATACTGTATTGAATCTTCAAATCAGTAGCTATATAGTCATTTGTGAAATGCTGTCTGTGGCATATAAAAGGACACACCCATCCAGGGCACCCTGCTGTTTCAACCCTCCTGTGCTTGCTAAGTATATAAGGCTGTTGCTATAGAGACTATTCCCCAAATAGCCGTAACCATGGAAACTGTCTCCCGGAGAGAATGAAATAAAGAAACGGATGTTGCATCTTTGCAAGCATTTTTTTTTAAACATGAACTCTTGAACCTCTCTCATCACAGTCTCCCCTCTTTGGATGAAAACTGGAAAGAAGGAGACTTTATTAGCATTAGTATTGGGCTATTAACTCAGCATTGAAAATATCTTACATTTTGTTCAACCGAGACTACAGATAAAAGCAAAGTAGGAAATTTGAATTTTTTAAAAACAGTCTAAAGTAGGAAACTATTGAACTTCCTGACAAACTGGATAAATGTATTGATTATCAATGTGGCATTTTATCTAGGCCAGAATGAGTAATGGCTCACTACTGTGTAGGTGTTTCGACAAACTCACACACTGGGATACATCAAATCTACTTAGCCACTCTATTAAATTATGGTGCATCTGGAAGCTTACTTTCACATGGGACCATTTGGATCATCTGTGACCATGCTTTTAATGAGGAGAAATTAGGCACCCAAACTAAGTACCTCAATGTGCTTGTCTTTCATCTCTGCAGGGAACAAGTCTTTGTACCTGACTGGATGTCAGTTCAGAGAAAGAAGGATGTGAGCATGTGTGACAGAGAAGAGCTGCCTGCAGATATTTTGTTCGCCATGCCCTCTGTGAGGAGATGCACTTGTTTTCTATATTGCCTGCCAAAAAAATTGTAATTGTAAAGGCAACTTTTAAATAGGTGTAGTATTTTAAACGTGCACATGAACTGGGTGCTAAAAAATAGATTTTTTTCCCCTTAAAACCTGAAATAGATTTAGTCACTATTTAATTGGCCTTCAAATGACAGGGGAAAAGCACAGAGCTATCTCTCTCACACACACAAGACAATATATTCACATGTATTTTAATAAAGCAAATTTTATTAGTGATTTATAAACCAAACACATTACCACTGTATCCATTTATGGAAAATAAAAAGTCAAAAAAAGAAATGAAGTAAATGAAATTCACTACGTCACTGTCACAGTTGATGAGAGGGTGTACAAAAAAGGGTTTTACAACAGATCTTGGCTGATCCAATCAGAACAGCACATAGCCACCATAATTCACCACCATACATTGGAAAAGAATGACAGCATGAACACTCACTAAACACAAGCATACACTACATATATCCTTTTATTTTGTACACTGGATTTTTTTTTCTCTTTTTTATTTTTTAAGAGTGAAAGGGAAGTGATAGCTCATCATAGGATCATACATATTTCAGTTACAATAATACAGTGTTAGTTAGGTCATCATGTCAAAGCCATCCACAGAGTGATTTTTTTTTTCATTTTTTCTTGCTTTGTTTGTTCTCCAAAACAAAATTATCATTGGTGAAAGAAAAATAATGAACTTGCGTTGAAAGGTATCACACTATAGCATTTACAAATATCTAAAGAGGTTTAGTGGATGCCATACAACATCTGTGGAGCGTGAAGATTTTAGTACATCGATGTTTGGCAGAGACAGAAGTACATACAAATATCTCCTGTGCGAGTAATGAAGAAAAATGATAATACAAAAGAATAAAATCATAGCCATCTATCTATTTATATATATATTTCTCTATATAGTATGTGTTTCCTTAGAGCAGTACATGCAGCAGCCACTTAATGGAGTGACGTCATACTGAGCCGCAAAACTCTGGGGATGTGGCAACAAGTTACAGGCAGGGGGAGGGAAACCAACAGAAGCAGGCCTTGAGGCCAGTGTGTGTGCCCCTACTTCAAAACCTCTTGAGAGAGGATTGGTGGGATATAGCTCTGGGATCGGGGTCCTTAGTTGCCCATATTCTTATCAAGTTTCAATTGCTAATGTAGAGGCAATCTAGTCTACGCTACATTTACAGCGTACATACAAGCTAATATGTGAACAATCAGCTGGAGAACTTCTCTTGTACATGGAGAGGGAGGGCCAGCCCACGGCACCTGTCTCCTCACTCTATCCCAGTCCTCCAGGGTCCCTGTAATCAGCCTCATCCCACCTGGTCCTCTCTCATTAGTGGCTACAAACAGGAAATGAACCACATAGTGTATTATTCACAAGTTAAAAGCGCTGAACCGTTTTGCACTTAAGAAACATCTGACAAGAGTTCAGGGCATAGCCCCTCTCCCCAACTGGGTTTCCCCAGGCCTCATCCACATTACTCCATGCTGCTCTCAGCAGCACACCACAATGTTCAGAACGGGCCACTCCCAGGACTGATCCTGGGCAGGGGGTTAGAGTGGGGATTAGGGTCAGTGTTTGAGGGTAAATGGTGATGGGTATGTCAAGCAAAAATCATTTAAAGCTATGAAGAAAAAAAGATTATGTTATAATGAATCTCTTCAGAAAATGAATGAAAACATAACATGTTTACAAACTTCATTGTCACAAAAAAAGGCGGTTTGGGCAGGAGAAGATGGCTCCTGGCAGCATGGGGCAAGTACAAGCAGGTGAGCATTTGTAAACTCAAGGTATTGGGTAAGGACTGGTTGCTACCAAACATTCAAAGCAGAAAGCATTAGGCTTTTGCTGCAGCGGGGGAGGAAAGATGGTGTTATCAAAGACTCTCCTGATGAACTCAAAGTTTTCATTAGAGTCCACTGACTCAGCATGGAGTCATGTGCCAGCCCTGCTGGACTCTCCCCTTGGTGATACTCAGGAGAATCTGAGGTGTCTTCTCTCCATCTTTCCAGTGTTCTCTGCATTCCTCAGTTGGGGTTCTGGCGGAAGATGTGTTCTTTCAATGCAGTGAGCAAATACAGAGTGATTGCAAATCATGCTGCATCAATCCTGAGAGAGTTGATGTGCACCTCATAGGCAACTGTGCAGGGCAAAAAGCTTGCAGTGTCTGGTTTCAAGCACTTTTCTTTTATGCCAGCTGTTTTTTGCTCCCTCTCTCTTAGTGTCAAGTGCTTTCTGTGTCCACTTTTTCATGATAAGTTTGTGTTTGCATGTTTGAATATGTGAGCATGCGTATGTGCATGTGGTTTCATTGAGATCTCAGGAAACACTGTTGGTAATTACCAGAGGAATCTGCAGCAGTTTCTTGTTAGCCTTAATTTAGGTGACTCTCGCCCATGATATTTACAAGTAGAGTGTGTCCAGCTCCAGACTGCAGAAATCTGTCTCAGTCTTTTTTTTTGTTTCTTCTTTTCCTTTGCTGGCACAGCTTTTAGTTGTTCTCGTAAAAGCATCTCATCTCCTCTGAGAGAGAGAGGGAGTGATTTATACACTTTAGTTTGGATGGGGTAAGACAGAGGTGCCAATAAGCCCAGTGGGTTAAAGGATGTCGTGAGTTGACTTGGGGTGTGTAGGCACATAGGGGTGTGGGGAAAACGCTATAATTTTATTAGGTATTGTATTATTTGTTCAATCAAGGCAAGATCTGTAATTTACCACAATCAGGAACTGAAGGTAAAATAAATCTTGAAAAGGCCAGGTTCACAAAGGAGAGAGATTTTTAAATTAATATTATGATCAAAATGTGAAATTAGGAAATAGTTTTACAATGTATTTTTCCCAGTGGACTTAAGTTGATACCTCTGTTTTAACAACACCCTTTTCTACTTTGTAGTTTTAATTCTCTTCTCATCTACTCATCTCCATCATCTTTTCCTTTATCCTTCTTGTCTTTCTTTTCCTTCTTCTTCTTCTTTTTCTTCTTGGCCTCCTCTTTCTTTCCAAAGGTAATGAAATCACTCTTGTCGTCCTCGCCTCCTTGGTTTTGTCTAATAGATATTATGGCAGGGGAGCCAGGGATAATGAAGGCTTCTGGGGGAACTTCTCCAGGTTTTAGGTGTTGTGGAGGTGCACCTGGACCACCGGGGCCATAGCGAAAGTGCCAGCTGTTGCTGTCTACGCCAGCACCCATCGGGGGCGAAACCTCTCCTCCTTCACCATCTGAAAGAAAAGAAAAGATGGAATAATAGTTTATATCACATTTCTTTTTTTCTTGAAATGACTCAGTGGTGGCTGTGTGCAACTATAGCACTGTAGGTTTACTACCAAAAAAAAAAAAATAATGGTAAACTATGGTGGTATTTTATGGTCATCCTTTCCATTATTCTGTGTCCTTCAAATGTTTTCATGTCATCAGATTTGTATTTTTGATTCTTAATTTCTTAACGATATCAGATAAAAGTAATCATTTTAGCTTATAAAGCATGCCTATAAGAGGCAATCACTGTGTAATCTGCTACTGCAAAGTAAATGAAAAGCACAGGGAAAATCTGTCCTTCACATTCATATACATTAATCAGATTTACTAGGTTAAAAGTCCAAATGCAGTTAAATGTCAATGATCTCCACAGCAGTCAATGAAAAAAAAATATCAGTACATAATTATTGGTAACAACAGACATGACATGATATAAAAGGTGGGAAGTGGTTGAACTTTGTGGGAGGTTTAAAGAAAGAAAATATAAAGTGGGCAGTAAATCAAAATCTCCCTACCTATCCAAGCTAATATGACTTTAATTACTATGTTAAAAGCTGAGAAAGGTCTTGAACTGAAGCTGTGAGAGGAATTTACCTTGGAGAAACATTTCAATTTTATTAGATAATGTATTAGCTGCTGCAGCCAGCTCTTGGGTTATACACTGCACTGCTAGAAATGGTAGCATGTTTATGAATGGATGCAGACATAACACACCATTATTCAGTCACAAACAGCTGTATTTCGAAAGGCCTGGACAGCCAGCCTGACAATGCTTCAATGCATGATCACATCCTTACTTAGTTGGTTGGTACTTTGTTATTGCACAGAACATGATAACATAAGGCACAGTCACTTTGGTTCTTTCCTCACAGAAATTACCTACTTGCCATACTTGCTTTTCATATTCCTTATATTACTCTGACTCCTTTTCTGTGTTCTTTGCAAAGAGGAGATAAACTGAATACGGCTCTATTCAACCAAAAGTAACAGGGTCTGGGAAAAGAAGTGTGACCTCATGCAGTACCCAGAGTAAAGAATACCAGCTTCCAAAATTATCTTATTCTTTTATTACCTACTGAGCTTTCATGTTACACACTATGTCTTAATTTTTTTTTATTTCAAGTCAAATGTCAGCCTAAATACAAACATGAAAGGCTTTGTTTTTGTGGCAGTTCTATAACTATTACAGAAAGCACTCAACAGCACTCACTGTTTGGTAATTTCCTGACATTTAAATTTGCTTTGTGGCGTTTCAGTGCCTAATACAGAGGCCTAATGCACAGGCCAGAGGAGATGCACAAACACATGGGAGGTTTGACTGAGGCAGCGAAAGAAAATTGTTGTTCTTTGGTAAAAATGTGTCTTACCAAAGTAAGACCTGAGAGGCCTGCAGGGCCATAACATTGATCTGCTGTTGAAAACGTAATACTAAGCCAGTGTGACAGAAAACTTTTAAATACACTAAATATAACTTTTTAATTATGATTATTATGATTATCTTGTGTAGTTAAAAAAGAACCTCAGACATAAAAACATAATTTTCACTTCATGAATGTAACAGTAGATGTGAGCAAAGGCAGAACTGGGGGAACTGTTTCGATAAATCCGGATAACCCACATAAACATTACATTGATAGGAATTATAGTGGCTATAGTGAAAGAGTGATACACCCAAACTCTCGGGTTCCATCAAGTTGAAGAATAATAAACTAAATCCAATTCTTATGTTCTATTTAATTTTAAAAAAATGTCTTCGTTGTTTCTTAGACTTGTTCCCTCCTTTAAACTTATTAGTTGGGATGAGATGTGTCCCGCTGATTGAGGCGGGTACTCCTCTAAAGCTTGTCTTGTTGGGAAACTGCCCAAGCTGAATCAGAAAACAGGATTTTTTTTTTCAAATTTGAATAATAGCTGACATGATTAGGTGGAATAGAGAAACTACCAGGCACCTAGTAACAATCGGTTCAACATTTCAATAATTTTCAAGCGAAACAAATAAGCAATTTAAAGTTTTACCTTCTCCAGTGTAAACACTTGCATATTCATTTGCACTTTATTACACTGGAATTTGAATATATGTGTTTTAGACAGTTGGTTGGGCTTTAAGAAACAATGAATAGTAATACACTAAAAAAAAAAAATAATAATAATCATTGAAATAAAAATGAAAATAATTAAGTGGGCCATGTATTTGCATCATTCCCCATTGCTATAGCCCGCAAATATCATGCTTTCATTGACTGTGACAACACAGCTGTAAGAGCTATAGAGAGAAGACTGAACTTGACAAAGAGACTGAGAAGATCAGGGCAGACAGGCTTTCTCTAAATGTAGACCGAGAGACAGAAAAAGTCACATTCATTAAGATGACAGCCTTTCTCCCATGGATAAGCCCTTATCCCTTTCCCCCCAGCAGAAATAAAAGACTGATTTTATAATCGCAAAAGCAGAGGAGAAACAAAGAAAAGAAAAACTGAAGCACTAAATGAAAATGCATAACACTGAAATACTGGCAAAGCTTTGCTCTAAAGTGTCCAGTCTCTTGCCTCTAAGAAATTACCTGTCTAATTCAATGTGTGAACTTGATGAGACAGCAGTGCCTCCATGCAAAGTTACAATCATAAACGGAATAACACCCTGGAGAGTGATGAGTCACGCTGGGAGCACGCAGATGGGAAACAGTAAGGCTGAGTAGAGTGACACTAATAAAAAAAGACACTGTGTTATGTGGGATTATAGGGATGTGGGGTCAAGTGAGACTATAGTCTGGTCATGATCGGCTCTGGTGCAACTAAAAAGGTAATATCATAGCAGAATCCTAACTCTGTAAGGCTCATAGGTCATTTTGATGTTACTAACTACAGTAGACAGTGATGTGTATTAGATCTGAGATGTAACTGCACATCTGTCACTTTTATATTTAGCACTTTGATGTGCTAAATATAAAAGTGCTTGTATGTCTCTTCATTTCATCTTCTTTGTATCTTTTACTTCACAGTGGTGACACACTCGCCTCACTCAACACTGATCTCAACATTATTGCATCAATATTAAATGCTCATGTTTTTCGCACACTAAAACTCCACACCCTCTTTCCTCTGTCTATCTCTCATTTCCCCTGACCTTTCAACTAATGTAGCATGGAAATTTAGTCATCCAACTGCCATCCCTCCAGTTAATGACAAGAGTCTTAATCAAGTCTAACAGTGTTTATAGTAACATCAATGTGACTGGGTATTAAACAGTTTGTCCATCAGTGATAACTACCATGCACATTAGAGATGAAGATGTTCATGTATTTCATAGTTATGACTATTGCCCCTGTCTGAAAACCTCCTGCCTTTGCACTGCTAGAAAGATACAAGCCACTCCAATTAATAATTTTGGATTAGCAGTCTGGGTTACTGTCGTTGCTCTCCTGAGCTGATCTCTGGAGTCCCCAGTCGTGCTTCTCTGCATGCAAATGTCCCTTTGCTCCCCCTGTGCTGCCAAAGGTTTTCACAGCCACTCAAATCACCCCAGCTCCATTTTGCCACATCTACTTTATTCATCCGCTTGTCCTGCCTTACCATCGGCCACTCGGGCAGAAGCGCAGTGGAGCGCAGTGCAGCGTTACATAACGAGCTGAGAAGCAAGAGGAGGAGGAAGAAAAAGGAGCCAGAATGTGCAAGGATGGATGCAGATATGAAGCACTCACCACCAAAACGGAGGGTGGGAGCAGAGAAAAAAATGTATTAAAAGATCCTCAAGGTGCATTTTGTTTTGCTTTTACCATACTGCAGTGGGACCACACCCTTTTCTAAAATAGCACCAGTCTCTGTTACTGTTCTGTGCTGAGCATTGAGTGTGTGTACATTTTAATAAAAACAAAATGTGATAATACCGTATACCTAAAAGCCTAATTCTAATTCATGCATCCAGTTTTTTTTACTGCCTTTGTGTTGATAGAAGAATACATTTGGGTGGCTGAATAAATCACCACACATTCTAAACTGTGCTGACGGCAAATGAAATAAGGATACAGCTAAGGGTAAAAATACTATGCAGCTGCAGGTGTTTGCAGGTATTCAACGACAATTATGCATTAATATGCAGTATGTATGTGTCTGGATGTGTCTGTTTGGGTTTCATGCCAGACTGATCACCTTGCTATTTGCTCCCACCTAGATCATGTGGCAGATGGTGGACACAAGTCCCCAGAGACAGGGTTTAAATTTAATGTAAAATGACAATAATTTTCAGTGTATGAGTAGAAGTTTGAGACATTCCTATTTGTCTGTATAGGGTTTATGTAGCCATGCAGGTGCTATAACAACAACATTTAGAAAGTGGAGATCGATTTATTCTCCAGAGAGAGGGAGAAAAGTAAGAGAACTGGCAAGATATTTAAATATGGGATGGAATAAAAGAACAGACTGACAATAAAGGAAAGTAAATATCTGAGCTAGGAATAGAAGGCAGATGGTGAGTAGAAATTCAGAAACAGTCCCACATAGCTTCTAGGCTGTTCTACCTTACCTTTAATCTGACACACACACACACACACACACACACACACACACACACACACACACACACACACACACACACACA
>NW_005187402.1:12475547-12479312 GCF_000239375.1 Pundamilia nyererei | reverse complement strand
AAACATTAGATACACCTTAAAATAGTTCTTCTTACAGTGTTATGGCATGCCACCTTTCAGTCCCCAACTCCCAAGGCCATATGTTTTTTTAATCCAAAAATCTGCAGAACAAAGGAGTCTAGCCTAATTTTATGGTCAGTATAATACCATCAGCAAATTTCCTATTTTTCATACTAAACTCATATTAAGTCAACTTAGTTTCACTACATATTTTTCTCTGATTATTATATTATAGTTTTAAGACCACTCACTTAACCAAAAAACTGCATCAAGAAATTATGACACGTGGCCTCGAATTTGACCATTAGTCTGTCGGAAAGTCTTCTTTACCTACCACCTATGCAAATGCACACTTCCTTTCAAATGAGACTGACTAACGAAGTAAATGTAAATGGCGATTTTATGCTCCTATTTTCTGGAGAGCAATTATAGGATTAAGGGAAGAGGCACTAAATGAGTATAATGCAGCATCTCTCTAAACTGTCTCCCTCAGAGTTGTCCTTTTTACTTTACTCTTCAGTTAATTGTTGCCACTGTAGTTGGTCACTATTAAGTCTAAAACATTTTTCTGTTCCTCTGTGTATATGGGACATTTCAGTTTGCATGCAAGATCTAGCGTAATACAGAAAACACAAAACCTGCATCCACCTCTGCAGTACACCACCGCCCCAATGAATGTAGGTCACCCTCCTCACTCCAACTCTCACTATCTAAACATATCCCTTTCTCCTTTAACTCTCTCGTTCCCTTTTGTTCATGGAGATTTCACCTCCTCCCACTGCCCTTCACCTGATGCTACAGGGTGCTTTTTTCCTTTGCCCCCAGCGTGCTTTCTCTTCTCCATTATCTTTTGTCCCATACCATATGTTTGCACCCCCTCCCCCCAAACATAACAGCTCTCCCCACCTTCCTGCCTGCCCTGCCAATATTAGCAGCCATGAATGGTTGCTATGGAAACTACATCCTCCAGTGAAGCAGTAGGACATAAGAAGGAGTCATGGTGACAGTGCTTATGGTGATGGAGAATAATACTGGGATCACTCTGTCTCCCAGCAACATGAGACTCATATTTCTTTCTCACTTCTTCTCCATCATTCTGATCCTACCTTCATCTTCACCTTGTCTGTTATTGTCTGATAGGAGTTTTATTTCAAACCCTTTGCATTACAACCTACCCATCTCCTTCCCATCACCCTTGCTGCAGTGCTGTGCAGCTCTCTGTGCAGTCCCAATGAGTGCTTGGTTTAGTGACTAAGCTGTGATATAGACGGGGGCAGGAGACAAAGACCGAGAAGGAATGGACAAAGGAGAGGAAGAGGGAGAGTTACGCACCAAGCAGAACCCTGATTTCATTAATATGTGCCTGTTAATCTGGGCGTGGGCTATTCTCCATCTGTCACAGCAGGAGCAGCACACAAAGCAGGCAGCCAAAACACACTTAGAAGCACAGCCAAGGACTCACAGACACATTCACATACACATGAAAACACAAGACAACAAAACAGACACACAAATTGATACTGCTTTGCAAATCCGTATATACTAAATAAAAAAAGAAAAAAACAGGGGCGCTGTCGGCTGTCCCTCTGCGTCTCACACTGGAGCAATGAAACGGACTTTGCGGTAGAACAGCATCCTTTACTTTCACCACCCAAAATATTCTCTTAACAATCAACTCTAAAGCTGGCCTAACAAACATGATTTTCATTATAAACAGTACAGCCTATGACAGGCCACATTTAATCCTTATCTCACATTGTGTCATTTCTGAGTTATTATAAACAGAATCAACAGGAAAGTAAAAACACAAATCATTTTCATTATTTTCCTCCACTAAAACAAAATGTTTTTAATATTATCTGACATTTTTATCCCTGAATTATTCCTCTCTTTTCTATCTCGCAGGTTTTTAAGTGCCAGCAGCCTGTAAGTCCTCAGCCAAGGCAAGAAATCGATGGCAGAGCGGAGGAGGCTGTGCATACATGTGTGTGGATAGGAAGAAACAGTAGTCTCTGTGTGGGTAGTTTGTCTGCCTGCTGAGCCCACTGCCTCCTGTCTATAAAAGACACCAGGCCATGCCAGCTCCACATTCTTAATTACTACAAATCACCTCTTTATCTAAATCTAATTGCAATTTCATCCTTGCTACAACCTTCTTAATGTACATATGTCAGTCTCATTTGTTCGCCTGTCTTCACTTGCACTTTTTTCCACTATTTCTCTATTTAACTCCTAATCTTTTTAGATTCCATGATCATGACAAAAGTCAAGAGTTCACAACTGAAATCCTTCTGTTGAGGGTGCTAATTCTGTCTTCTAAATTTTAGTTATGGGCACTGGAAATGCACTGCGATTGGCATTACAATACCTGTAAGAGCTCACATAAAAGCTGTCATTTAGCATTTTTGTTTTCGTGCTGTCACTGTTTGCAGGAATTGTTTCCCTATAATCTTCTTTGCAGTATTTCATTGAATAATTAACAAGGTCTTTTTCACCCTAATGAAGGCCAGATATTAAAAAATGTATAATTTCCTGTCTTCTGTAAGTAAAAGGACTTCTATCTTTGAGTGGAACACTCTATTATCATAATTGTTTAGCACATTAAGGATAAATCCCTAACTTTATGAGTCACAATGGCATAGTGGCCCTTTTGAGGCTTTTTCACTCTTGCAGGATCTGTATAATACCTGACAACAACAATAGATGACTTGCATATGATTGCATTCAGTGCAAGCAACAATGCACAGATACAATCTGATTTTTTTTTTATCTCAATTTTAAAAGATTACAAATGCATTTAAATATTGAAAAATGCTATTACATTTAGCTCATCCCTAATCCACATTTAAAGGAGGATGACTGTAATCATTTATAATTACGCTTCACTAATGTGTTTATGTTAATGTTTGTCCTCTGTGAATCAGTAGCTTGTGCTTCCCCAAACGTCTTGCTGATAATTCAATCAGCTATTGTCACTTTCACTTCCTCTCCTTCTCTAAATTTTTTTCTCTTCCTGCTACAAGAGAGCAGAGATATCCATCTCCACCTACCTAGCACATGTCATTTCCTTTCCCTTTGGCAGCAGGAAGCGGTAGGAGATGGTCAGGCAGTCTCGTAGATGGTATCTCTGTCTTGATCATTTTATTACAGTCCTGTATTTGATAACCACTGTACACACTCCTTGATAAGCTTTAAATGATGTGCTGTTGTTGGTGTATGACAATCTTAACTGCATGTTGTAATGGGAAAAATTCTAGTTTATTGTCACATTTATATTTAGGTGCTTAGAATTTCATTTTAGAATTTTGTATAACCTTTTATTTTTTAGGTGAAGGACACATTTGTGTCAATATGACCCGGTGTAACTGCTTAGCTATGCTCAACTGCTATGCTCAAGACCAGCCCAGGTGCTTCCTGGAAAAAGATAGTCCGAGTCCTCCCTGCCCAGCAACAACCTGGGTCAGATAAGCAACTGTCGTAACTGAAGAGATACAGAGAGTTGTTTTGTCAGGGTATAAAAGAGGAGCTGAGACGTCCCAAGGACAGAGCTCTCATGACTGTAGAACTGGGATGTTTGCATTGCATACTTTATTAACAGAAATTTCCATCATAACTGTATGAACCTGTGTCAAGAATTGTGCTTGACACAGAATCATTGAGCATTGTTTTAGACTTTCTGGACTAAACTAGCACTATGTGTATCATGGAAACCTCCCAGTATATGTATATTTAATTTTTAATCTTTAGCCAGAGGTATAATTAACT
>NW_005187402.1:12453485-12474547 GCF_000239375.1 Pundamilia nyererei | reverse complement strand
TTTGGCACTGACTATAGTTCTTCTCACAATTATCAGCTTAAAAATAGATATGTAGAAAATTATTTATTTCTTTTTTCAAATATCCATGTGCAGTACTTTCTGTGATTAAAACCTGTCAGTGATTGTGTTTTAAAACAAGAAATCTAATGTCTGTCAGAAATCTGAACCAGAACCAGTGTAGTAAAGTAAAGTTTTGCAACTGATTATATTGTAGTTTTCTTTTCTTTTTAATACTGTGAACAGTTAAAATAGTATACAGCTAGAACTAGATTATGCATTGATGCATGAGGAGAAGCGATTTGGTGATGGATGGAATTTTAAGCGCTGCTAAAACACAGCATTATCGGGTACACTGATTAAATATTAAAGCACATTACAGTGGCAACAGGCAGACAGTATATATTTCACCTAATGGTAGTCTCTTTTTCTCATTTCCCTTGTAACCCTCTCCTACTGTCTGCAACCACTGTCTTATCAATTTTCAGGATTTTTCAGCCACTTATTGTTTTATTTCATAACTACTATGATCTCAAAATTAACTCATACTCTCATACTTTTATAACACACAGGAGAAAATGTGCTTTCCCCAGGGATTAGATTAAAAAAATGAAATAGGTCACTTCTATTAAATGGTTTTTCGGGTGTTGTATCCAAAGCCTCTCACACAAGATATGATTCTGATACTGTATAAACAGATGAAAATTCCGTGATACTTAGTGCTAGTCAACTTGAAACACATCAGCGAGAGTCAGTCACGAGAAAGATTAACTATGTTAGACTGTTTCACTCAGACACATTAACTTCAATAATCCCTGCTGTAATTATGAGGGAATCTATGGAACATTAATGACACTCAGATGATGCGATGTTAATAATCTGGCATCAGATCGCATACATTAGTACATACATATTTGTATCTACAGAGATGATGTTTGAATAATGAAAAGAAACCAACACTCGATTCAGTGTTTCAGGTTGCATCTGTGTTAAGACAGATGTGCCTCTCCATTCAAATACAGGTGGGACAATAGCACTGAGTATAAATAACGATTGGAGCTGTTTTAATCATACACACTATGACATGCATATACATATGCACAAGGGCCTTAGGAGAGACGAAGTGACAAAGGCAAAGTGTTTCTCAGCATGGGTGTCTTAAGCAATGTTTCTAGTTGTTTGGCATTAACACTTCTGATATTTTTTAAATGCCACCATCTGTAAGATGAGGACAGATTAATTTAGTCAAGCAATAAATGAGATAGTTAGATAGAGATAACTTTCCTACCTCATTAAACATGTAACTGTTTGTAATTATGGTGCCATCTCATAAGCATGACCCTCGATTTTGTAATTTGTAATGCGATCACTACCGTGGTCATGCAGCACACTCCCTGTCTCCTTGTAGCTATGTTTCCACCCAAAAAACTGCCCTTCATACATCACTGACCCCTCTCTGCTTCTAACCCTCCAATCCGGTCCCCATCTGGGCATGGTAACATAGAGCAATTCCTGAGTGTATTTCTTATTGCTTTGTCTCTCTTCTCCTATAGAGTATTAAAGATTAATTATTTCTTCTTATTTGAACAAAATGCTTAAATCAAATCTAATGTACTTCTCTAAATTCTCTAAATTTACCTTAACTATATGTTTAATAAACATAATGTACAGTGGAAAATGGTAATTAATGGGTGATGTTAAGATTAAATCCTTCCACTTAAGGCAGCACTCATATCACTGCGAAGAATGCACAAAGATAATCCTTACTGGAATTAATGAATGCAAATGCCTAACCTGGCTAAATGTTTGATATGTAGCTGGGTAGGCTTTGTTAAATATTTTAAATTTTTGCCTGGTAGCCATTGGAATGGGAAAACTCCATACCCTTTACAACAGATCTCAATGTCAACTCAGTATCATTGCCCAAAAAAAGCTATTTTTTAAAAATATACATTATTGTCTATGCATATATTTTCTGCTTCAATTCTAAGATAATGTTTAAATAACAGCCTGCTCTAAAAATAACAGACTCCCTTCAACTAATAAACTTGTAAATAACCCCAATGTACTTGCAGGTCTTTGTTTATTTTAAAATTACTCCGCATAATATGCGGAAGCATGCTAGATCAATATCTTTATATGCAGATATTTGGAGGGATAATGACACCAGCAAAACTTGTTTTTGGAAGAAGACGAGTTTAACTTGGGTTTGCATTCATTTATTTAATGTTTAGATGTTACATCGGATAGAATTTAAAGATGACACTAATCTTTTTCTATATACTATTCGGGAATAGGTTATGCAACTTCCATATATAGGGATTAATAAAATTTGTCAACTACTACAGATCAGTCATTTATAAAACTGTGCAGGAATTAATTATTGGCTTAAATCTTGAAAATATGATTTTTTTTTCTTTGTTTACCTTTTGTTTTTCACCAAACATTGGAAATCAACTAGTGAGGTATGAAGAGACTTTTAGTGTAAAGTCACAAAGTAAAATTGGATCCTTACCTCTGCATTACACCTCCTGCTCTCAGGGAGGCTGAATATCTCCAGTCTGAATTTGGTGCCTTGGGCTGCAAGAGAGAGTGAGAGAAATTTAGTCTTAAGTACAGGTGAAAGCCAATACCATCTCATTAATAAGTCATGGCAACAACTCCTAGTGCAGTACACACACATTAACACACAAGCTAAGGCACCCAACCACAATCTATAGCAGCGATAGCTTGCCTCTTCGTTTGCAGAAAAATGACTGATGGATTGAATCATGTAGGTGTGCTCATGGCCTCCTATCCTCACACACTAGTTTCTTCCCCCCTCCCTCCCTACTCTCATCCATCACTTTGAAGGAAAAATGACTTTGAGAGATTTACCTCCAGCAGCCTACCAACTCTGTAGTGTTTCACAAACAGACAGAATAAGTCCTCTTGGACTCAGCTGGGAGTTGTGTGTTTATCACCACTAGAACTCTTATTTCGTTTTATATATTAATGATGGACTCAAATTTCAGCTGTTAACCCAATGTCTCTTCTGCTTCCTCTCCATTCCCAGACGATTACTGGGCATGTTTTTCAGCAATGCTTAATCAGTATTTTTTTTAAGACAGTATCATCAGCTAGATTTTTCCTTCTCACCAAAGACCCACCCTTTCTACCCTGCCTCTATATATTCACCACCTACTCTTCTGTATTTGAGTTCCTTCTGTTCTGTCTTGTTTACGCTGATAAAAACCTTGAGTTTCACTGCCACACAATTTGCTTGAGTGAGTCTGACACATCTCACCATGGTAACTGTGAAGAGCCCAGTGTATATTTTACTCTACACCCACCTCCCTCTGTTAGTTCAGCCCAGTGAAGGTCACAGGTGGAGAAAGGAAAAGGGAGGGGAGGGCAGATATCAGATTAAGTCCCTCTATATTTAGACTCAGACAATTCTACAAAAGAGGGATAAATGAGCACCACAATCTCTGATTAACTGTCAGTGGTGCAATTTGTTAATGAGATCCTATTATGAGACTTCAGACGCAAAGGTAAAACATCATATATCCTGAAAAAAGCAATTATAGTACTAATTGTTTGTTTGCAGCTTCCTAAGATGAGACTCAAATTGCGTCAAAATGGGCTGTTTGCAGCAACCACATAACCGAGATGAGATAGCATTTCCTCAGATCTCATCCTAAACCACTGACAAAGACAAAACAACCTGACCAAGGACACTAAATCCCCCCTGCCTGGCCATGCAGCTCATAAGAGACCCATTTACAATCCCATTTCCTTTCAAATATGACAGATGTTCACTTGCTACTGAAGCTGCATTGACCTCCATGAGTCTGCAGTGGACATTCATCACCCTTGAAATCCAATATTTGGTCTTAATGAGAGAAGCCTGGTATTCCTCCTGGAGTCTTTCAAACAGAGGATAATGTCTGCAGGGATATAGAGTGCTGTAGCATCTTTTCATACTAGGAACTAAAGGTGAACTTAATTATATGGAGAAAATTTTTCACCAAAAAGCAATCAGTGAACAGATCAGTAATTTAGAAGGAAGTAAAAGACATTAGCTTGGCATTAAATACACAGTTAACGCAGGTTATTTTGCTCATTTTACTTTGTAAACAATTGAAATAAAGAGGGTAGAACAAGAAATAAATAAACAAATAACCTCTACAAATAAGACCAGATTGTCCACAAATGGAACTAAACAGCTTTGCTTAATGTTCGCCCTGTTGCTACACAGCAGTGGCCAAAGGGAAACTGGTCTGCCTGGCCGGATGGTGTTTATGGGGGTGAATGAAATCACACACAGTAGACTATACACACATTAGATAGAAACATCTGGAACATAAATATGTTGGTAATTTAGTTAGTATTCCTCCTAAGGAAAAACAAACCCACAAAACTAAAGCATTCACATAGTAAATGTAAACAAAAACAAACACAACAAAGAAATAAAGACCTAAGAGAATGAGAAATCAACGCATCCTATTTCATCATTTGAAAGGGAGAATATGAATTAAGTGAAGATGAAAAAACAAAATTCCCATGGGGTTTTTCGGTATATTAATTTCCTTGCCTCACAATACGTGATAAATTAAGGAATAGGAATAGTGTCGCACTCCCATTTTCTCGCCTTTTCCTTTATTCTTCCCTCTCCTTCTGAGTGAACACTCCTAGCATGGATACAGAGCTCACACCTCCGCCATCAACTCTGTGTCCAATCACCTTTTATCCCCCGCCTCATCTGTTTGGAGGCAGCCAATCCACGGACAGCACTGAGAAACACATCGCTTCCATTTAATTACATATCAAGATCGAACATGACTGGCATTTAATGAGGAACACTTCAAGTGATAGCTGAACAATTACCTTTTTCTCCAGCTCTCTTTTTATCACCTAATCTCTCCTGCATTCTCGGCACTTTTCAGACAGGCTCTGGGATAAGCATAATTACTAAAAATAATAATAATAATAATAATGTGCATCCAAAATAATGCCGTTTCACTATAACTACAAATGAGGCAAACAGTTCAAACTTCCACATAACAAAAAGAAAGAAGAGAAAAGAAATAAATGTATAAAATGAAGCTCTATGCTGAATGAAACTCAGTCTCTGCCTCATTTCTGTATTCTTTACTAATTCCCAGAGCCCAGCTTATTCTTTAGTACCAAAGAAGTACGTGACCAGAAGCGGATATTTTGGTGCAGTGGGACTGGGGGCTCTTACAGCTGGCAAACTGCACTATTTCACAGATTCTCTGTCTCCTTTTTTCTGTCTTTAGAGATGACCACCTATTGCCCTCTAAAACTACTGAATACTGTGGCACAAAGATGACCTTAGACAAACAGCACAGGCTGTGTGGGGTCACAGGTTAACAAGCAATGCTAAATCTACCAGTTTGTTTTGAAAACAAAATAAGTAAAGGGAAAGAAAGATACAGTGAGTGAGAGGATTTGCACCTTGATATACAGACTCAGTGTTTACTGTGAAGGACAGACACACTTCAAAATTTTAAACCGTGAATCATCAAACATTGTGACACAGAGAAAAACAATATGTAGTCTACCAAATATTCAATTAAAAACGTTAACACCCATTCACTCAAATAACAACACAATCCAGAGAAGCAATCCACGTTGTCATACCAAACCATTATCAAGATGCAACACCTAAAGATAAGGAATGTGAAGATGAAAACTATGTGCATTAACATCATGATGAAAACAATTTCTTCATCCTAGCAGACAAAGTTAGACGAAGAGAACTAACCAATCACAGGGAGTGGCACCATGCAATATATTTTTAAAACATCACAGCCCCACAGCCCCACAGCCCCACTGCTAAAACACTGCCAAAGAGAAAACCCTGAGAATTTTCTTTTTATGGTGTGCTTCATTTAGTGTTAAAGAAATCTAAAATAACAAACACAGAGATCAGACCACAAACACACCTGAATTGCTGTTGCATCTGGCATACTGAGACGCCGTACAAATATCTGGCTCTGTCCACTGTGACTGGTGACGTAGCCTGAACCCCAAGTGCCACTATGCGGCCGTCCAGTGTTGTAGAACATAAAAGTGTCACTTCCTGATGTGGCAGTCAGGCATGTCTTGTAACAGTATGTTTTGGTGAGAGACCCGTTTCCCCGCACTTCAATATAATGTGGTTCCACTTTGAGGTCACGTCGCAGGGCCACATTGTTGGCTTGCTGCCCTCCACCTGCAGCTCTTGCTGCGCCCCCACCTCCAGCTGCTGTAGCGCCTCCTTCTGGCACATTTTTCTTGGACACACAACAAGGGCAACAGGAGCCAGGCTGGGTACAATAGGCATGGCATCGCACAATTGCCAGCACAAAGATAGTGACCAGGAATACAAAGGTTGTGGCACTCAAGGCAATGATGAGGTAGATAGTGACACTGGAAAGCTTTAGGCCACTGTCAGCTCTGATGATGCGTTTGGTTTCAGGTGCCAACTTTGGAGGGGACTCCAACACATGTACATAGATTGTAGCGGTGGAGGAGAGTGGGGGTAGTCCATTATCGCGCACTAGTACAGTCAGAATGAAGGAGGTGGAGTTATCTTCTATGACACGCCGTGTGGTGCGGATCTCACCTGTGTACTCATGCACCTTGAACAGATCAACATCTGTGTTGGTCTGCTCCAGGGAATAAAGTAACCAAGCATTCTGCCCAGCATCACCATCCCATGCAGTAATCTTGCTAACCAACACTCCTGCTTCAACGTTCTTCATTAGTGTCTCCATAGTGCGGCTTCCATTGGCAGGTGGGTACACTATCCTGGGCACATGATCATTCTGATCCATAACGTAAACATAAACTGTGGCCACACGACTGAGGGGAGGTACACCGTTGTCCTGGGCTTTAATCTGAAAGTGAAACTCTCGCAGCTTCTCAAAGTCAAAGGCTCTCAGGGCATAGGCCTCACCTTTATCAGGTTTGATGCTGACATAGCTGGCGATAGGGATGCCATGGTTGTTGTCATTGAGGACGGTATAGGTGATCCGTGCATTTTCTCCAGCATCAGCGTCTGTGGCCTTAACAATACAGAGAGATGCACCAGGAGCATTGTTCTCTGTAATATAAACAGTATATGACGTCTGTTCAAAACGAGGTGGGTTATCATTAACATCTGCAACATCCACTTTAAAGGTCATCTGAGATGACAGGGGTGGTGTGCCTCCATCCACAGCGTTGACTGTGACATTGTAGGATGAGATGGTTTCACGATCCAGGAAAGCTGATGTGACAATAGTATAGTGATTGCGGAAGGACTTGATCCTAAAAGGCAAATTGGGCATGATCTCCAGGGTTACTTGCTTGTTTGGTCCAGAGTCACGGTCAATCACACTGATCAATGCTACCACTGTGTCAGCCCGGGCATCTTCACGTACAGGGCTGGAGAGTGAAGACAGTACAATCTCAGGAATGTTGTCATTGACATCCAAAACTTCTACAACTACTTTACAGTGTACTGCTGTGGGGGCTGGCCCCTTGTCCATTGCCTGTATATACATTTCATAAGAGGTTGTCTCCTCGTAGTCTATGTTGTTTTTTACCCTAATTTCCCCTGTGTCTGTGTCCATAGAAAACATCTGTCTGACTCTTTCTGGCGTGTAACTGCTGAAAGAGTAAAAAACCTCGCCATTTAAGCCATCGTCGGGATCTGTTGCATTTAACTTGATTACAAGTGCACCCTTTGGAGAGTTTTCAGACAGTTTTACTTTGTACACAGAGCTGTCAAATGTGGGCGAGTTGTCATTAGCGTCGAGCACACGGACATTAATTTTGGCCGTGCCAGTTCGCTGTGGGGTGCCTCCATCCATTGCTGTCAGGATAAGCTGATGAGAGGGCATCTGCTCCCGGTCAAAGGACTTTTTGAGAATGAGCTCAATGTGCTTATTATTAGAGAAGGCTTTAATTGCGTCTAGAGTGAGGTGCTCGCTTGGGCTGAGTCGATACTGCTTCACAGAGTTGGAGCCGTCATCTGCATCCTGAGCGCCTTCGATGTGGAAACGAGACCCGGGCACAGCGGACTCGGACACCTCAAGCTGATATTCATCTCGAGGGAACTGCGGCGCGTTATCGTTCACGTCCAAAATCTCAACCTCCACGTTGTGCACCTCAAGCGGATTCTCTAATACTACCTCAAGGCTGCGTGAACAGGTGCCACTGAATTCACAAAATGTCTCTCGGTCAATGCGGTCACTCACCACCAGTTTCCCAGTTTTGTGGTTTATGGTGAAATATCTCCGTCCACTGTCCGATGTAATTCTGATGCGTCGAGTGGAAAGTTTTCTTAGATCCAGACCCAGATCTCGGACAATGTCACCTACCAGTGCTCCGTTCTCCAGCTCCTCTGGAATGGAGTATCGAATTTGTGCATTTGTAAGGCCACTGAGTACGACGATAACCAAATATAAAGAAAAAGGCACATTCCCTTTTACACTGTAACAGCATCGCGCCGTCACAGCCATCGCAGGCAGGCAGAATTTGCGGACGGGTTGGAGAAATCTTTCCGCCTTTTCAGCTTACTGTTGGTCCCCACCCGCCTCATTAAAAACGAGGGAACAGACCGCGCATAACTCCGACTATGTGCAGGATAAAAACCGCATCTTCACAGGTGCCTGCATGAATGAAAAATTTTCCTCCGCATCCATATTTTGCTTTGTCTGTCTGAGTGGTGTTATTAAACGAATCTATCCCTCCAGCAAGCCTGTCTCCTTTCACAGATGCCGCCTATTGCTCTCTCTCTCTTTCTCTCTGCGATGTGGCGATGCTGTCTGTGGGCAAAGGGGGAGGGCCAGCTTCTCGCTCAAACGACGCTGACTGCATTTCAGCACCTCCGACAAAAATAATCAAACACCGTCTAATAAAATTAAACTTCAAAATACCAGACCTCGGTAGTTTTATCGATATGTCTATCTACAAATCAAGATAAACCTGCAGCGGCATCTGTGTACTGATTTCGAAGAAATGAACAGAATCGTTTTCCCTCTTTTTTTGTGAGTGCCACCGCCCTTTTCATTGTGTGCTGGGAAACTGATTTATGAAGCAGCCTGGAAATTAGACTTCCTCGCTGATGCAAATCCAGAACAACACAAAAACGCTTTACTCCAACGAAAAGAGATGTGTTTTGGAATAAAAGAAACACATAAATGCACCAATTTAGGAAGGGATCCACATAAAGGTGTGACACATTATTAAGTGTATTTGTTCAATATAAAGAGGGCTTTATTAACTCCAGTTTTATATCACAGCAAATACAGTGGGGGTAAGAGGAGGTGACGGGTAAACTGACCACGATTTGTCTTTTTAACCCCGTCCTAATCACGTGTTAAGTGCTGCGAGACAGGTGACTTCTGTCAGAACAAACACATTTCTGTTCCTTCATGATACCGCTCTGACCTTCAGTGACAGCTGACAATGCTTTGCACTTTAACACCACAGCTGCAGAGCCATTAGAACTGATTCAGTCCCACATAAAAGAAAAAGCACATGACATAATAACGTTGTTAAATGGTGACCAGACTAACCGGGTCACAGGCAAATGCTCCAGATGTTAACCTATTCCACATCTGCATAAAGACAAGGCAGGGCTTTCCCCTAATAGGCAGTACAGATGTGAAGCACTTAAAGCGTTAGAAGGATTCTTGTCAACATGCACGCCTTCCCTCGGTTATCAGCATCACGTCCTCAATTAATAGCGCATAAATCTTGCAGCTACTAAAACGCTACACCAATTTAAGTTAAGTTTCATTCATTAAATTAAATGGATTAAATTGCGCATGTGTAGCAGGTGGTAACGTTAACATCTTTTGCGGGGTGCCCTTAAATTACTTTGCTAGCTCGGTGCTCAGTAGCGCAGTTCAATGCTGCATATTTTGGTATGGATCCAATGCCAAGTAAACAAATGTCAATACTACCAATAACAGTACTGAGACCGATATTTCTAACCTATAAAGGCAATTTATATCGGGAAGAGCAGTGTGTATTTTACGTGGTGTTTTTTTTAACCCACATAAGCAGCCCCTTACTGAGCTTAGAAGATGAGAAGTATCGATTCTATCGCGCTAGTATGGATCTGATACCAATACCAGTTGGAATCAGTATGATATTTGGCTTGATCTGCTCACCTCTGGTTCCCAGTATACAAGTTAACTGAAGCTAACTGGAGCCTTGGGCCAAACGCGAATCAAAAGGACAGACAGTATTGGACGCTTTTGTCACGTGTTTGGTTGACGACTAACAGAGATTCGTGTTGAAACGTCCTGGTGAAGCCCACCAAGAATAAAAGTAATTTTCAGCAAATTCGGTGATGCATCCAGTAGAGTACCGATATCTAAAAAGTGCTAATGTGATCTGTTCACACTCTTTAAACACTAACTTGTGTGAAGTTATTCGTTGTGACGATTTGGCCTTGTGAAACCCCGAATCCTCTTCAACACGGCCACTGGGCCAAGATGAGCGTCTACCGCCCACATAATCTTTTCTCTTCCTTGGTGCTCTGCCACTGTCACCCACGCCTGGTCTGCCCACGGCGATGACAGCGTTTGGCATCTCGGGAGACAAAGAGAAGACAGTGACTCACTGGGATGCTGCTAGTGGATGAACGGATACAAGGCGACACGAATAGGTGGCGTAATTGGAGAAGCAGGCAAATGTTATGTGCGAAAGTCAGACGTTCTGTTAAAAAATGTGTTTTCACATTACGTCATTTGAATATTATTATTTTTAGTGCTAAATCCTTCGTGGATTTCTACATGTGCATTATCAACAGAGCGAGCAGCATTACTGGGTTTATATGGGTCTGCCACACTAACCGTGACATTTAGCAGATTTTCCCGCTGGGGTGTTTAAACCTTCGAGTCTGGCAATGATACAAAAATAGAGAGAGACGACGTTTATCTTATAAACAACAAACACAGAGCTGAATTTACACGTGTTCTCTGCACCGATCTTTTACATTCCTTTCCGCCCTCCTCGCCCAGCGCATTTTTTTTCTACAGCTGTCTAATACTCATTCCTGCTTCATATACGCCCATCTGTTTCAGCGTTAATTGCGTGCCTCTGAGCTCTAGATTATTTCTTTCTTTTTTCACTCATGGGTGTTGCAGATAAAGTTATCAACAATGTCCCACCTGCAAACAGACGCCTGTCACGCCTAAACAAATACTGATTTCAAAGCGCTAATTGGCTCATTTGTGTTTCCCTTTACTGCAGTTTGCGCAGTTTTTTTTTTAAAAATCACAGGTTATCAAAGGTTCGGTTCTCATCTATTTTTTCATTTATTTCTCCTTAAATATTCACACCTTCTGCAATCTCCAATCTGGACTGTCTCAAGCTGCGCTTCTGTCCGGCAGCCGCTGTTCCAGCTGATGACTGGCTGAGGGAGATACTGGGTTGTTACGCGTTTCGTGACGTGCAGTTTTCAACGTGCGAGCTTGTGACAAGAGAAATATTCTGACTTTGCCTTTGTTCCTTTTATTGCAGCAGAATATTAAGAGCCCCATTACATCAATTATGCAAGATGATCATGATATTAATAACATTCTCTTCAACCTCATTACTACTGTAAGCGGGTACTCTAAAAACCATTCATATTACTTGCCCTAAGAGTTTTTTATATGGCACACCCCATTTTAGTGAGTTAGAGCTGACAACAGACCCTCATAGAAAATGGTCACAATTGGGCAATCATTAAGTATAAGTCCTTGCATCATTCCCTCCGTGAACACATACAAACAAAGGCAGTCATTCCAACTTAAAGGGCATTTGTGGCTGTAGGCATTTATAAGGAAAATACCACTGTATAATAACATGGCTGTGTCTGAAGGGATGTCAGAAGATCTGTTGATCTGTCTGTTCTCTCATATTTTTTTTTAAATGCCAGAAAAGTATCATTGACAATATGACCTTACTAGAAAATCGGTGCATGCAAACTCTTAGGCCTACCTAGTGGTTCTCTAATAGTGGTTCTCTAATAAAGTTCAGGACATTGTAATTGGAAAAATTCAAGTTTATTCTCACATTTAGATTCAGGTGCTTAGAATTTCACTGTAGAATTTTGTATAACCTTTTATTTCTTAGGTGAAGGACATGTGTGTGTCAATATCACCTAGTATAACTGCTTTGCTATGCTCAACTGTGTTATGTGCTAACTGTTTTGCTTTGAAGAGAAAACTCCCAAGAAGACAGTGGGAGTCCTCCCTATCCAGCAACAGCCCAGGTGGGATAATCAACTGTCGTAACTGAAGAGATACAGAGAGTTGTTTTGTGAGGGTATAAAAGAGGAGCTGAGAGAACCCAAAGACAGAGATCTCATGACAGAGATCTCACATACAACTGTGATGTTGTATGTTTGTTAGCTCTCCTGCATGAAGCAATTAAAAAGCTTGGCCACAGCTGATCGCATTGCAGACTTTATTAACAAAAAATTCGACCATAATGCTCCCCAGTGTAATGCCACTGTGAGAGAAAGAAATCCTAAAGTATTAAAATCTATGTTATTCTGGGCAAATTCATATGGTGCAAAGCTTTGCTTTGAAGTCTCTTTGTGCAATATGACAGCAGTCACACTGTATTAGTATTTGTAGACGGAGACAAACACTTATAAGATTTTCATTTTTCTTAATGCTTCTTCACATAGAAGGTGAGAAGAAAAAATAGAGCAGATGTCTGTCATGAATTTTTAAAATGTTCTGAAATAAATATGGCAAACAGCTCTTTTAAGAAGCCTTTATACACCCTTAACACAGAGGAAGTGAGTAAAGGAATATCTTGTTCAACTGATTAAATTAAAAAACAAAACAGTATATTTAGGATATTTTTCACATTTGCTGTCTTAGTAAAAAAAGGAAGGTTAAAAGGCAAGGTCATTAGTGATACACATTTAAACCTTCCCCAAGCGGAAGAGGAAATCTGGGCAGGAGGGAATAGAGGTGGAAAAGACAGTGAAATTGGTCCCTCTGTTGGAATACACTGGTAGTACAAGGGTAGGACACGTGACTATCGCCCCACCGCCCAACCCCAGGCTTTTTCATTAAGCCAAAGCACTAGAGTCTAATCCCATATATGAGTGTGCATGTGTTTGAGAGAGAGGGAGGGAGCAAGGGCACAGCTGTCAAGCTGCAGTGGCAGTCATTTTCTTTATCATTTTCAGTATAGTGACCTCAATGGAAAAAAGCAAGCTATAAAGCCAAGGCACCCTGCAGAGGTAAAATGAGATATAGCAATGCAGAGAATGCCAATCTCACACATACATAATTAAAATGATTTCAAAATACACATACGCGCACACACGCGCACACACGTGCACACGCGCACACACGCACACACACACATACACGCACAAACACACACATGCTTATGCTGTGTGTTTTTTATAAAATGCAAAAATACAAAAAGCAAAGGCTGCTGAGTGCTACTGCTGAATATATGGGCTTATCACACTGTGACAGAGTTGAATTCTCATGCTTTCTCTCCCCTGTGCTCAATAACTTTCCCATTATAAAATCTTCAAAACAAAAGTCCCATGATAAGCCAATCCTCTTGCTCAGGTGGACACAGTAAGTGCGTGTAAAAGGCATTCTCTGGGTATGATCCCTTGCGTACCTTTTTCTAAAAAATAAAGGGTTTGAGAGGACACCAATCCATCCCTGTGGGACCCTCCAAGGGTTCTTGGTTGTCCTGATTCAGACTGTGCATAAATCAAACAGATTTTCCTTGTGGCACTGAACAAAGCTATCAGAAAATGCAGGCAGGCTTTGGATACTTCCCTCTCAGGATGCCCTGGCTTTCCATCCTTCCCATATGGGAGGATGGAAGCCATGGTTCTGAGCATGACAAAGCTAATCTAACGACAGTGAAAAACATCCAAATGCCACTAAGAGGGAGCATGTGGGGAAGATGGGTTAGCGGAAGAGGGTGAGTAGGAGAGGGGTGGTGATAAGTTCTTCCTTTTATCTGTGACCAATTGTAAGCTTGTGATGTTCTCAGTTAGCTGCAGGGTATTTATTATATGTGCTTTTTTTTGTCCATCACATCCTCACAAACTCCCGTTTCTTTTCACCATCTCACACTCAAGGCTCTTGTCTGTGCTGCTGCATGTGACTTCCTTCAAAATCCTGTCCTATTTTGGAACAGATTCTCTAATCTCACACACTTTTCCCTCACTTGCTTTGTTCCCTAATTTTTCTGACTAGGCATTTGTGCTGCAGAAGCACTGCATCTTTGGACTGCATCCTTCCCTTTCCTCTGTCTCTGTTTCTCTCAACATATCCACCATGTTTGCTTTGTGCTTGCATCTACGTAACACATGCTGGGAAGGATGCCTGGGTGGGGGCGGGTGTATACTGGCAGCTCGCTGGAAACAGACTAGTTCATCATTTCATTATGGCTCAAACAGTCGTCATGGTAACCACAGATGGCAGCACTAACCTCACTCTGTCACAAAGGACACACCCTTGCAAAGGAGACAAACAGGAAGTGCTACATAAGATGTATGTCTGTGTGACATACAGACAAAGAGAGAACAATAAAGAACAAGGTGACATACAGACAAAGAGAGAACAATAAAGAACAATGAATGAATCTGTGCTGGTCAGTCACCCTGTGTTATAACTGAGGTGAGGGCATTTCTTTGTAATGCCTTCTATCCAACTGCTGAACTCATCAGGCATGAGTTGTTGTCATGTTGCAAGCCATAAATGCTTAGCTTCGACAACGATAATGTACTTCAAAATCAATAATTTAATAGATTTTGGAGCACCAGGGAGTACAGATAAATGTTCTGATGGTTGCCTGGATAAAAGCCTCTCCTCCTCATCCTCAGCCTATGCCCCAACCAACCGATTTAGCTGTGATTGACACTAGGTGTTGTCGGCCCCGCCCAGCCGCAGAGCCGAGTTGGGAGGGGGGGTTGAGCCTAGCGGAGCTGATACCTCGATCGGTACTGAAGCTCCCTGCCGCTACTGCCACTGCAACGAGTAGCGGAAAATTACCTGCCCCTCCCCCCATCTCTTCCTCTCTCATACACATTCACAGAGAGCTGCAGCATACAGAGCACACAAGCTAGTGGATTCCTTTACCGCAGAGAGACAGCTTCAGACATTGTGTGAATGTGTGTGTGAATGGGTGGATGACTGTGTATAGTGTAAAGCGCTTTGGGGTCCTTAGGACCAGGTAAAGTGCTATACAAATACAGGCCGTTTACCGTTTACCATTTTTTCAGGATCCACGTTGTGCAGAGAGTTTGTGCATATAGCAGAGACTGTGTCGCACACAGGGCAACGCAATCACAAATCCCAGGTTAAGTCACATAGCACTGTCATATTTAAATCACACGCTGACCCACTTATAAGTTGCACAGCCCATACTAGTCGCTCACAGTATTCAAATTGTGTCTAACAGATTTGAAAAAGAGGGAGGGAAAACCCTGGATCAGTCGTCTTCACGGTGAGCCAGCCAACGAACGGAGTTTTGACAGATCAGGCCACGCTTGTTTGGGCTGAACCACTCCCTGAAATGAGGTCATACCGTCTCAGTGACTCAAAGGATCACGGATCCGGCGTTACACAGTGTACTACCAAACGTAACCTGCATTATCTGAACATATTCCACCAGTTTAAAGCAACAGCGATATCAAATGCATACAAATGTCACGAATAGATGTAAAAAAATCTAATGGGATCAAAGAATACGAGGCGCTTCTTTGCTGCTTGACACGAGCTGATTAGGGCTCTGTGCAAACATTATGGATGTTTATGAAAATATATTAGATCGTATTTGCAGTGCTCCACATGTCTGCAAAGATGGACAGTAATTCTCTGATTGTTCAGAGAAGAGGAAGGGGGGGGGAGGGGAAAGAGGATCTTGCTTCATGAGTATATATACTATTGTGTATATACACAGTTAAGCGATAATAACAATAATAATGTGTATGTGTTAGTCCCCATAGGGAAATAGTTCCTCTGCATTTAACCCATTCACCCAGTGAAGCAGTGGGCAGCCACTAATGCAGCGCCCGGGGAGCAGTGTGTAGGGACGGTACCTTGCTCAGGGGTACCTCAGGTTAGCCGTTCAGTGGAGTCGAACCCCCACCACTCTACCTACTGAGCTATCCCTGCCCTTTTTTAAAAAAATTTTTTTAGTTAAACGACTATCTATTATTAAAAAAAACTATCACAGTGGCCTATAAAAGCATAACTGTGTTTAACAGTTCATCGAGTGCAAATGCAGAGCTTGGCAGCTATAATATTAAAGCAAGGAGGCATGAGGGCAATAACACATTGCATACTAATCCATTAAAAAGTAGCCATATTAATTTTTCAAAATATTTAATAAACAGTTGATTTGGGTATATTACAGCAGAGGCTGCTGTAACACTTAGTGCTTAAACTTTGATGTCGGTGCAAATAGAACTATACAGAGTCCCTTTCCTGTAGCTGTTAGATCTAACTACTGTCTCTTTATTCTCAGCTAAAGTCTTCTTATTCTGGCATCTCATTTTGTAGCAACATCAGTCACAGACACGGTAAAAGCTAAAAATACTATCTGAATAGTAATATCATGGCCTGACTTCATACATTTAAAAAATAGTTTTATTGATGATGAATAGTGCTAGGAGTGACAGACTTTACCTGTTAACTGCCTAGCAAAAACAGCAACAACAAAAAAACAAAAAAACAAAATAAGACACCTCATCGGAAAAAAACCCCCAAAACATTGAAACTACACTCTGGAAGCAGATATTAAGTTCAAAACTTCTTTAAGCATTATGTACAGATGTAAAGAAATAATATGAGGCTAATAATAATCTATATCATCATAAGAAAATAGCGACATTTCCATAAAAGCATCACCCTTTTCGATCTGTTTGGGTAATGCAAAATCATGAAATCAAAATGCTTTTGATTTGAGTCTATAGCCAAATCTTAATTATAGAAAAGCCATAAAGCAGGACAGGGTACATCTTCAAATGGAACTAAACTGAGTGGAATAAAAGTAAATATACACACAGAAGCAGGAGTTACTGAGCTAAACTGAATTTCTAAATAGTATTAGCTTAGAGAATGGCTGCAATACAGTTTGGAGCCACCAGCGGCAGCACTGAGCTCAGTGCCGGTCAGCTCTGCTCTGCTAACCTGGTGTTGCCAAGCGAAGAAGTTTTTAAAAATGTCACATACGAACTGTATTCGCGCTCACGGAGAATAGTTTCTCTGCATGACAGAAAAAAGCAGTCGAGTTTCTGCTTCATTCAATTCCTCCGATAAGTTTTTGTTTCCTCTTTGCTTCCATTAGTAACCGAATGACCACGAACTATGATGGATTATCAGAAGATTGCTTCAGACTTGTCAGGACAGTAACTCATCACAACCACCTCTGCAAAATCACTTTCTACTCCAAGAAAACAGTAAGTGTGTTAAAACTCTCTTTGCTCTCTTTGGTAGCAGCGAAGTCTCAAATAAGCATTTTTTTTTCTCAAATCAAAGCTGTTTACGGCATATCAGTTGTCTTATGTTTAAATAGATTTTTGATCCCTTTTGCAGCTGCTGTGGCTATCTGTCTACCTGTTGTGAATGAGCAAACAACGTTAGAAATGACATTTCAAGCTCCATAGATTGTGAATATTGTTACTATTGTTCTTCTGGCTAGTTTTTCGTAACATGGGTGCTAGCAACCGATTTAGTAAAAGCCCACTTCGGTAGCGGAGACTATGATATCATTGTTCACGTGTTTTGTTATGGATAAGGTCCTGCTAGATCCTGATCCCGTAATTTCTCGTGAAACCCCTAAAAACTGTGGCAAAACCGGTATTAAAATGTATATGGTCAGTGAACGCTCCCTTCGTACCGAGTCGGAGCACTGCATTGAGAATGGAGTGAGTACACTGAATGTTATTGTTGTGCTGAGATTCCACACAACACCAACAGTAAGACTTTCTGTATCCACGTTAGACTTCTTCGGCTCTCGTGAGCTTTTAAACGAATTCCTTCTGCAATGCAATGCAGTCTAATTGCTTAATTTACGCTATTAGTCTATTTATCGTCTTTGTATTAACCAATATAATAATTATATAGATTTTTTTTTAAATTTCTAATGTTTTAAATGGCTATGTACCCCAGTGTAGGGTGATGCAGTAAATATTGCAAAAGAGTTCTAACGGGCGCCCATGATTTCAGCACCAAGGACAGTGCTCATAATAATGTCTCATACCAAACGCCTTCAGATAGAGCAGTAAGCGATTTTAATACTCGATTTTATATCTTACCTTTTCTTTGTTAGGTAAAGTTTGAGTTCTTGTAAAAGTGTCTCCTCCGTTAATACTGATCAGTTCTCCATCTACAGGTGGAAAGGGGGCGGGGAAAACCACCACGTCACTCTTGAGTGTGTCTGAGCTGAAACACACGTCATACTGCTGAGTAGCTTTAGAGTAAGACCAGCTCCCGTCAGGGTGGGTGGTGATCATGGGGGCGCTGTACCTGCTGAAAGTGCCGTCTGTCCTGTGGCATCTGACTGCTATTAAAGTGATGAGGCTGAGCAGAAAGATGACGGACACCGACACAATGGCGATCAGCAGGTACAGGTTCAAATCCGAGAAGCTGTCCTCCTTTAAAGGCACATGTCTGAACTGAGTCTGGATTTCAGCCGTGCTTTCAACCACCACCACATCAATAGACACAGTAGCTGACAGGGAGGGTTCTCCGTTATCAGAGACCAAGACCACCAAGGGGTGAGTTTTGAGGTCATTGTCACTCATTCTCCTCCTAGTCCTGATCTCCCCGGTGCTGGTTCCGATCCTGAACAGGTTGTTTCCTTTGGGCTCAGACAGGTGATAAGAAAGCAGCGCGTTGTATCCAGAGTCTGCGTCTACAGCCCTGATCTTTGCCACAAAGTATCCCGCTTCAGCAGAATAGGGGATATTCTCGCTGTTAACGGAGCCATGCTCAGAATATGGCGCGAGGATTGTTGGATTATTGTCATTTTCATCCAGGATTAAAACGTTGACAGTGACGTTGCTGCTGAGTGGGGGAACACCAGAGTCTGTGGCCTGAACTTTAAAGTGGAAAGTTTTTAACTCCTCGTAGTTAAACGACTGCAGGCTGATTATATCTCCAGTCTCAGAGTTCACGTTAATAACTGACCCTATAACATTGGGGTTGTTATTATGTGTGACTTGAAATGTTACTTTTGCATTTTCGTCTACATCAGGATCATCTGCACTCATGCTATAAATAACAGCGCCGACTGGACCGTTTTCTTTTACGAAAATGTTTATCACAGGATCTGCAAAACGCGGTGCGTTATCATTAACGTCAGAAACGTGAACCGTAATCACGCTCGTGCTGGAAAGAGGCGGTAGCCCTTCATCTGTCGCCATTATTGTTAAATTATACTGAGAAGCCCGTTCTCTGTCTAGAGTTCCGTCTACGACTAAAGAGTAATGATTCTTATATGTGTTCTTAATTTTAAAGGGCACAGAATCAAGTACTCTAACCTGAACGATGCCATTTTTGTCTGCGTCATAGTCCTTCACCGTTAAAAGCCCAACCATTGTGTCTAGGGGTGCATCCTCCCTCACCATGTTGGCTAAAGATGTAACTGTAATTTCTGGTGGATTATCATTAACATCTGTGATTTCAATGAGAACTTTACAATGAGATGCTCTTGGGTTTTGCCCTTTGTCTTTCACTTGGACTCGAATTTCAACTGCACTGTGTTTTTCGTGGTCCAGCTCCCCATTTACTGTAATCTCACCTGTTATGGGATTAATGGCAAATTTGTCGACATCGTTATCATTGTCTTGGTTAATAAAAGAATATTGTATTTCTCCATTAAGACCCTCATCTAAATCTCGAGCATGCACGGAAATTACGCTTGCACCGCGCGGCGTGTTCTCGACCACTGTGGCTTTGTACAGGGGTTTGTCAAATTCTGGAATATTGTCATTGACGTCTTGCACATTAACGGTGATGTATAACGTGCCTGATTTAGGAGGTTTTCCTCCGTCTGTAGCCGTCAGTGTTAATTTGATAACAGCCTGTTTCTCGCGGTCTAAGGTTTTATGCAGTGCCATTTCAGCAGACATAGTGGGCTCTCCAACATTCTGCACATCCAGTGTGAAATGCTCATTTTGGCTCAGCTTGTAGCTCTTCACTGAATAACTTCCGACATCTGCATCAAATGCCTTTGGGAGAGCGAATTTCTCACCAGGAAACGCTGACTCGGAGACGTTCAAAACAACCTCCGGTATCCGAAACGAGGGCGCATTGTCGTTTACATCCAAAATTTTAACCTCGAATCGATATAGATTCAGCGGGGAGCTCACAATGGCTTCTACTTCCAGTGAGCACTTCACATTTCGAGAACATAGCTCCTCTCGGTCTATTCTGTCTTTCACCAACAGTACTCCCGTCTTAACGTTTACTTGGAAATACCTCGTATTAGGTCCTGAAATTTGAAAACCTCTGGCTTCCAGTTCATTAACATCTAGATGTAAATCCTTTGCCAAATTTCCCACACTGGTACCCGGGCTCGACTCCTCCGTAATAGTATACACAATCTGTGCCGCCGCTTCACTCCATATGTAAAATACAGGGGACAAATAATAAATCCAGTTCCGGAAAATAGTCTCTTGTAGCATTCTCGTCATATCCTACTAACCAAGTTAATTAGACAAAAAATCACACAGACGGTAACATTGCGCGATAAGAGTACGTCCAGTCTATTGCCCTTAAATACAGGGAGGATTTTCTGCTACTGCTGTGACAAAGAAAGAATTACAAACCCGCTGTAAAGGGAGGAGCGTCGAACAGACCCCCCCCCCCCCCCCGTTTAATCGCCATGAGCTATTGGCGACATCTTGTGGTAATTATAAACAATAAAAAACAGCATAAAAAGAGATGCTGAACGCATTAAGGGTTTTAATGGAATAACATTTTGTTTTACCACCTGCTAAAAAGGCAAGCGGTTCTACAGCCCCATTGGACACATTTAAAAAGGACAGCAATAAAATCTCTCTCTCTCTCTCTCTCTCTCTCTCTCTC
>NW_005187402.1:12450010-12452721 GCF_000239375.1 Pundamilia nyererei | reverse complement strand
ACAGGTTGTTTCCTTTGGGCTCAGACAGGTGATAAGAAAGCAGCGCATTGTATCCAGAGTCTGCGTCTACAGCCCTGATCTTTGCCACAAAGTATGCAGCTTCAGCAGAATAGGGGATGCTCTCACTGTTAACGGAGCCGTGCTCAGAATATGGGGCGAGAATCATGGGACTGTTGTCATTTTCATCCAGGATTAAAACGTTGACAGTGACGTTGCTGCTGAGTGGAGGAAGACCAGAGTCTGTGGCCTGAACTTTAAAGTTGAAACTTTTTAACTCCTCGTAGTTAAAAGACTGCAGGCTGATAATATCTCCTGTCTCTGAGTTTATATTTACAACAGAGGTTATTGGAATACTTTTTGAAAAGTCACTGAGCAGGGAATATGTCACTTTAGCATTTTCCACTAAATCAGGGTCGACGGCAGTAATTGTTGATATAATAGCTCCCACTCCACTATTCTCTTTTATATATACATTAACAACAGATTCTGAGAATAAAGGGGCATTGTCATTCACATCAGAAATGTGAACAGGAATAACACTAGTACTAGAAAGAGGTGGAGTGCCTTCATCAGTGGCTATCATGGTTACATTATATTGAGAAATACTCTCTCTGTCTAGAGGCCCATCAACTGTTAATGAATAATAATTTTTGTAATTTACCTTGAGTTTAAAAGGCACCACCCCAAGAAGTTTAGCACTGGTGAGTCCATTACTGCCCCCATCTTTGTCTGTTACAGTCACCAAAGCCACAACTGTACCTATCTCTGCATCTTCTTTAACTGGGCTCATAAGAGAAGTTACAGTGATTTCAGGCGTATTGTCATTCACATCAATTACTTCCACTAACAATTTACCATGCGTACTTCGTGATGGCGTACCTTTATCTCTTGCCTGTATACGAATATCATATGCTGTATTCTCTTCATAGTCTACTTCTCCTACTACAGTTATTTCCCCCGTGCCTGGGTTTATTGAGAATAAAGCTTCTGGTTTGAAATTTCCCCTTTTAATAAACGAATACAGTATTTCACTGTTTATTCCCTCATCTAAATCTGTGGCACTTACAGTGACTATAGAGGTCTGAAACTGGGTATTTTCAGTTACCTGGGCCTTATACAGAGGCTGACTAAATACTGGAGAATTATCATTTATATCCATAACATGCACAACTATCCTTAATGTTCCAGATCGGGGAGGTTTTCCTCCGTCTAGAGCTGTTAAAACAAGGTGAATAACAGATTTTTTCTCTCTGTCTAAAGATTTTTGCAGTACTAATTCAGCAGACTCACTGTGCTGTCCGCCGCTCTGCACGTCCAATGAGAAATATTCATTTGGACCAAGCTTGTAGCTTTTTACCGAGTTGCTGCCCGTGTCTGCATCGTTTGCCACTGGGAGCAGATATCGCTCCCCAGTGGAAGAAGACTCTGAAATATTTAAAATTTTTTCATTTTCAATGAAGGATGGAGCATTATCGTTAATATCAGTAACCTGCACCTCTATGCGATGCAGATGCATCGGGTTGTTCAAAATTGCTTCTACGCTCAGGGAACATTTCGCAGTATTTGGACAGAGCTCTTCACGATCAATCCTATTGCAAACATACAGAGCACCAGTTTTTAAATCCACGTCAAAATGTTTTTTTGAGTTCCCAGATACAATTCGTAAGTCCCGTTTTTCCAGCTCGTTAACGTTAATGTGTAAATCCTTTGCGATATTTCCAACCACCGTTCCTTTGTCAACCTCCTCGGCAACGGAGAACGAGAGCTGCGCTGCAGACGCGTCACACAAACAGAGCAAAGCTATGATTTTTATCCACATTGTGAGTCTTTGTCCTCCACGCCTCGTCGCTGCCACACAATGAACGAAATAATAATTTCGGAACATATCCACTTCAGAGGTGACTAACAGAGAAAGCCGTTTCCGTCTTGTGGCAATTTTTCTGTTTTTGACAAAGCACTAGTGGACTACGGCAGACTCGCAGGGAGAGGAGGAGTCTGGGGGGGAAAAAAACCCAACAAAAAAAACAAAACCCTGACCCATAAATAAATTTATGGCCTCGAGCGACACCAACTGTTTGTTTGGTCCAGATGATTTTTACCAAGCATAAGAAATATTAGTACATGTGTCGCAATTGGATCTTTGAAACGGTATATTTTGTAAAAGTAGACAAAGCAGTAGAAAATATGAATGTAAAATTCACAACATATTGTTCAACTTTTTATAACAAACGGTTGGCAAAGAAATGATGGTCGATGGTCAGTTCAGCACCATAGACAGCGTACTCAGTACTAAGTCATTTAGCTCGACTCAATCCTGGCTTTAAGTACCATTCAGTAACCGTTTCATAAGCTGTGTGCTAAAAAGTGCTATACAAATAAATTTGCCGTATTACGATTAAATCAAAGACCAAACCCAGTCTAAGGTTATGGTGAACTCACCTTCTCTTTGGTAGGTAAAGTCTGAGTTCTGGTAAAAGTGTCTCCTCCGTTAATACTGATCAGTTCTCCATCTACAGGTGGAAACGGAGCGGGGAAAACCACCACGTCACTCTTGAGTGTGTCTGAGCTGAAACACACGTCATACTGCTGAGTAGCTTTAGAGTAAGACCAGCTCCCGTCAGGGTGGGTGGTGATCATGGGGGCGCTGTACCTGCTGAAAGTGCCGTCTGTCCTGTGGCATCTGACTGCTATTAAAGTGATGAGGCTGAGCA
>NW_005187402.1:12446906-12449732 GCF_000239375.1 Pundamilia nyererei | reverse complement strand
ACAGGTTGTTTCCTTTGGGCTCAGACAGGTGATAAGAAAGCAGCGCATTGTATCCAGAGTCTGCGTCTACAGCCCTGATCTTTGCCACAAAGTATCCCGCTTCAGCAGAATAGGGGATGTTCTCACTGTTAACGGAGCTGTGCTCAGAATATGGCGCGAGAATCGTGGGACTGTTGTCATTTTCATCCAGGATAAAAACGTTGACAGTCACGTTGCTGCTGAGTGGAGGAACACCAGAGTCTGTGGCCTGAACTTTAAAGTGGAACGTTTTTAACTCCTCATAGTTAAAAGACTGCAGGGTGATTAAATCTCCTGTTTCTGAATTGATGCTTACAAATAAATTTACTGGGATACTGTTTGAATCGCCTTCTAGCGAATACGTTACTTTAGCGTTTTCATTTATGTCGGGATCGACTGCATTGATAGTATAGAGCCGAGCACCAACTGGTCTATTTTCTTTTACATAAATATTAATTGCAGGTTCAGCGAAACCAGGCGCATTATCATTGACATCAGAAATATCAACATTAACAACACTGGAGGCGGATAAAGACGGGGTACCTTCATCGTTAGCTATAATTGTGACATTGTAAACAGGCCGCTGCTCTCTATCAAGAGTTCTGTCTACAACTAAAGAGTAATAGTTTTTGTAATTTGAAATCAACTTAAAAGGTGTGGAACCAGCAAGTTTACCGCGAGTCTGACCGTTTTTCCCTCCATCTTTATCAGTCACTGTCACCAAAGCGACAACGCTTCCTATTGCAGTATCTTCTCTGACAGGGTTCATGAGTGACGTCACCACAATTTCTGGGGCATTGTCATTTACATCAACTATCTCAACCAATAGCTTCCCATTTGCTCGTCGAGGTGACGGACCTCTGTCTGTTGCTTGCACATGAATATCATATGCTGACTGTGCTTCATAATCCAAATGACCCTTAACAGTGATTTCACCAGTTTCGGCATTTATAAAAAACAAATCAGCTGGATCGAAGTTTGCACGTTTGACAAAAGTGTAAATTACTCTCCCGTTGTCCCCTTCGTCTAAGTCTGTGGCATTGAGTTGAATTACTAATGATCCGGCTGGAGCATTTTCATTTACACGTGCTTTATAAAGTGTTTTGCTAAACATTGGTGTGTTGTCGTTTGCATCCAGAACATGGACTATAATTTGTACGCTTCCGGTGTTAGGAGGTTTGCCTCCATCTACAGCGGTCAGTGTTAGTTTAACGACGGCTTGTTTCTCTCGATCCAAAGCCTTCTGCTGCACTAGTTCAGCAGATGCAGTGTGTTCTCCGCCTCCTTGTATATCTAGAGAGAAGTATTCATTTGCACTCAGCCTGTAAGTCTTTACCGAATTACTGCCTGTGTCTGCATCAAGAGCCAGCGGTAGCAAGAAATGCTCGCCCGCGGGTGAAGATTCAGAAATGTTCAGTGAAAATGATTTCTCTACGAAGGCCGGCGCGTTGTCATTTAAATCAGCAATCGTGACTTCGATGCGTCGGAGCACCATAGGATTGCTCAGTATAACCTCCAAGTTTAGTGTGCATTTTATCACGTTTGGACAGAGCTCCTCGCGGTCTATTCTCTCATTAACATAAAGATCCCCTGTTTTAAAATTAGCCTCGAAATATCTCTTACTGTATCCAGACACAACATTTAGATTCCTCGTTTGCAGGTCTCGAACATTGACGTTTAAATCCTTTGCGAGGTTTCCAATCACAGTCCCTTTGTCCACCTCTTCAGAAATAGAGTACGATATCTGAGCCGCAGACCAGCCAGATAAAAGCAGGACGATCGGCAAACACAGAATTTCATTATTCCTTATACTTCCCATCGCTGTTTTCAAAGACGGAGACGCAATTCAAATTATTTTCATCTACAAAACACCAAAGAACCATCCAACGTGTAAAATTTCGTCCTCTCTGGTTTTCTGCTTTTTATCGCCATTCCTGTCCTTCGCACAAAGCACTCCCACCCTGCTGACGCTTCATACGTAAAGGAGGAGACTGAAAAAATCCCAGCTTTCTTAAACATGTGGTCAATACCGACCCCATGCGTTACAAATTAGATATGACTATGGTTTAAAAATAGAGGAGCACAACCAGTATGTTTTATTATCAGATGCAGTTTTACTGACCAAAGAGACCCTTTAAACAGGCTGACAACACATAATGAATAACTGTTAAGATATAGAAGAAATGTGAAGAATTACCATTAATTCCTCCAATTTCACTAAATAAAACAGGGCGAGATTATTGTACATAGAATAAAACGAAAGAAAAATCTTAACATCAAGCAAGTTTAACTGTTACACTGCTTAAAAACCCAAGACGGAGCTCTGGTTGATTTATGTCAGTTTTCGTTAACAAAAAAAAAGAAACTAGGGTATTGTCATCCAGGAAACTTTTTTAGTTTTTAGTTAGGAATCTTTAGTTACCATTGTAATTTCTGCCAGTTCATTTTTTCAAGAATAGAATAGAAGTTCATGAATAGAGACTAATTTTACACATACTACAGATAGGACGTTTTAAAAGGAAATTAGACAAGGAATGTGTCCATTTGTTTGTGTGAAAATCTGTAGTATGGACTAAAAGACTAAAATCAACTCACCTTCTCTTTGTTGGGTAATGTCTGAGTTCTTGTAAAAGTGTCTCCTTCGTTAATACTGATCAGTTCTCCATCTACAGGTGGAAACGGGGCGGGGAAAACCACTACGTCACTCTTGAGCGTGTCTGAGCTGAAACACACGTCATACTGCTGAGTAGCTTTAGAGTAAGACCAGCTCCCGTCAGGGTGGGTGGTGATCATGGGGGCGCTGTACCT
>NW_005187402.1:12427926-12432398 GCF_000239375.1 Pundamilia nyererei | reverse complement strand
ATCCAGACGTGTTCCTCCTTTGGTCGAATATACATTGTTGATCCACAAAAAGAAGTGAACACAAGTGAACATTAATCCTCATTTGAGAAATGTACACCCGAAGCGATAAGTTATATAAGGAGCTCCTACTCTCATGGACACAGCACCTTCCGCGTGTGTGCAATGGCCGATGAGTATTTCATTTTTTCCCGTGCAGGGAGGAGTTTTAACTACATGAATACATTCAGGTCTATGGTCTCCTGCGACATCATGTGGACAAAGACTACTAACAGCATTCTACATAGCCGAATATCTTAAGCAATAGTGAATGTTTCGTTTTTGTTTGGAAATAAAAACTTGTTGTATTTAGAATGTAAGGGGAAAATCTCGTTAGTGGAAAAGCTCGATTATTTCAGTGAGTTAACAAGCATGTACGCAGTTAAAGTAATTCATTATTTACACTAACAAAGATTATAATTCTGATTTTAAATCTAGGCAGTCTTGAAGCTCTCTCTCTCTCGCTCTCGCTCTCTCTCTCTCTACACACACACACACACACACACATATATATATACATATATAATAACTAAAAGCGTGTTATTGAATGATCCTACACGATCACCTCGTATAAAGCTTGGTGCACAACGTCTAGCACCACGGACAGTGAGTTTTCACCACATAAAATTTCACGTCTTTCACATCACTAGAAAACGACAGCAGCTGTCACATATTTGAGTTTGTGGTTTTGGTCAACATGGCGAACCGTGTTGATTACATAAAAATGACTGACAATTATTCCAAGAAAGGAGGTGATAGCACGGTATCAAGGGCCACAAAAGATCAGCTATTTTTTCTTATGAACTGTGAAGACTAATAAATGAATTAATAACTCAATCTCAAAATATCATTAACCATTGAATTTTTGCGCCCAGAAATTCACTTAAATGATTTTTTGGCTAAGTGTTGAAAGTACTGAAAGCTAAATCAAAGCTTAATTGCTCTTATGTTCAAAATAATGTATCAACGTCAAACAGTCTTGTGAAGATGGATTAAGGTTGGTGTTTTGTTGCCTACCTTCTCTTTGTTAGGTAAAGTCTGAGTCCTGGTAAACGTGTCTCCTCCGTTAATACTGATCAGTTCTCCATCTACAGGTGGAAAGGGTGCGGGGAAAACCACCACGTCACTCTTGAGCGTGTCTGAGCTGAAACACACGTCATACTGCTGAGTAGCTTTAGAGTAAGACCAGCTCCCGTCAGGGTGGGTGGTGATCATGGGGGCGCTGTACCTGCTGAAAGTGCCGTCTGTCCTGTGGCATCTGACTGCTATTAAAGTGATGAGGCTGAGCAGAAAGATGACGGACACCGACACAATGGCGATCAGCAGATACAGGTTCAAATCCGAGAAGCTTTCCTCCTTTACAGGCACATGTCTGAACTGAGTCTGGATTTCAGCCGTGCTTTCAACCACCACCACATCAATAGACACAGTAGCTGACAGGGAGGGTTCTCCGTTATCAGAAACCAAGACCACTAAGGGGTGAGTTTTGAGGTCATTGTCACTCAATCTCCTCTTAGTCCTGATCTCCCCGGTGCTGGTTCCGATCCTGAACAGGTTGTTTCCTTTGGGCTCAGACAGGTGATAAGAAAGCAGCGCATTGTAACCAGAGTCTGCGTCTACGGCCCTGATCTTTGCTACAAAGTATCCCGCTTCAGCAGAATAGGGGATATTCTCGCTGTTAACGGAGCCATGCTCAGAATATGGCGCGAGAATCGTGGGTCTGTTGTCATTTTCATCCAGGATTAAAACGTTGACAGTGACGTTGCTACTGAGCGGAGGAACACCAGAATCTTTGGCCTGAACTTTAAAGTGGAAAGTTTTTAACTCCTCATAGTTAAAAGACTGCAGGCTGATTATATCCCCAGTCTCCGAATTTATATTTAAAACAGATGAAACTGGAATGTTTTTAAGAGAGCTATCTAACAGCGTGTAAGTCACTTTTGCGTTAACATCTAGATCAGCATCAAAGGCATTTACTGTATAAATTACTGAGCCCGTTGGACTGTTTTCCTTCACATACACATCCATAACAGGTTGCGTAAATCGAGGTGCATTATCATTAACATCAGAAACATGAACAGTAATTACCATTTTACTGGACAGAGGTGGATTTCCTTCATCTGTGGCTGTAACGGTGACATTATAAACAGAAGTGGTTTCTCTGTCCAGCGGTCCATCTACAACTAAAGAATAATCATTTTTGTAGTTGGACTTGAGTTTAAACGGAACAGATCCAACTACCTTACAGCTGGTTACACCATTCTTCCCTCCATCTTTATCACTCACTGTAATCAAAGCAACAATAGTCCCCAGCTCTGCGTCTTCTTTTACCGGTGTCATTAGTGACGTCACTGATATCAGTGGGGGATTATCATTCATATCAAATATTTCTATAAGCACTTTAGCATGCGCACTGCGAGGAGAGATGCCGTGATCTTTTACTTGTACTCTGACTTCATAAGCATGCGTCCCTTCATAATCTAATCCACCTTTCACTGTAATTTCTCCTTTTTCTGAATTGAGATCAAACATATCTGATGGATCACTGCTGCCCCTTTTGATGAAAGAATACAGTAGTTTACTGTTCATGCCTTCATCTAAATCTGTGGCATTTAACTTAACCACAAGTGTTCCGGGTGTAGAATTTTCTGTCACTCTCACTTTATATAGAGATTTGCTAAACACCGGCGCATTATCATTGGAATCTATTATGTTTACTGTTATTTGAAGTGTTCCTGATTTGGCAGGTTTTCCTCCATCTACAGCGGTCAGAATGAGATTAACTACCGACTGTTTTTCTCGATCTAAAGCTTTCTGCAGCACTAATTCAGCAGAAATTGCATGTTCATCACCGCTCTGTACATCAAGCGAGAAATGTTCATTTTGATTCAGCCTGTAGGACTTCACCGAGTTACTGCCTAAATCTGCATCTTCCGCTATAGGCAGTAGGTATCGTTCTCCTGCTGAGACTGTTTCAGATATATTTAACGAAAATGACTTTTCAATGAATTCTGGTGAATTATCATTTATATCTAACACGGTCACTTCGATGCGATGCACATTCACTGGATTGCTTAAAACAGCCTGTACTCTTAGGGAACACTGCACCGTTCTCAGACAAAGCTCCTCTCTATCAATTCTGTCGTTAACAAAGAGGCTTCCGGTTCTTAAATTCACGTCAAAATATTTCTTACTGTAACTCGAAATAATACGCAGATCCCTGGTTTCCAGCTCTTGTACATTGAGGTTTAAGTCCTTTGCGACATTCCCTACCACAGTGCCTTTGTTCGTCTCCTCGGAAATGGAGTACGATAATTGTGAAGCAGACCAGTGACAGAGACAAAGAAGTATAACCATATGAATCCATGCACAATCTCGGTTTCCCATAGTTGAACAGTCAACGCATAAATCTGTAAATCCAGATGATTCTATATCCTGTAAATATCCGCTATAAACACCATTATCCAGCAGCAGCAGCCCTTCTCGCCACAGTATAGTCCCAGTGTGTCTTTAAACTGGTGTCCAATGACGGCCTCAGTATTCCCGTACAGGGTGGAGTTATAGATATACAATTGTTTATACGGTCTCCAACGACACCGTGTGGCAAATGTGAGACGACTCAAGAGAAATATGAGCAACATTAAGCCCCCATGATTTGTTGCATTACAAATATTTTACAATTACGTTTCCAGTCTTGGAGTTTTTGTCTTGGTCAGTTGTCAGTTTTTATATATAATACTTAAATATTTGCGCATATCCGTTTTTAGACATGAACCCGAAACTCTGAAGAGGCATTAAAGGCTAGAATATTACCTCAGTAGTGCAGTGTATTTAGAAAGAAAGTGAATTCACAGCAAATTAAAATGAAATAAAACAGAAGTGATACAATAATAATAATAATGAAAAAAGAAAACACCTCTTCGCCAAAATATGACCTTGTGCTTTTAACTATTTTTAATAAATAAATAAAAAAAGGTTCTGAGTATACTGGCACTGAGAGTTCAATCGTAACGTTGCATCTTTGTTTCAGCACCACGGATAGCGCTGTAGCCACCAGCATGAGCAATGATTTGTTAAGCAGACAGGAATCTAAAAAAACAGGGGAACAAAATGGGCACGATCGCTTTGTTCTCGAAGTGTGGTAGATAAGAAGGTTAATCGTGAGTGCTGATATTACAATAAGCGGTGATATTAACGGCTATGACAACCGGGGGATTCCTACTTTTTCGTTGCTTTAATTTGAGAGTCTGATGATGCGGTGAATATAAAATCTAAATTGTAAACAGAAAGCACTCGAATAAAAACTCAAAAGCACGTACCTTCTCTTTGTTAGGTAATGTCTGAGTCCTGGTAAAAGTGTCTCCTCCGTTAATACTGATCAGTTCTCCATCTACAGGTGGAAACGGGGCGGGGAAAACCACTACGTCACTCTTGAG
>NW_005187402.1:12424620-12427437 GCF_000239375.1 Pundamilia nyererei | reverse complement strand
TGCTCAGAATATGGCGCGAGAATCGTGGGACTGTTGTCATTTTCATCCAGGATTAAAACGTTGACAGTGACGTTGCTGCTGAGTGGAGGAACACCAGAGTCTGTGGCCTGAACTTTAAAGTGGAACATTTTCAGCTCCTCATAATTAAAAGACTGCAGGCTGATTATGTCTCCAGTCTCTGAGTTTATGTTTAAAACAGTTGAAATCGAAAATTGATTCGGATAGTTCTCTCTTAACGAATACGTTAATTTAGCATTTTCATTTGTGTCAGCGTCACATGCTGTCACTTTTGTGATTATGTCTCCCACTTTACTGTTCTCTTTCACGTAAATATTAATATAGCCATCTGGAAAACTCGGTGCATTATCATTAACATCAGAAATGTGCACAGTGATTACAGCACTGCTTGAAAGAGGCGGACTGCCTTCATCGGTAGCGATTATAGTTACACTGTATTGTGATAAAGTCTCCCTGTCAAGCTGACCGTTAACTACTATTGAGTAATAGTTTTTGTAATTTGACTTTAATTTAAATGGGATGGAATCTTTCAATTTACAAGTGGTGAGGCCATTTTGCCCCCCGTCTTTATCCGTTACAGTCACAAGTGCAACTACTGTTCCAATTTCAGCATTTTCCTTTACTGGGCTCATAAGTGAAGTTACTGAAATCTGTGGTGCATTGTCATTGACATCAACAATCTCTAACAGCACTTTAGAATAACCGCTACGAGGGGAAGCGCCTTGGTCGCTAGCGCGCACTCGTAATTCATATGCAGTGTTTTCCTCGTAATCCAGATTACCCTTCACAATGATTTCACCGCTCTCAGGAATAACAATGAACTTTTCAGGGGAATCTACATTTCCTCTTTTCAGTAAAGAATACCTGACGTCTGAGTTTGAACCCTCGTCCAAGTCTGTTGCATTTAATTTGAGTATTGTTGTACCTATAGGCACACTTTCACTGACGATTACTTTATGAAGCGGCTTACTAAATGAAGGCGTGTTATCGTTAACGTCTATGACATTCACAAAAATCTGCATGGTGCCAGATCTCACAGGCTTTCCCCCATCAACGGCTGTCAATGTTAGTTTAATAACGGATTGTTTCTCTCGATCTAAAGCTTTTTGCAGCACTAACTCAGCAGACAAATGGTCTCCTCCGCTACTGACATCTGTGGAGAAATGCTCGTTTGGACTTAATTTGTAGGATTTCACTGAATTGCTGCCAGTGTCTGCATCCTGAGCTGCCGGGAGCGGATACCTCTCTCCCGTTGAAGACGATTCGGAGATATTAAACACATGGATTTGTTCAAGGAATGTCGGAGCGTTATCGTTGACGTCCACAATGCTGACTTCAATGCGATAAATATTCATGGGATGGTTTAACAGTCCCTCTATATTTAAAGAACACTTTGGTAAATTAGGACAAAGCTCTTCTCGGTCTATTCTTTCGGCAACGAACAAAGCTCCTGTCCGTAAATTAGCCTCAAAATATGCCTTACTGTATCCCGATACAATCCGAAATCCTCGTTCCTCCAGTTGTTGTGTATTAATGTTCAAATCCTTCGCGATATTCCCCACTACCGTGCCTTTGTCCACCTCCTCAGAAACGGAGTAGGAAATCTGAGCAACACAGTAGCCGGATAAACAAAGAGTAATGGCGAACAACATCCATTCCCCCTCTCTGTGGTGTCGGAGACTCATTCTGTTTTGTAGATATTATTCCAGAGAAATAAACGCACTTCATTCACTAATGCAGACAAATATCCGAAAGACTACCAAGCTCTCTACATGTAGATACCATCGTTCATGACGAGGCGATTTACTAACCCGGACAGAAACGCAGAGGCTGTCTCTTATTTCACCAACAGTGAAGGTGGAGCTTTAACTCATAATTTACATCAGTGAGTTTGTGGTCTTGGGCGACATCTAGTGTTCCTTTTATCGACAACAGTTTAATATTTAGAGATTGTTTGTTTTCCCAAACACACCAGAAATGGATCACGAATATCAGATGTCATAAGATATTAACTTTTTGTGCTGCAGAAAACGTCGTGCACACTAAAAAAAGCCAGGTAAATTGGAACTACGCAATCAGGGAAGAGTTTTGTTAAGTAGAAAAGAGAAAATCTTCACATTCAGTTAAAACATTACAAGTTATATAACCAACGATTTTGCCTTTCCAGGCGAACATATTAGGTACTGTAAATTATATGGTACAAATTATGGACCAGCTGATCATTTATGGGCATGTAACTTTAAAATTTTATTTATACAAGTTTATGGTGTTGAGACTCATAGATAAGCTATTTTAGGACATGAAGCTAAACACGACTAGCAGACAAAGAGAAATCAGCACCGCGGAGAGCGCCTTTCCCATTATGCAGCTTCAGACCATATAATTACTAGTTATTTACTGTATTAGACCAGCACTTTTCATATAGTCGATTGATTAAGAAAATACTTCAGTGAGGGAAGTTATAGTTGTAGCATTACCCTAATAAAAACGTATGTAATCTACTTTTCTGTATGAATGTACGAATTTTGCATTAAACCATGTACACTGACGTTACAGTATTATGCTATGTGCGGGTATCAAAATACAGACAGGGGTGGTATCCCTTGAACTGGAATTAGTGATTGAAAGCATCTTACCTTCTCTTTGTTAGGTAAAGTCTGAGTCCTGGTAAAAGTGTCTCCTCCGTTAATACTGATTAGTTCCGCATCTACAGGTGGAAACGGGGCGGGGAAAACCACTACGTCACTCTTGAGCGTGTCTGAGCTGAAACACACGTCATACTGCTGAGTAGCTTTAGAG
>NW_005187402.1:12421521-12424208 GCF_000239375.1 Pundamilia nyererei | reverse complement strand
GAGTCTGCGTCTACAGCCCTGATCTTTGCCACAAAGTATCCCGCTTCAGCAGAATAGGGGATGCTCTCACTGTTAACGGAGCCATGCTCAGAGTAAGGAGCGAGAATTGTTGGATTATTATCATTTTCATCCAGGATTAAAATGTTAACAGTGACGTTGCTGCTGAGCGGAGGAAGACCAGAGTCTGTGGCCTGAACTTTAAACTGAAAACTTTTTAACTCCTCATAGTTAAAAGACTGCAGACTGATTATGTCTCCAGTCTCTGCGTTAATGTTTACCATTGTAGACACCGGCACTGATTTACTGTTACTCTCTAAAAATGAATATCTCACCTGACTATTCCGGTCAGTGTCCGCATCATGTGCAGTTACCCTTTTAATAATCTCCCCAACTTTACTGTTTTCTTTGACGTAGACATTAACAACCGATTCTGAGAAATTAGGCGAATTGTCGTTTATATCAGAAACGCGAATAGTAATCACAGTTGTGTTCATTAATGGCGGACTCCCTTCATCGGTCGCTGAAACTGTAACGTTGTATTGGGAGGTAATTTCTCTGTCAAGGGCCCCGTCAACGACTAAAGAATAATAGTTTTTGTAGTTGGTTTCTAGTTTAAAGGGAACATCATTTTTTATTTTACATTTCATTTCCCCATTCTTACCTCCATCGCGGTCGAGTACGGATACAAGTGCTATCGCAGTACCTACACCTGCGTCCTCCTTTACGCTGCTGAGGAGTGACGTCACTGTTATCGCCGGAGCGTTGTCATTTACGTCTATTACCTCAACCAGCACCTTACAGTGAGCAGACATCGGTGGCTGGGCCTTATCGTTAGCTTCTGCGCGGATCTCAAACGCTGTATATTCCTCATAATCAACATTAGCTTTGACTGTGATCACCCCCATTACAGGATCAATGTGAAAAATCTCTAATATACGATCCTGCCCTTTACTTCTCAAAGAATACATTATCTCACCGTTTGTTCCCTGATCTGCGTCTGTTGCATTTAGTGTAATCACATTTGTCCCGATTGGTGTATTCTCGAATAAACGAGTTTTGTACAAGGGGGTACTAAACACTGGTGGGTTATCGTTTATATCTAAAACATGTATAATAACTAGTGACGTGCCAGATCTGGATGGAGTCCCTCCATCTGCAGCAATCACTGTGAGATTTATCACAGGCTGCTTCTCTCTGTCCAGCGTTTTCTGTAAGACTAGTTCGGCATAGACGCTTTCTCCGCCTTTGATAGTAGCGAGAGAAAAATATTCATTCGGCGTCAGCTTAAAAGCGTTAACCATATTCTTCCCCACATCTGCATCAATAGGCTCAGACAAAGCGAATTTCATCCCAGGCAGAGTATTCTCTGCTATGTCTATAATCTGAGACCTTTCCGTGAATAACGGGTCGTTGTCGTTGACATCTAGAATATTTATTTCTACGCGATAGAGCTTTAAAGGATTGTTTATCACAGCTTCTACATTGACTGTGCATTTTAGGGTCTTCGCACAGAGCTCCTCTCTGTCTACTCTCTCATTAACATATAGAGCACCGGTTTTTAGATTTACCTCGAAATATTTTCTTTTCGAGCCGCTGACAATCTGAAACATGCGAGATTCCAATTCCTGAAGGCTGAGATTTAAATCCTTAGCGATATTTCCCACAGAAGTCCCCACATCCACTTCCTCAAACACGGAATATGAGAGCTGCACAGATTGCGCTTCCCGACAACACTCCAGCAGCACAAGCACCAGATATGAAACAATAGACATCCTCATTGGTACATGCATAAATCCACAACGTAATTGAAACGCAGATCCCAACAAGGTCACCTTTTCACAATTTCTATAGTTACTATAAATACACTTTCAGATATGCGCTAAACTATAGTGTACACCTACATGTACAAAATAATATATACACCCTCGGTCCTTTCGCACCGTCCTTGCCGTTTTTGTCAAAAAGCCCGGAGAGCCACATCCTCTTGTACAACTGGGAGGAGCACGAAACTACGACACAGAAATCTCAGTGTCACAGTCTGCGGCGCCACCACGTGGAAATCTGCCACAACTGTCACAATATCTCTTTCATAAATAATCAACGGATGTTTGTGAGCGATTCTTAGTATTTCACCTTCTTTTTTACTGTTGGTAAAATGCATCTGAAATGTTACTAAATTAATTTAATACTATATGTAAATTAAATTCACAAGTTGATTGATTTCGTCTGATAATGAACAGAAGAAAAACACATATACACACCATCGAATCCACACTGTGTATGTAAAAAACGAAAATAAAACAGAAAATATAAAATGTTCTCCAAATTGTACTTAATATACTGGTTAATTTCTGTAATGAAATAACACAACTGGAAATGTTAAATACCGCTTTAACGGGTTCAGCCTGGGTCCTTGTAAGTGTCTCCGTGAAGTACAGGTGCAATTTTTTTATGCTACGGTTGACCTAAAAGGTTCAGAAAAGAAAGTTTACCCTTACCTTCTCTTTGTTAGGTAAAGTCTGAGTCTTGGTAAAAGTGTCTCCTCCGTTAATACTGATCAGTTCTCCATCTACAGGTGGAAACGGGGCGGGGAAAACCACCACGTCACTCTTGAGCGTGTCTGAGCTGAAACACACGTCATACTGCTGAGTAGCTTTAGAGTAAGACCAGCTCCCGTCAGGGTGGGT
>NW_005187402.1:12417958-12421035 GCF_000239375.1 Pundamilia nyererei | reverse complement strand
AGAATTGTTGGAGTATTATCATTTTCATCCAGGATTAAAATGTTGACAGTGACGTTGCTTGTAAGTGGAGGAACACCAGAGTCTGTGGCCTGAACTTTAAAGTGGAAAGTTTTTAACTCCTCGTAGTTAAACGAGTGCAGGCTGACTATATCTCCTGTCTCTGAATTAACAGTTACCATTGAAGCCATTTGCATGGTCTTGGAAGAGCTGCTAATTAAATGATACATTGATTTTGCGTTTTCATTTAAATCCAGATCTGTTGTTGTCAGTTTATGAATAGTAGTTCCAATCGGACTATTCTCTTTCACATACAGAGTAATTGGAGAGTTCGGGAATTTAGGAGGGTTGTCATTTACATCAGAAACGTGAATAGTGATAACAGTTGTGCTGGACAGAGAGGGCGTCCCTTCATCTGTAGCTACAATATATATATCATATCGGGAAACAGTCTCTCTGTCAAGAAGCCTGTCCACTAGCAAAGAATAATAGTTTTTATAGTTGGATTTTAATTTAAATGGCACAGAACCTGTTATCTTACAGTTTGTGAGGCCATTTTTACCCCCGTCTTGATCAGTGATAGTCACCATAGCAACAGCTGTGCCTATTTCGGCGTCCTCTTTCACTGAACTCATGATTGAAGACACTGAGATTTCTGGAGCATTGTCATTAACGTCAATGACTTCAACTAAAACTTTGCCATGTGCACTGCGAGGAGGAGTTCCTCTGTCTCGGGCTTGAACGCGGATCTCAAATGCTTGGTTTTCCTCATAATCAATATTTCCTCGCACAGTAATTTCCCCAGTATTATTATTCAGGGAAAATTTGTCATCAGGGTTTAAACGTCCTCTTTCTGTAAATGTGTAGACAACCTGACCATTAATACCATCATCTAAATCACTCGCAGTGAGTGTTAGTAACGGTGTGCCAATATTTGCATTTTCAATTACTTGGACTTTGTAGAGAGATTTACTGAACACGGGTGAATTATCGTTCACATCCAGAACATTAACTTGTATTTGCAAAGTCCCCGTTTTGGGAGATTTTCCTCCGTCTATCGCAGTCAGAGTGAGCTCAATAACAGCTTGTTTTTCTCGATCTAAGGCTTTCTGCAGCACCAACTCAGCAGACACACTCTGGTCGCCAGTACTCTGTATATCTAAAGAGAAATAATCATTCGCGTTCAATTTATAAGTCTTCACTGAGTTAGCGCCAACATCTGGGTCATGCGCTATCGGCAATGGATGCCTTTCTCCGACATATGAGGACTCATACATATCAATTGTAGATATATCTCCTTGAAAAGACGGGGCATTGTCATTAATATCATTGATTACAACTTCAATTCGATGAAGACTGCGAGGGTTACTCAATATGGCCTCGATATTTAAAGAGCACTTTACCGTATTAGGACATAGCTCCTCCCGATCAATTCTCTCGCTAACGAAAAGTACTCCAGATTCAAGATTGATATCAAAATACGGGGGTTTATACCCAGATGTAATTTGAAGACCCGATGACTGAAGCTGCTGCACACTAAGATTTAAATCCTTCGCTAGATTTCCCACCGCAGCGCCTTTGTCCACCTCCTCAAAAATGGAATAGGATATCTGAGCCACGGACCATTCACAGAGACAAAGAAGGCTGAAAAACAGACTCCAAATATTATCCCATTGTCTTCGAGCAGCCATCGCTGTTTATACAAAAGTATGAAATCCTGATTTATACTTCCTGGAAAGAAACGCCAAATATGAAAAATATCCCTTCATGTATCCACTCTCGCCAAGGATCCTCACTCATTAGGGCCTTGATCGTCTGTGCGCTTCTTTCACAAAGCAATGCCAGATGGTGACGTTTCATCTTTTCGTCATTAAATGAGGAGGAGTTTCTAAACGCCAACGACTATATTTTTTTGCATGGTCTCTAGCGGCATCTTGTGGCATTTCTGTATTCGGTTACATGGCCCGAAATATAAGATGTTTTTTTTTTTTTAAAATATAAGGTATAACAGAATTAAAATCCATGCAGAATAATCCACAAATTACGTTTTTTTGGATGACATATACAGTTTAATGAATTGTTTGCATTATTAATGATCTTTTTAAAAAAAATTATTATTCATCTTTATTTTTGTACACCGCCCAATATTCAGCACAACGGACAGCACCAGACTATAACGAGACAAAACAGAAGAAAGCTGCTGCCAGCACCATGGACAGCGGTTCAGTGCACTTTGCATGTGGTTCAACTGCTAAACATAATTAGTACCCAATTTACCAAAATACAGCTATTAAACTATATGCCACTAATCTCTATGTGGCCGTAAACCAATAAAAATCTTAGGATGCCCTTTAAAAGTTGTAAACGTTCTTAAGAACAATTTACCGACTTACTCTGACACGTTTATTATATTTATACGGTGGCCCTGAGAGGCCAAACGGACTGCAACTTAAGAAAACAGGAAAAACGACAAAGGAAATAGGAAAAAAGAAAACACAAATACGAAAAAACAGATTTTCAAAAGCACAAGGGAAGTGTTTCTGGGGAGACAATAACCCGACGGACCAGTTGCAGGAACCAAAATATGCTAAGGATTGCGCTGGGAGACACTTAAAAGAAGTGGAGGATCTATCGGTTTTGTGAGGAAAGAAAAGATAAGAGGTAAGTGTGTTAGCCTAAAAATCCATCATCAGTATTATAGGAATCATGATAAAACACACCTAGCTTGTTTTGGGTTCCTCCAACTGGTCCGTCGGGTTCTTGTCTCCCCAAAAACACTTCCCTTGTGCCTTTGGAAATCTGTTTTTTTTCGATTTCCGTTGTCATTTTTCCTATTTCCGTTGTGTTTGTGTGCTTTTGCAGTGTTTTTCTTTTTGCTGGTGTTTTCTTAAATTGCAGTCCGTTTGGCCTCTCAGGGCCACCGTATATTTAACACATATTTAACAGATCTATTAATTCATTATCTGACATTCAGTGATATACAAAAATCTTACTTATTCAGAGCAGCATTTCCTTACCTTCTCTTTGTTAGGTAAAGTCTGAGTCCTGGTAAAAGTGTATTTTATTAGTTAACTTGAACT
>NW_005187402.1:12415042-12417261 GCF_000239375.1 Pundamilia nyererei | reverse complement strand
GTATCCAGAGTCTGCGTCTACAGCCCTGATCTTTGCCACAAAGTATCCCGCTTCAGCAGAATAGGGGATGCTCTCACTGTTAACGGAGCCATGCTCAGAGTAAGGAGCAAGAATTGTTGGATTATTGTCATTTTCATCCAGAATTAAAACGTTGACAGTGACATTGCTGCTGAGCGGAGGAACACCAGAGTCTGTGGCCTGAACTTTAAATTGAAACATTTTCAACTCCTCGTAGTTAAAAGACTGCAGGCTGATTATGTCTCCAGTTTCTGAGTTAATGTTTACCATTGTTGGGAGAGGAAGTGATTTACTATTACTATCTATTAGTGAATAGCTCACCTGACCGTTGTTTCTGATGTCAATATCGACTGCAGTGACCCTTTTTATAACTGTTCCTACCTTACTGTTTTCTTTCACAAAAACACTTATTAAAGACTGTGAAAAACGTGGCGCGTTGTCGTTAATATCAGAAAGGTAAACAGTGATAACACTAGTGTTAGAAAGTGGAGGGCTCCCTTCATCCGTAGCTGAAATTTTGACATTGTACTGAGGGGTCTCCTCTCTGTCTAGATGTCCGTCAACAACTAAAGAGTAATAATTTTTGTAATTTGTCTCCAGTTTGAACGGAACTTTATTTAAGATTACACATTCAACTTCACCGTTTTTACCACTATCTGTATCTAGAACTGAAACAAGTGCAATTGCAGTGCCTATTTCAGCGTCCTCATTCACTGCATTGAGAAGTGACGTCACTTTGATTTCAGGAGCGTTGTCATTTAAGTCTATTACTTCAACCAGCACCTTACTATGGGCTGCCATGGGAGGCTGGCCTTTGTCTCTAGCTTCTGCTCGGATCTCGAAAGCTTTTGTTTCTTCATAGTCGATTTTGGCTTTGACTGAAATAACCCCTGTCTCAGGGTCAATTTGGAAAATATCCAAAATATGATCCTGATCCTTACTTCGTAAGGAGTACACTATTTCACCATTTGTTCCTTCATCAGCGTCAGTCGCATTTAAGGTGAAGATCGTAGTGCCAATCGGGCTATTTTCGAGTGTTTTAATTTTGTAAAGAGTGCTACTGAACACTGGTGCGTTATCATTACTGTCTAACACACTTACTTCAATTTCTGATGTCCCCGTGTTTGGTGGAGACCCTCCGTCTATTGCAGTTAACAAAAGTTGTATACTTGCTTGTTTCTCACGATCCAGGGCTTTCTGCAGCACTAACTCTGGAGATATACTCTTTCCTCTTTTATGTGTGGCAAGACTGAAATATTCATTAGTACTCAGCTTATATGCACTAACACTGTTTTTACCCACGTCAGCGTCGCTTGCCTCCGATAACGCAAATCTAAACCCAGGCAGTGTGTTCTCTGCAATTTCCAGTATTTGAGATTTCGTGTTAAAGGATGGAGAGTGGTCGTTCACATCTCTAATTTCTATCTCCACGCGGTAAAGCTTTAACGGATTGTTTATCACAGCCTCTACGGTAACCGTGCATTTGGGCTCATCTGTACAAACCTCCTCTCGATCTATCCTCTCACTGACATACAGAAATCCGGTCTTTAGATTTATCTCAAAGTATTTCTTTTTAGATGCAACAATCTGAAACAAACGGGAGGCCAACTCCTGCACGTTAAGGTTTAGATCCTTGGCGATATTTCCGACATTAGTCCCCGGATTCACCTCCTCTGAGACGGAATAGGAGAGCTGTGCAGCCGCCGCTTCCCAATAATAAGCCAAGAGCACAATCAAAAGAAATGTGACAATAGCGCTTCTTCTCGTCGTTAAATGCATACTTCCGCCGGAATACAGCAAATAATATATCCACAAATCCGTTCCCAGTGTTAGATGGTAGGATATGACAAAAATCAAGGCGACTGTGATATTTTTAAAGAGAAATGCTCCATTATGCCGCTCCTTCCCTTCCCTCGTCTCTTTGTGATGAAAACCACAGCTATTCCGCTTTTACCATGGGAGGAGCGTCCACCTTTCTGTGCCACGGTCTACAGCGTCGCTACGTGGTAATATGAAGAAACTACACACATTGGTAAGAACTAAATTATTCCTGTTCACTCAGACACGCCCACAATCACACAATTCCAAAATACTGTGAGTTATTTAAAATATTTTTATACGTGCGTTAATAAAATAACACTTTATTTGAAGTTACGCCATCACCGACACTGGCATCGTAGTATTTATTGTCGCATTTCTTT
>NW_005187402.1:12411460-12414041 GCF_000239375.1 Pundamilia nyererei | reverse complement strand
CTGACAGGGAGGGTTCTCCGTTATCAGAGACCAAGACCACCAAGGGGTGAGTTTTGAGGTCATTGTCACTCAATCTCCTCCTAGTCCTGATCTCCCCGGTGCTGGTTCCGATCTTGAACAAGTTGTTTCCTTTGGGCTCAGATAGGTGATAAGAGAGCAGCGCATTGTATCCAGAGTCTGCGTCTACAGCCCTGATCTTTGCCACAAAGTATCCCGCTTCAGCAGAATAGGGGATGCTCTCACTGTTAACGGAGCCGTGCTGAGAGTAAGGAGCGAGAATTGTTGGATTATTATCATTTGCATCCAGAATTAAGACCTTAACAGTCACGTTGCTGCTGAGCGGAGGAACACCAGAATCTGTGGCCTGGACTTTAAATTGAAACATTTTCAACTCCTCATAATTAAAAGGTTGTAGAGTGACTATGCCTCCAGTCTCTGAGTTAATGCTGATCATTGTAGAGAGCGGCCCTGCGTTATCACTGACTAATGAATATCTCACCTGCCCGTTTTCGCCAGCGTCAGCGTCAGTTGCACATACAGTTTTTAAAACAGTCCCGACAGGACTGTTTTCTGCCACATATATATTAATTACAGTATCTCCAAACAAAGGTGCGTTATCATTTACATCAGAAACCTGAATAGTAACTACACTGGTGCTAGAGAGAGGGGGGCTGCCTTCATCAGTAGCTTTAATAGTGATATTGTAGTGCGACACAAGTTCCCTGTCTAGAACGCCACCAATGACCAAAGAATAATAATTTTTATAATTTGTCTCCAATTTAAAGGGGACCGAATTCAATATCTCGCATTTGACTTCACCGTTTTTGCCCCCGTCTTCGTCGAGAACCGAAACAAGTGCAATAGCAGTGCCACTTTCAGCGTCCTCCTTAACTGTACTGAGCAGTGACGTCACGGTGATGTCGGGGGCATTGTCATTTAGATCCACCACCTCTACGAGTACTTTACATTGTGCTGTTAGCGGAGGTTGGCCTTTGTCCGTAGCCTGCACACGGATTTCAAAAGCAGGGTTTGTTTCATAGTCAATAGTTCCTTTAACTGTTATTATTCCTGTTTCCAAATCAATTTCAAAGATTTCTAATACACGATCCTGATCTTTCGAATTAAGTAAATATACGATGTCTTTGTTTGCACCCTCGTCAGCATCAGTTGCAGCCACTGTTACTACTGTAGTGCCTGATGGTGCATTTTCTTTAATACTTGTTTTATACAATGATTTTTTAAAAGTTGGGATATTATCATTTATATCCAACACATTAATTATGATCTCTGACGTGCCTGATTTAATAGGTGTCCCTCCATCTATAGCCGTCAGTGTGAGTTTAATTACAGCCTGCTTTTCTCGGTCTAACGCTCTCTGAAGAACTATCTCTGCCGAAACACTGTCCCCTTTGTGCACCGCTAAAGAAAAATGTTCATTCTGGTTCAGCTTGTAAGTGTTAACACCATTTTTCCCCACATCGGCGTCGTAAGCCGACAGCACAGGGAACGTAGCTCCCGGCAACACGCTCTCTGCAATGTCTATAGTTTGAGATTTGGCACTGAAAGACGGGGGGTTATCGTTTACGTCAAGAATATTGACTTCAATACGGTAAAGTTTCAGCGGATTGTTTATCACAGCCTCCACGTTTATTGTGCATTTTGTAGCTTTAGCGCAGAGCTCTTCCCTGTCTATTCTCTCACTCACGTAGAGAAAACCTGTCTTCAAATTTACATCGAAATGCTTCCTTTTTGATCCAGTAACAATCTGAAACATACGTGACTCCAGATCCTGTATATTTAGGTTCAGATCCTTGGCGAGATTTCCAACGGAAGTCCCCAGGTTCACCTCCTCAGACACGGAATATGAGAGCTGAGTGGATACCGCTCCCCAGTTATACTCCAAGACAACAAGCATTAGATATATCCCGAAGGACGCCTTTCTTCTCGGCAGATACATAATTCCATACAACATAGATCCTTATGTCGATCTGTTTTTCGCTTTTTGGCGGCGAAATGTATTTTGTGAGACTAAAGTAAATGCCAGTGCATTTTTCTCAAGCCTCCCCACTTCGTCCTGCCTCTCATTCTAACAAAGCACAGACAAAATGATCCTTCTATTGTGGGAGGGGCCTTCAACCATCAGCGATCAGCCGGCGGTATTACGGTCTAGACTGTCGCCCCATGGTCATTTTAAGTAACTACAGTTAAGGAATGAATGCAATCAAATCCTGCTGTTGTGTTTGAAATAATAAGACTTGTTCTTAATCGAGTCACTCACACCTTCTTTCTTTATATTGTGAGATCCTAATAGTACAGTATAATGTAATCGCCACATATTTCAGAACCATGGAGAGAGTATCATTATGTTGATGCAGGCACTCCTTATTTGTTTGACCTTATACCAAGGGACACGCCGTTTAAAGACTTTCAGAACCGAGCCTTGGTTATTTCTAAACAAATTACAAATGATAACATAAACAGGCTTCATAAGTCAACAAATAGACATAGTTGAAAATGTGATTTCTTTTGTTATGCTTTCAACCTTTTTAACTTCTAGCCACAGCTTTAATCCAGGAAAAAA
>NW_005187402.1:12408171-12409762 GCF_000239375.1 Pundamilia nyererei | reverse complement strand
GAATTCTTATAATTTGACTCCAATTTAAAAGGAACATTATTAGAAATTTTACATGTCACCATCCCATTTTTACCTCCATCTTTATCAAATACTGAAACAAGAGCAATGGCTGTGTCAACTGATGCGTCCTCTTTAACAGTGTTCAATAGTGATGTGACTGAAATTTCAGGTGCGTTGTCATTAACGTCTAATACTTCAACCAGTAATTTGGCATGTGAACTCATGGGCGAGGCTGCTCTGTCACTGGCTTGTACTCGAAGTTCAAAAGCATTATTTTCTTCAAAATCAATATTCCTTTTGCTCGTTACAGTTCCTGTTTGTTTGTTTATAGAAAACACATTTGTTTTTTTCCCCTGACTGACTTTGCTGAATAAATAAATCACTTTTCCATTTTGTCCTTCATCTAAATCAGTGGCATTTAGTGTAATTATTGGTGTGCCTATTTTAACATTTTCGTAGACTCTGGCTTTATACAACCTTTGGCTGAAAATCGGAGGGTTGTCATTAATATCTAACACATTGATTATTATAGTCATGCTTCCGGATTTAGTAGGTGTTCCTCCATCGATGGCAGTCAGTGTGAGCTTAATCATAGACTGTTTTTCTCTGTCTAAAACTGTCTGAAGCACCAACTCAGGAGTTACACCCTCTTCTTTATGTGTAGTCAATGAAAAATATTCATTTTGACTCAGCTTGTAGGTATTTACGGAATTTTTTCCCCTGTCTGCATCGTTTGCTTGATGCAGAGGAAATTTTGTTCCTGCTGCTGTGTTCTCAGTTATGTTGATTTCTTGTGACGTGCTTTCAAATGAAGGTGAATTATCGTTGACATCTAATATTATCATTTCAATACGGTACAGTTTCAGTGGGTTATTAATAACAGCTTCTACACTGAGTGAGCATTTGGGCTCATCACCGCAAAGCTCCTCTCGATCTATTCTCTCGTTAACATAGAGGGCTCCAGTTTTTAGATTTACCTCGAAATATTTCCTCTTTGATCCAGCAACGATCTGAAACATGCGGGGCTCCAAATCCTGGATACTAATGCTCAAATCTTTCGCGACATTTCCGACAACAGTCCCCAGATTCACCTCCTCTGAGACGGAGTAAGAGAGCTGCCCAGAAACCTTTTCCCAGTAACAATCCAGCAGCACGAAGACGAGATATATCCACACACAGCTCGATCTGCCCGGTCCAGTCATAATTATGTTCAACAAGAAAAAGCATAAAAATTGACACGGTGTGTACCGGCATAAACAGAAAAAAAATCAATAGGTCTATGGCAGAATATCAGCGTTTCTCGTACCGTTCTCTTTCGCCCTCTGATTCTCTTTGTCTGAATCGGCTGATAAACATAATCGTCATTTGAATCTGGGAGGAGCCCCGAGGCATTCAAAGAGGAAGCTTAAATGGAAAAGTCTGCAATGTCCCCGTGTGGACATTTGCGAGAACTACACACATTATCAAACGTCTTAATACACTTGACCCTCATAAACGAACAGTCAAATATTAACCCCAGTGTAAGACGTTGCCATCATGATTATGTATGCCATTCTGGTATTCTGTGTTTTTATGAATACTATTTCTGTTG
>NW_005187402.1:12403786-12405711 GCF_000239375.1 Pundamilia nyererei | reverse complement strand
TCTAAAACTCTCTGAAGCACCAACTCAGGAGTTACACCCTCTTCTTTATGTGTAGTCAATGAAAAATATTCATTTTGACTCAGCTTGTAGGTATTTACAGAATTTTTTCCCACGTCTGCATCGTGTGCTTGATGCAGAGGAAATTTCATTCCTGCCGCTGTGTTCTCAGAAATGTCGATTTCTTGTGACGTGCTTTCAAATGAAGGTGAATTATCATTCACATCTAAAATAATAATTTCAACACGATACAGTTTCAGAGGGTTATTAATAACAGCTTCTACACTGAGTGAGCATTTGGGCTCATCACCGCAAAGCTCCTCTCGATCTATTCTCTCGTTAACATAGAGGGCTCCAGTTTTTAGATTTACCTCGAAATATTTCCTCTTTGATCCAGCAACGATCTGAAACATGCGGGGCCCCAAATCCTGGACATTGATGTTCAGATCTTTCGCGACATTTCCGACAACAGTCCCCAGATTCACCTCCTCTGAGACGGGGTAAGAGAGCTGCCCAGAAACCGTTTCAGAGTAACAATCCAGCAGCACGAAGACGAGATATATCCACACACAGCTCGATCTGCCGGATCCAGTCATAATTACATTCAACAAGAAAAGGTGTAAAATAGTCACGGCGTTTATCATGAAACAGTCAAACCTCAGAAAAAACCAAAGGCGCCCACGTTTATTCTGGCATATTTCCTATAAACATAATCAGTGTTCATTCCCGTTCTCGTTCGCCCTCTAAATCTCTTTGTCTGAATCGCCTGAGAGACATCATCATCCTCTGAATCTGGGAGGAGCACCGAGACCCTACAGAGAGAATTTAAATGTGATGGTCTACAATGTCCCCGTGTGGACAATCGGAAGGACTGCACTCAACTTCCAACATGTCATTACACTTCAGTTCTACAGCAGTTTAGATGCCAGTCCTACTGCTTTTACGCTGAAACATTCACCACATTCACCAACATTGTGACCGCATGTCATTCCACTCATTTTTCAGGAAGGTCTTTTCACACTAAAGCTAACTAAAGAAAACTGCTGAGCGATTTTCCTGCACTAAAGAGCTTTGAAATTCGAAGACAATTTCCGACACACAAAAAATCGATAAACGTTTTTGGTTTTTTTTTTTGGTTTTTCAGGGTTCATCGGATCATTCTTTTTTCACGTCTATGGAGTCCTATCACAGACAAAGTCCAGGGATACTGAATATAAAAATTGCGATTTAATCTGAAAATACTCTACATGAATGCAAAAAAGCACATCTGCCTCATTATTTGCTGATTGAAAAATTCATCAATTAACATGTATTCCACACGTTTCTGGGAGTAACATGCATGATTTCTCGATGCTCCTTACCGTTCTCAGTTAGAACGTCACTCTGGCTACACAAAAAAATTTTAAATTTAAATTTAAATTGGATTTAAAAATCCAATGTAAGACATTAAAAGCAGCGTTTTATTCTACTGTGCTACGTTGAAGACTACCGTGTTCCAAACCCCACAAGACAGTTGGATGCACCAAATCCCGAAGTGTTCTGAAATTTGCAAGGAAAAAAATATGATCCAGCATGCACCACTAATTTAGATGGGAAAAGCATCACAAGAAACCAGAGCTAGTTACAGTTTATTCCAAGGTACTACACTCGTAGTATTTCTGTATTTAAGTCAAATTGCAGTTTTTTTTCCCTACTTGGGCAGGATAGACCAAAAATTAGATAGCTTAAGAAAACTTTATCCATTGACCGTTAATTTACACCCATCACACAAGATGCGCAATTAGAAATACTTAATTCATCCATATGCTTACCTTTTCTTTGTTAGGTAAAGTCTGAGTCCTGGTAAAAGTGTCTCCTTCGTTAATACTGATCAGTTCTGCATCTACAGGTGGAAACGGGGCGGGGAAGACCACTACGTCACTCTTGAG
>NW_005187402.1:12401240-12403328 GCF_000239375.1 Pundamilia nyererei | reverse complement strand
GAAAGCAGCGCATTGTATCCAGAGTCTGCGTCTACAGCCCTGATCTTTGCCACAAAGTATCCCGCTTCAGCAGAATAGGGGATGCTCTCACTGTTAACGGAGCCGTGCTCAGAATATGGCGCGAGAATCGTGGGACTGTTGTCATTTTCATCCAGGATTAAAACGTTAACAGTCACGTTACTGCTGAGTGGAGGAACACCAGAGTCTGTGGCCTGAACTTTAAACTGGAACGTCTTTAACTCCTCATAGTTAAAAGACTGCAGGTTGATTATATCCCCAGTCTCTGAATTGATGTTTAATAATGTAGACAGTGCGACTGAGTTAATTTTGCTTTCCATAAAACTGTAAGTCACGTCACCATTTTTGTTCATATCTGCATCAAAGGCGGTTACCGTTTTAAGAATTGTCCCCACGTGGCAGTTTTCTTTAACATAAATGTTAAGTATCGATGACGAGAACTGAGGCGCGTTATCATTAACATCAGAAACTTGAACAGGGACAATAATGGTGTTTGAGAGCGGGGGACTACCGCCATCGCTTGCTATTATGGTGATGTCGTAGCTAGAGACCGTCTCTCGGTCTAAGGGGGCAACCACTATCAATGAGTAATAATTTTTATAGTTTGCTTCCAATTTAAAGGGAGCATCTTCATCTACAGTACAATGCACTTCACCGTTCTTACCGCCATCTTTGTCTACCACTGAAACAAGTGCAACAGCGGTGCCTGCTTTTGCATCTTCCTTCACAGTATTCAGTAGTGACGTCACAAAAATCTCAGGCGCATTGTCGTTTAGGTCCAAGACTTCAACCAGCACCTTACAATGAGCGGACATCGGAGGTTGGCCTTTATCACTGGCCTGTGCACGAATCTCAAAGACGGGGTGTTGCTCAAAATCCACATTTCCTTCCACCGTCAGTGTGCCCGTGTTCGGATCGATTTTAAAAATCTGCAGCACGTGGTCCTGCTCCTTTGTGCTAAGTGTATATATGATTTCTTTGTTTGTTCCTTCATCTGCATCTGTAGCATTTAAAGTCAGGACTGTAGTGCCTATCGGTACGTTTTCAAACACACGCACTTTATACAGCGACTTTGCAAACACTGGTGTGTTATCATTAATGTCTAAAACATTAATCATAATATTGGATGTTCCAGACTTCGGTGGACTTCCATCATCTAAGGCTGTTAACGTGAGCTTAATCAGAGGTTCCTTTTCTCTGTCTAAGACTTTCTGTAACATTAGCTCAGTCGAAATACTCTCACCCGATTTGCTTATTGCTAATGAAAAATGTTCATTCGAGCTCAGCCTGTATGTGTTGATGCCGTTCTTTCCAACATCTGCATCGTAGGCCTGCAGTAGGGGGAATTTTATCCCGGGTAATGTGCTTTCGGGAATGTCTATATTCTGTGATTTTGCAATGAAATGCGGAAAATTGTCATTGACATCAAGAATATTAATCTCTATACGGTACAGCATTAAAGGTTCGTTTATCACAGCCTCGACAGTTACGGCACATCTCACAGCTTTCCCGCAGAGCTTCTCTCTGTCTATTCTCTCATTCACGTAGAGGACTCCAGTCTTCGTATTTACCTCGAAATATTTTCTTTTAGATCCTCCAACAATCCTGAACATACGGGTCTCCAAATCCGGTATGTTTAAATGTAAATCCTTGGCAATATTTCCAACAACTGTTCCCGAGTTTACTTCCTCTGAGACGGAGTAAGAGAGCTGCCCAGACGCTTCATTACAACAATAATCCAGTATCAGAAGTATTAAGTATATCAACGAAAAGCAGTTGCGACACGATAAAGGCATAATTCCGTTCAGCACAACACGGCATACATTCGAATTTGAAATTCCTATAAAAAATTCGAACAAATGTAGTACATATACCACCAATTTTCAGACCAGACGGGTGGCTGTCGCAATGTACCCACACCTACTACTCTCTTTGTTACAACACCGTGTGGACTGTCTCTGGGAGGAGCGTTAAACACAAAGCGGAAGCTGTCATGTTACGGTCTATACCGTCTCCTTGTGGTGACTGTGATTATCCACACCTACTGGCTCATGAAAAAGAACAAAATTG
>NW_005187402.1:12397563-12400063 GCF_000239375.1 Pundamilia nyererei | reverse complement strand
GGAGGAACACCAGAGTCTGTGGCCTGAACTTCAAACTGGAAAGTTTTTAACTCCTCATAGTTAAAAGACTGCAGACTGATTATATCTCCAGTCTTAGAGTTTACATTTACCATTGTCGAGATTGGCAAGGAGTTACTTTTACTCTCAACAATGGAATAGCTTACCTGTCCATTTTGATCAATATCTACATCCAGTGCAGATACTCGTTGCAGAGTAGCTCCCAGTGGACTGTTTTCTTTTAAATATACATTGAACACAGTGTCTGAAAACTTAGGGGGGTTGTCATTGACATCTGAAACATAAACATTAAAATCCTTCGTACTTGTGAGAGCTGGGATTCCATCGTCTTTAGCTGTGATAGTGATATTATATTGAGAATGACTCTCTCTGTCTAGCTGACCATCTACTACCAAGGAGTAGTAATTTTTATAATTCGTTTGTAACTTAAAGGGGCTTTCACTTTTAATATCACAGTGGACTATTCCGTTTTTACCCCCATCTCTGTCCACAACTGACACAAGTGCAATAGCAGTACCTATTTTTGCATCCTCTTTTACAGTGTTACTGAGGGTGGTTACAGATATTTCAGGGCTATTGTCATTTAAATCCACTACTTCTATTAATACTTTGCACTGTGCTGTCATTTGAGGAGAGCCTTTATCAGAAGCTTGCACGCGGATTTCAAAAGCCGGGTGCTCTTCAAAGTCAATCTTCCCCTTGACTGTCAATAATCCCGTGTACTCATCAATTTGAAATATATTGAGAACATGGTCTTGGTCCTTGCTGCTTAGTGAATATGAAATTTCCCCGTTTGGCCCTTCATCACTGTCCGTCGCCGTCACAGTTATCACTGATGTGCCTGGCGGCGTGTTTTCAGTGACACTTGTTTTATACAGTGGTTTGGTAAATATTGGGACGTTATCATTATTGTCTAAGATATTGATTATTAACTGTGAGGTTCCGGATTTCGGTGGTGTTCCGCCGTCTACAGCAGTCAGCGTGAGTCTTATTACTGGTTGTTTTTCTCGGTCTAAAGGTTTCTGGAGGACTAGTTCAGCAGATACGCTCTCTCCTTTATTCACTGCTAATGAAAAGTGTTCATTTGCACTTAACTTGTACATACTGATGCCATTTTTCCCCACATCGGCATCAAAGGCTGACAATACAAGAAATTTAGTCCCGGGTAATGTGATTTCTGCTATTTCAATACTTTGCGAGTCAGTACTGAAAGCTGGATAATTATCATTAACATCTAGAATATTTATTTCTAAGCGATATAGCTTGAGTGGGGCATTTATCACAGCCTCCACGCTCTGTGTGCATTTCGTGGCCTTTCCACAGAGCTCCTCTCTGTCTATCCTATCACTGACAAAGAGAACGCCCGTCTTTAGATTTACCTCGAAATATTTTCTCTTTGATCCGCTAACGATCTGAAACATGCGAGGCTCCAGCTCATGGACATCTAGGTTTAGATCCTTGGCTATGTTTCCTACAGAAGTCCCTCGATTCACCTCTTCTGATATCGAGTACGAGAGCTGCCCGGACACCGTTTCCGAATAAAAATCCAGCAGGACAAAAAACAAGTATATCACCGCAGGACTTTTGTTAATTGAAGCCATAATCCAAAAAGGGCATGAAACCGACTTTAAACGGGTCCCGTTTATGTCAAATATTGACAGGAAATGTTATCGATTTTCTTCTGTTTCATCCTCAGCGCAGATCATGCTCGAGCCTTTTCTCCGTGCTTCTGTGTTTCTTTGTGTCACAGCCCAACAAGACATCATTACGTTATCAATCTGGGAGGGGCCTCGGGACATGTCTCTGATTTATGGTCTACACCGCCCTCTTATGGCTCTATACACCAATTACAACAGAAACCAAGGGAAAATAAAATAAATATCATCAGTCCAGTTTTACAGAACCAGAAAGCATCTGGTTGATTTGTTAGGAAAATAAAACACTCTTTATATTGTTAGTGTGTAACACTGTCTTATTTATTTGTTTTAATTTTAGAATATATTTGTTTGTTTTTCGCTTGTTTCAGCCTTTAACTGAAATATACCACCCAAGGCGTGAAACCCATTGCGGTGTGTCAAAAACGGCGTATTCACAAAATGTCGCTATGTTTTAGGTATATGCTAAGGGTATATTGAAATAAATTGTAAGGACACAAGCAAAATCTGAGTTATTACAACATCGAGTGAAATGACTGTTAAAGAGCAACAAGGCAACGATGAACGAAAAAATAAACGCAAACAAGAAGGAAACGAACCCTAAAACAATATATATGAAACAATCTGAAAGGAAAATCAAATAAATATTCTCACATGCAGTGATTATATTAATTTTAAACAAAACCACCAAAAGCTCCTTATCCGCTTACTGGCTTCTCTTCTGCGGCATTTAAACAGCGAGTTTAAATGGAAAAGACTGGCTTAAAGCTGCGGACAGTTGTAAAGGGTAATCTTTGAAAGCAGGATAAATTAACCGCATGTAGACA
>NW_005187402.1:12395173-12396248 GCF_000239375.1 Pundamilia nyererei | reverse complement strand
TCCTCTTTAACAGTGTTCAACAGTGATGTGACTGAAATTTCAGGTGCGTTGTCATTAACGTCTAATACTTCAACCAGTAATTTAGCATGTGAACTCATAGGCGAGGAAGCTCCATCACTGGCTTGTACTCGAAGTTCAAAAGCATTATTTTCTTCAAAATCAATATTCCTTTTATTTGTTACAGTCCCTGTTTGTTCATCTATAGAAAACACATCTGTTTGTTTCCCTTCGTCTATTTCCATAAAATAATATGATATTTGCCCATTTTTTCCATCATCTAAATCAGTCGCATTCAGGGTGATTATTGAAGTCCCAATATTCACATTCTCATGTATGCTGACTTTATACAGCATTTGACTAAAGACAGGAGGATTATCATTAATGTCTAAGACATTTACTATAATGGTCATACTTCCAGATTTAGCAGGTGTTCCTGCATCAAGTGCAATTAGTATAAGTTTGATCACAGATTGTTTTTCTCTGTCTAAAACTTTTTGAAGCACCAATTCGACTGTTATGCTACCCCCTTTAAGTGTATTTAGAGAGAAATGTTCATTTTGACTCAGTTTGTAGGTATTTATAGAGTTTTTTCCAACGTCTCCATCGTGAGCTCGTTTCAGCAGAAATTTTGTTCCTACCGCTGTGCTCTCGGTAATATTAATTGTCTGGGATGTGCTGAGAAATGTGGGTGAATTGTCATTCACATCCAAAACATTTATTTCTATACGGTACAGTTTAAGTGGATTATTAATAACAGCTTCTGCAATTAGTGAACATTTGGCGTCGTTACCGCAAAGCTCCTCTCGATCTATTCTCTCGTTAACATAGAGGGCTCCAGTTTTTAGATTTACCTCGAAATATTTTTTCTTCGATCCAGCAACGATCTGAAACATGCGGGGCTCCAAATCCTGGACATTGATGTTCAGATCTTTCGCGACATTTCCGACAACAGTCCCCAGATTCACCTCCTCTGAGACGGAGTAAGAGAGCTGCCCAGAAACCGTTTCAGAGTAACAATCCAGCAGCACGAAGACGAGATATATCCACACACAGCTCGATCTGCCGGATCCAGTCA
>NW_005187402.1:12393858-12395153 GCF_000239375.1 Pundamilia nyererei | reverse complement strand
ACATTGATGTTCAGATCTTTCGCGACATTTCCGACAACAGTCCCCAGATTCACCTCCTCTGAGACGGAGTAAGAGAGCTGCCCAGAAACCGTTTCCCAATAACAATCCAGCAGAACGAATAACAGATTAATCCACAGAAAGCTTCTTCTATGCGGTAAAAGCATATTTACAAAGCAGGCGAAGGCACAATACTCCAGCAAATATGTCACAGCAACCAATAAATGGAAATGAATGTATAATTATTCCAACGCAATCTTCTCTATCTTCTCAAATAAAGACCACCGTTCGTTCTCTTCCGAGCTCTCTTTGTAACAAAGCACACAAATGCATCATTTGCTGAATGTAGGATGGGAGGGGCCCGAAGTCATCGACCAGAACGTCTAAATGTGACGGTCTGTACCGTCCCTACGTGGTCACTTGCTCTAACTACATTACACGTCAGCAAAACCAGCGGACAATGGTGCACTGTATATTCTTAGTGTTTAAAAAGGGTAGTATAAATCACTAGATTAAAGGTTAGAAATAATAGTTCATCAGTTAAACGGATGATTACAATTAACATTTTATTATGGAAAGATGTTAAGGTATGTGATATTTTAAATGCTAAATTAAAAAAATAATTGGGCAAATACACTTGTTTATTTAAAGTAAAGAGAGAAGCGAGCACAAATGTTAAATATATAGGGGTATGTTTAAACACGTTATCGATGTTGTGATACGTTGTTTAACGTCTACTAAATATGCCAAAACACATCCATAACCGTGCACGTGAACCCGACAAGGACACATACGTTGAGCACCACGGAGAGCGGCAAATGAGTGATAATGCGAATCTGCCATGAATAATTCACGTTACAACAGAAAAGAGAACAACAACACAGCGTTGGAGAAGATCTTGTAGTGCTGTAAACTCAGCAACAGTGATTTCTTCGCATTTGTATTATTTTAGTCACAGCTAAGAAGTGTATAAATGTATTGCTAAAGATGATAAAAACTACGAGATGAAGATAAATTACATTAGGCTTTTAAGATTTCCAAACAAAGAAGTGCAGCAGTGAATACGAAATTTAATATTTTCTTACCTTCTCTTTGTTAGGCAAAGTCTGAGTCCTGGTAAAAGTGTCTCCTCCGTTAATACTGATCAGTTCTCCATCTACAGGTGGAAACGGGGCGGGGAAAACTACTATGTCACTCTTGAGTGTGTCTGAGCTGAAACACACGTCATACTGCTGAGTAGCTTTAGAGTAAGACCAGCTCCCGTCAGGGTGGGTGGTGATCATGGGGGCGCTGTACCT
>NW_005187402.1:12390526-12393334 GCF_000239375.1 Pundamilia nyererei | reverse complement strand
GGGATGCTCTCACTGTTAACGGAGCCGTGCTCAGAATATGGCGTGAGAATCGTGGGACTGTTGTCATTTTCATCCAGGATTAAAACGTTGACAGTCACGTTGCTGCTGAGCGGAGGAACACCAGAGTCTGTGGCCTGAACTTTAAACTGAAACGTTTTTAACTCCTCGTAGTTAAAAGAATGAAGGCTGATTATGTCTCCAGTTTCTGAGTTGATGTTTAATAATGTAGAAAACGGCACTGAGTCACTGCTGCTTTGTAAAAAGGAATAACTCACCTGACTATTTTGATCAATGTCTGCATCAGCTGCTGTCACTTTTTTAATAACTGCTCCTACTGGACTGTTTTCTTTCACGTAGATGTTGATCACACTTTCCGAAAACTGAGGTTTGTTGTCATTTACATCTGACACATGAACAGTTATAACACTCGTGCTGGAGAGAGGTGGGCTGCCCTCATCAGTAGCAGTGATGCTGATGTTGTACTGAGGTGCAGTCTCTCGGTCAAGAGGACCGTCCACAACTAATGAATATGAATTCTTATAATTTGACTCCAATTTAAAAGGAACGTTATTGGAAATTTTACATGTCACCATCCCATTTTTACCTCCATCTTTATCAAATATTGAAACAAGAGCAATGGCTGTTTCAACTGATGCATCCTCTTTAACAGTGTTCAACAGTGATGTGAGTGAAATTTCAGGTGCGTTGTCATTAACATCTAAAACCTCAATCAGTAATTTAGCATGTGACGTGAGAGGGGAAGAGGCTCCATCACTGGCTTGTACTCGAAGTTCAAAAGCATTACTTTCTTCATAGTCAATATTCCTTTTATTCGTTACAGTTCCTGTTTTCTCATCTATAACAAATGAATTAGTTTGTTTCCCCTGACCAACTTCACTAAATGAATATATCACTTTTCCATTTTGTCCTTCATCTAAATCAGTCGCATTTAATGTAATTATTGGTGTGCCTATTTTAACATTTTCGTAGACTCTGGCTTTATACAACCTTTGGCTGAAAACGGGAGGATTGTCATTAACGTCCAGTACATTAACTATTATTGTCATGCTTCCGGATTTAGCAGGTGTTCCCCCATCGATGGCAGTCAGTGTGAGCGTAATCACAGACTGTTTTTCCCTGTCTAAAACTTTCTGAAGCACCATCTCAGGAGTTACACCCTGAACTTTGTGTGCATCAAGAGAGAAATGTTCATTTTGACTCAGCCTGTAGGTGTTTACAGTGTTTTTACCCACGTCAGCATCGTGTGCTTGATGCAGAGGAAATTTTGCTCCCGCCGCTGTGCTCTCAGTAATGTTCATTGATTGCAACGTACTCTCAAATAAAGGAGAATTATCATTTACATCTAAAATCGTAATTTCAATACGGTACAGTTTCAGTGGATTATTAATAACAGCTTCTACACTGAGTGAGCATTTGGCGTCATTACCACAAAGCTCTTCTCGATCTATTCTCCCGTTAACATAGAGGGCTCCAGTTTTTAGATTTACCTCGAAATATTTCCTCTTTGATCCAGCAACGATTTGAAACATGCGGGGCTCCAAATCCTGGACATTGATGTTCAGATCTTTCGCGACATTTCCGACAACAGTCCCCAGATTCACCTCCTCTGAGACGGAGTAAGAGAGCTGCCCAGAAACCGTTTCCGAGTAACAATCCAGCAGCACGAAGACGAGATATATCCATATACAGCTCGATTTGCCCAGTATATTCATTCTTATATTCACCGGGAAGCGGATTAATTCAAACCCGTATATTACATTAAGAAATTCAAACAATTAAACAGAGTAAGACATGAGAGTGATGCTTTTTGACTCATCTCCCATGAATCAAAAAATGGTTGTCGCACCGTTCTCTTTCGCCCTCTGATTCTCTTTGTCTGAACTCCAGAGAAATATACTCTGGGAGGAGTCCGAGACACCAAAGACGAAATTCAAATCTGATGGTCTACAATGTCCCCGTGTGGACATTTTGAAGAAGTGCATTCAATATCAGGAAATTAAGTGTCCTTAATTATCTAGCTAAACAGTTGTGTGTTTTGAGGAACAACAACCATGACGTGCTGCCATTCTGGCATTATTCTGAATACTGTTATCATTCAGGGTTTTTTTTAAATTCATACATTTATAAAAAATTATGAATGAACTCTCATAGACATATAGTAATATATGATACCTTCTGCATTATTCAGACAATTAAAATATTTACAATACAAAACTGAGAAATTAACCGAACCAAGCCATGTAAAAAGAGGGTTTTTTTTCAGAATTGTTTTGAATATAAACATTGCTACAACCTGTTAAGGTTAACAAAGCCAGGATATGAATACTCGAACACATGTTTAGCGAGACATTATTTAAAGTACATTATAACTGCCCACCATGCTGGCATCGTGCATAATCGTCCGTTCAGTACTATGAAGAACAACGTGTAGGGTATGATTCAAAATCTGCACATCTTTTGCTAGAAGTAAATACCACAAACTATGAGTATGCGTAAAAGAAGCCTAACAAAATATATCCAAGAAATTTATTTTATTAGTTAACTTGAACTGGATTTATCCCCATTTTTTTCGTGGCAATTAAGTTCTTTTAATTTAATTCGGGTGAAACCCTATTGATTCATACTCGGTTCTCGACCGTGGTTTTGCACAATAAATAACATTCCAGGATATTTAAGACCAATATGCGCTTACCTTCTCTTTGTTAGGTAAAGTCTGAGTCCTGGTAAAAGTGTCTCCTTCGTTAATACTGATCAGTTCTCCATCTACAGGTGGAAACGGGGCGGGGA
>NW_005187402.1:12387171-12389314 GCF_000239375.1 Pundamilia nyererei | reverse complement strand
TTTAGTAGTGACGTTACCGTGATCTCAGGAGCGTTGTCATTTAGATCTAGCACTTCTACCAACACTTTGCAATGAGCAGACATCGGAGGCTGACCTTTGTCACTTGCCTCCGCATGGATCTCAAATGCACGATTTTCTTCATAATCGACTTTACCCTTAACTGAAATCACTCCCGTTTTTGAATTAATTTCAAATAAATCTAAAATATGATCTTGGCCTTTTTTTCTCAAAGAATATTCAATTTCACTGTTTGAACCCTCATCTGTGTCTGTTGCATTCAGCGTAATCACCGTCGACCCACTGGACAAGTTTTCAGGAATTTTAATTTTGTACAAAGACTTACTGAACACGGGATGGTTGTCATTAGTATCCATCACGGAAATGATAATAAGCGATGTCCCTGACTTGGGTGGGTTTCCTCCGTCTACTGCAGTCAGTGTGAGTTTTATAACAGAATCCTGCTCTCTGTCTAACGATTTCTGCAGTACTAACTCAGCAGACACGCTGTCTTCTCCTTTATGAATATCTAATGTAAAATAATCGTTATTACTAAGTTTATATGTATTAACACCGTTTTTACCGACATCCAAATCTGATGCCTCTATCAGTCCAAATTTGACTCCCGGTAAAGTATTTTCTGGAACATCAAGCGACTGCAGCTTCTCAGAGAAAACTGGTGCGTTGTCGTTTATGTCTTTTATATTTATCTCTAAGCGATAAAGCTTCAGCGGGTCGTTGATCACCGCCTCTACATTGACAGTACATTTTGAAGCCCTTCCACAAAGCTCCTCGCGGTCGATTCTTTCGCTGACATAAAGAACACCAGTTTTTAAATTCACATCGAAATACTTCTTCTGTGATCCACTAACAATCTGAAACCTACGAGACTCTAAATCCTGTACATTGAGATTTAGATCTTTGGCAATATTTCCAACAGATGTCCCAGTATTTTCCTCCTCCGATACAGAGTACGAGAGCTGTCCAGACACCGCTTCCCAGCAATAATTCAGCAGCACGGCCACAGAATAAGCCCGCAAAATATCTGTTTTTGTTGGGAAATGCATGATTAAATCCACCGAAATCAGGCACACTTTGTGTCCACCAGCAACCGTCAGATATCCGCAAACAAAGGCAATCACAACAAGTCAGCCTGATAAATTTTTCGCCCTTTCTCTCTCGCTCTGCGCCTCTTTGTTACAAAGCCCAGAGAAAGATCATCCTCTGTTTCTGGGTGGAGTCTTATGCCTTTAGAAATAACATCTAGATGTCATGGTCTTCAGTGCCACCATCTGGTAATGTAAAATAACTGCATTTAAGCTTTAGGAACAGCAACAATTAAATGACTACCCACCCGTCCAAGGCGATCAACTTCTCATTAATTATGAACATAACCCTGTTAACTTATATGTTATGGTGCATTTCAAAGGATTTTTTTTTCCTTTTCCCATTCTGATTAATTCTCAGTTAACAAAGAAAAAAAATCATAACTTTCCTCTTGGTGATACCCCGTCTAAAAGTACACGAGTTATAATTGACAGACCTTATTGAAAATATTTCGACACCAGAAAGATACAGCAAGAACTTACTACTATTATGACATAAAATAAACACATTTTCCTAATTTCTAAAAGTATGAGAGCGAAGGTGATTGAATAAGCGGTCGAATAACCTTGCTAAATGTGATAAAACAAACTTTACACCATTCTCCACTAAGTAAAAAGATCTATCATGAATTGTATGTCAAGTTTCCAGGGAAAACACTTGTCTTTGTCGACCGTGCCCCAATTAAGTCCCCTGATGCACCCTCCAAATGACCGGCAACTTGCACCTTTCTGATTTCAGCACCACGGAGAGCGACAATAAAGTTCTGTCTAAACTTGAAAGGTTCATGAACTTTGTTTATTTTGGCTTATTAACAACTGTGCATTTCAACTCAACTCCAAACCGATAAAGAAAAATCACATCTTTAAATAGTTTGTGAAGTTAGTACTAACATATTCCACTTAAAAAACAACAACAACAACAATAAGCAAACAAAACATGGAAATTACCCAAGGCATGGATTTATGCATTGCATAATTTTTGCTAATTTCTTACCTTCTCTTTGGTAGGTAAAGTCTGAGTCCTGGTAAAAGTGTCTCCT
>NW_005187402.1:12384153-12385799 GCF_000239375.1 Pundamilia nyererei | reverse complement strand
TAATCGATTTTACCTTTTATTGAAATCGCTCCCGTTTTAGAGTCTATTTGAAATACATTTAAAACATGATCCTGACCTTTACTTCTAAAAGAATATTCAGTTTCAGCATTTAATCCGTCATCTGCGTCTGTTGCATTTAAAAATATAATTGTTTTACCCATTGGTAGATTTTCATGAATCTGTGTTTTATACAAAGCGCTACTGAAAACCGGAGCGTTGTCATTATTGTCTAAGACATTTATAATGATTTGCAATGTTCCTGACTTGGGTGGGTTTCCGCTGTCGACAGCAGTCACTGTAAGATTAACAGTAGGTTGTGTTTCTCGGTCTAGAGCTTTCTGTAGCACCAGCTCGGCAGACACACTATCCCTTCCTTTGTGGACCTCTAAAGAAAAGTAATCATTTTGACTCAACTTGTATGAACTAACGTCATTCTTTCCAACGTCAAGATCCGATGCCCCTATAAATCCAAATTTCCCCCCTGGCACAGTACTTTCCGCAATATTAAGATACTGCAAATTCTCAGGAAAATGTGGCACATTATCATTAATATCGACTACATTTACATCTAAACGATAAAGCTTCAGTGGATTGTTGATCACGGCCTCTACGCTAACAGTACATATTGCAGCTTTTGCGCAAAGCTCTTCACGGTCGATTCTTTCACTGACATAGAGACTACCCGTTTTCAAATTTATATCGAAATAATTTCTCTTTGATCCGCTAACAATCTGAAACTTACGCGTCCTCAAGTCATGCACGTTAAGATTTAGATCTTTAGCGAGATTTCCCACAGTAGTCCCCGGGTTTACCTCCTCTGATACAGAGTAAGAGAGCTGCCCAGTCACCACTTGCCAGCAGCAATCCAAAAGAACAACGACTACATAAATCCCAAAAGAACTGCGTATCCTCCCTGTCGACATTTTCTATCCTGTGCGAGCACAGCATATGGATCGTAGTCTTCAAGGTGAAATTAGAGTGGCAGAATCCAGATTTCCGTGTATATAAGAAGTAAAGGACAAAGCGATGATCGCACAATGTATTCTCATACTGCCCCTCTTGTAACAAAGCCTTGCAAAGCATCATCGTCACCATCATCTAAATCTAGGAGGAGCTTCGAACAACCAAGAGCACTATGAAAATGTGATGGTCTACAATGTCCCCATGTGGTCATTTAAAAATACTACATTATCACAAAACAATCTCATAAGTTCGTTTAAGCCTTCAAGATAAATGCATCAAGATGCCAATCTGGTAATGGCAAATAATGTTCAGCTCCCTTATATATTTATTTAAAGACAGGTGTAGCATATATATAAACCAAATTGAATTAAAACTTGCCTTATCTCCTTTTCACAAAACATGAAAATATGAGCAAATATGAATAATACAATTGTCAAGGCGTATATCAGCTTAATGTGCTATCTGTCTATCCTTTGAGTAACCAGAGACAAAGAGCAATGCACATATCAGAAATGTGACTTAATTATTATTATAATTGTTGCGGCCTTCAGATCACATTTTTATATATACTAGAATGCCTACACCAGCACCATGGACAGCTACATGAACGCACTGCTGTCCAAATGATGGATATTATTAAATTGGCACAACTAAACATTTTAAAGCTGAAGCATATATATATT
>NW_005187402.1:12378315-12383449 GCF_000239375.1 Pundamilia nyererei | reverse complement strand
TCTACAGCCCTGATCTTTGCCACAAAGTATCCCGCTTCGGCAGAATAGGGGATGTTCTCACTGTTAACGGAGCCGTCCTCAGAATATGGTGTGAGAATCGTGGGACTGTTGTCATTTTGATCCAGGATTAAAACGTTGACAGTCACGTTGCTGCTGAGCGGAGGAACACCAGAGTCTGTGGCCTGAACTTTAAACTGGAATGTTTTTAACTCCTCATAGTTAAAAGACTGCAGGCTGATTATATCTCCTGTCTCCGAGTTGATATTAATCATTGTAGATAACAGCAGCTGGTTATTGCCAATTTTTAACAATGAATAGCTGATTTGGCTATTTTGGTCTATGTCTGCATCAGTTGCAGTCACTCTTTTAATGACTGCTCCCACTGGACTGTTCTCATTCACATAAACATTAATTACAGCCTCCGTGAACAGAGGTGCATTATCATTGACATCAGAAACGTGTATGGAAACTACACTTGTGCTGGTAAGTGGTGGAATCCCTTTGTCATTAGCGATTATATTGACATTGTAAATAGAGAATTTCTCCCTGTCCAGAGGTCCATCAACTAACAGCGAATAATAATTTTTGTAGTTAGTTTCGAGTTTGAATGGCGCTTTGTTTTTAATTTGAATCTCCACATCACCGTTTTTTCCACCGTCTTTATCGAGGACAGATACAAGTGCAACTGCGGTGCCTACAGGAGCATCCTCTTTTACCTTCCTATGTAATGACGTCACCGTGATCTCAGGAGCATTATCATTTAAGTCCACCACTTCTACCAGCACTTTACAGTGAGCGGACATCGGAGGATGCCCTTTATCACTGGCCACAACACGTACCTCAAAAGCCCTCCTCTCTTCAAAGTCTATTTTCCCTTTGACCTTAATGACACCAGTCTGAGGTTCAATTTCAAATATATCAAGTACGTGATCTTGGTCTTTGCTTCTCAGCGAATATACAATGTCACTGTTTAAACCCTCATCTGCATCAGTGGCGTTCACTGTGATTACCTTTAACCCCAGTGGAATGTTTTCTGGAATTTTTGTTTTATACAAGGATTCACTAAAGATCGGAATATTATCATTATTGTCTAATACATTAATAACGAGTTGCGAGGTGCCGGATTTCGGTGGGGTCCCTCCATCTACAGCTGTCAGTGTCATAGTGATGACTGCCTGCTTTTCTCGGTCTAAGGCTTTCTGCAGCACCAACTCAGCAGACACACGGTCACCTGCTTTGTGCACGGCCAACGAAAATTTTTCATTTTGGCTTAATTTGTAAGTGCTTACTCCGTTTTTCCCCATATCCGCATCAGTTGCTTCGGATAATTCAAATTTCACTCCAGGCAATGTGCTCTCTGCAATATATAAATTTTGCAGTTTGGTTGTAAACAAAGGAGCATTGTCGTTTACATCTAAGATCTCTACATCAATACGATAAAGCTTCAATGGGTTATTTATTATGGCTTCTACACTTACTGGACATTTTAGTTCCTCCGAGCAGAGCTCCTCTCTGTCTATTCTCTCACTGACATACAGAACACCAGTCTTTAGATTTACCTCGAAAAATTTTCTCTTTGATCCAGTAACGATTTGAAACATACGAGATTCCAACTCTTGTGAATTCAGGTTTAGATCCTTAGCGATATTCCCAACAGGAGTCCCCGGGTTTACCTCCTCTGAGATTGAATATGAGAGCTGCCCAGCCACAGTCTGCCAGTAAACATCCAGTAGAAAAAGGCACAAATACATCCCAAAATAGCTCAATTTAAAGGGCGACATCTCTGTTCAATATGAACAAAGCATAAATTTGAGCTCCAGTGGCATTCAGATATTTAGGAAAGAATGGACGATCAGGGAGCTTTTTGACTGTAGTATTCTGTTTGTTCCACCGTCGTTTGAGTCTTATAACAAAGACAGAAATCGTTCATATCGCTTGTAAACGGGAGGGGCCAAGTTCTATTAAAGAGCAGGGCTGTAACTAATGGATCAACAGCGACGCCACGTGGTGAAAAGAGCGCAATGCAGAGGCCAGTGAAAACAGTGCTTCTCCTGCAGCCATCAGGTCACACCAAAGGTATCTGAAAAGCTTAACATCAGAAATCGGAACAACTCTTCTCTGCACCATGGACAACACCTGAATGAGTGTCCTTGTAGAAAGTGATAGTATCAAATACATCATATCCCACGTTACTCTACCTTTTTCCACTAAACCTCTTTGTTCCATTCAATTTAAGAGTTATTTGTAGATTCTATTAACTACTAATGTGAGCTTAATAAACGGATAAAAAGTTGGAGGCTGCCTGAAATTTTTAGCATTCAGCCATGCCTATATAGCAATGTGTGAATTGCACCACAAGTTTTATCATGTCTACAAATTTGTATGTATTTTTTCCCTAAGAGTGTGTAAAAACAAACAAACAAACAAACAAGCAAGCAAACAAACAACAACAGTAAAAAACAAACAAAAAAAACCCCTCCCTAAACCATAAAAAAATAGTACAGTTTCTTCTTCTGCACCCACATCAATGGCTTCTTTATTTATCTTTTAATGAAATTTTCTCTTTCAGCCTTTTAGGCAATAAATATATTTAATCGTACCTAGTTATTCTTCTGCACATATGAGCACAGGAGGGGGTGTCTGCTTCTCGTGTTGTATTTTTGGTGCATTTTAGTATTACTCCACATTTCCACAGAGACAGTAGTCATGAGCTTGTTTGTAATCCCATGATTAAGCCCTAGATTCAGAAACTCCTGCCCTATTTCCATTCCTCAGAAAACACGATTTGATTTGAAAATATTATCCCACAACTACAATCATCTGTCAGCCCCCACAGACAATATTAATAATAATAATGGCTCACATAGGATGATCTGTGTGTTCATTTTCCTAATGCATGTAATAGAAAACAGTAGGTAAAGTATAGAAGAGAGAGTATAGTGCTCTTGTGGTTTATTAGCATACACAAGCAAATGCATAAATTTCCACCATCGCAATTATGCAACCCGTTATGAAATTCAATTATTCATGGTTTATTTTAGGGCCAGACTACACTACTTTGACTTTACAGGACTTCAGTCTGGATTATCATTCTCCTAAAGTCACCATGAAACACATATGAATGTTCCATAAATTTCACACTTGGTATTCTTTGCTGCCCAGTGAGAGGATGAACACTTTTTTTTCTTATTCTAAACAAACAATACATTTTTAAAAGAAACAAATCCATGGTTTCTGTAATTATGGAAAACCTAGTTCCACATAGATGAAACACAGTATATTAGCCAGCAGCTCTGAATACACCCCGGAATTAGTGGTGGGTTACTGAGCATATCCATAAGGCCATCCACACCTCTTTATCCAGTGATAGAGTTAATTAGGGAAACATGCAGAATGTTTAGTTCATCAAAACATAGTTGTTTAAACAGTAATGCAAAAATAACAATTGATTTTTAACACATATACACCTAGACCAACCTTAACCAAACAAAATCAACCAAAAGCAAGTTTAAACAGATAAGTTTTTAACTGCTTTTTAAAAGAAATGACTGAGTCCACAGTTCTCAAACTCAAAGGGAGTGAGTTCCAGAGTCTGGTCGCCACTGATACATACACTCTGTCACCTTTTGTTTTTAACCGTGTATGCTGGACAACCAACAAGCCCTGGTCACAAGACCTCAGGGACCCGCTGGGGCGATAACGAAGAAGAAGATCACTGATGTAAGTTGGAGCTACACCATGCAGGTCCCTATAGGTCATGATTATAATCTTTAAATGGACCCTGAACTTGACAGGGAGCCATTGCAGTTGAATCAGCAGGGGAGTGGCATGGGAGCATTTGGGATACTTTGTCAGAAGCCTAGCAGCAGCATTTTGAACACCCTGCAGTCATTCCAGGAAGGCATTACTTAAGCAAGTAAACAAGGAATTACAATAATCTAAATGAGATGAAACAAAAGCATAAATAATCATTTCCAATTCGAAGTGTGACACAATGGGACTAAGCTTAGCAATATTTCTTAAATGGTAAAAACAAGAGCGAACCAAACATTTAACGTGCGTGTGCAGCGTCAGAGCTGGTTCCTAATGGAGGGTTTAATATAAGAAGCAAGAGGGACTAGATTTTAACCACGAGGGGAACAAATTTCTCAGGAGCAAAGACAATGACTTCAGTTTTATCAGTATTTAGTTGAAGATAATTATCAGCCATCCAATCTCTGCTGGAATCTAAGCAGGACTGCAAGATTTGAAGCTTAGAAACATCAGGTGGCCTAAAAGAGATATAAAGCTGAATATCATCTGCATTACAATGATACGAAATATTCGGAAAAGAGCTAAGAAGTTGAAGAAGAGGGACTAAATACAACAGAAACAGTAACGGTCCCAAGACAGAATGCTGTGGCACCCCATAGGCGAGAGAGGTGTGCGTTTGTTTTTAAAACCGATGCATGCATGCATTGATAAAAGTCATTCTTCCTCTGGGTATAATAATTGAAACTTCTGAATAATTAATAGTGATTAAACTGTTGTATAGAAAAATTTACATTATTTGCTACCTAAAATATGAGAGCTGTTAAAAATAAGTCTAGTGGTTAAGTACACATGTACTTAACCTTCTTCTCTGTCTGTTGTTTGCCCATAACACGATAATGTTAGAGGTGAAACTAGAATCGCCACTGGCAGTGTGATGAAAGGGTCAGATAAAGCAGTGAGAGGTAGGTGAAGGGAGGGGGTTGCAGGGGCGGAAGCAGTCAGCAGCACTGCTTTAGGTGTGTTCACTGCATTATTAAAGGGATACTACCACATACAGTACAGCCACCACATTAGCTTCTATATTGCCTGCATGTAATCATCTCATGCCTTCACACAGCCATCGGTTTTGTGTGCGTGTTTATGAGTAAGTGTGTGTGTGTCCTAAGGATGTATACTGTACTGTTGATCTGTGTGCGTGAGTAGATAGGGGAAGGGTGTGATCTAAACATGCTTCTAAGCGAGTCCTACCCCCACTTTTCCTCTCTCCCTCTGCACAGCTCTCATCTCCATAGCAACGCCATCTTGGGCACAGGCATGAATGCATATGTGAACACACACACACACACACACACACACACACACACACACACACACACACACA
>NW_005187402.1:12367842-12378206 GCF_000239375.1 Pundamilia nyererei | reverse complement strand
CACACACACACACACAAACTCACTCAAGCACACACAAGCCATACTCTTGCGCATACCTCACCAGACTGTGCAGGGCTGCAGTTGTAATTGGTAATGTAGCACTGCAGCGGCACATTCACTGTCACAGCACTTTTACAGCAGTGTCTGCTTCTCTTTCCACCCCCCACAAACCCTCAGAGAGCCTGACCTTTGCATTCAGCCATGCACATCCTACCTTCTTGGTGCCAGACCTCTGGAGACCTCAAACACACACACATAGTCCCTCCTGCCATTTGCACATTACATCCTTTTCATATGATGAGATACTAATGTCATAGTGGGGTTTTTATGTGGCATGTATCTCATCATGACACAAGAGGGCAACCTACTCCTTGTGTATAAGTACTACTATATTATGCTTTTTACTTTTCAAATCCTTTTCACTTTGTGCACTTTATGCACTGGGCCCATTTAATATGCAGTGTCTGTTTATTGTCAGAAAAGCAGGTGTGATATGAATTATCCAGCACTTGACTATTGCAATAGAGTAATATAATACAATAATGGAAAAATTACTTTTCAATGATCTTATATGCATTTTAGCTCTGACATATGCAGATGTAAATTCACTATATAGAATAATATCCACTTACTAGAGAACTGTGCATACAATTATGTGCATATCAGCGTAACTGTAATAACATCTATGTACTGGAAAGCTGGGCATGCAATCAGCTGTTTACCTACTTACACAATTTGTGAAATAATCTATGACTAATATAATAAAGAGAGGAAGGATGCAAGAAAAGATGAATCACTCCTAGTTTTAAAACCAACTACCACTTAATCATTTATTTCCAAATCTGTGCCTGCCTTCACTGGTTTCTGGACTAAGTAGGACAGGGGCGGGTCCGCGGAAACATGAGCAAGATCAAAACCGGGACACAGCAATATGGAGCATGCCCAAACATACGCATGCACACAGCCCTGAGAGGCACACCAACACAATAGAGCACAGTGTTCACTCATTTGGAAAACAATGGCACAATGCCCAAAAATCACATAATTAGTTACTCTACTGTAAAACAACATACAGGAGCAACATCCTGCCACTGCTACAGTGTGATTATTGTGTGTCATGATTTATCACAGACTTGCTGGGGAAATAAAACAGTATAGTGACCTATCAACTAAGTAAATATTAAACATAATCATAATCATCATACTTTATTAATCCCTAAGGATTAAGGATCCCATATACTATTTAGTATTTAGAAAACATTTTCCATATAGTGTATTTTGCTTTAAAATGTAAAAAAAAACTTCACTCTTCATTTTATGTTTTAATGTATTCAACAATTTATTTACACTAGCAATGTTTTCATTTAGTGTAAGAACCTCCATAAGTTTGATCAGTTAGGAAATGATCACTAATGTGCAGAGCAGGGCTGATCAAAGACGATGTGTTATTGAATCTGTGATACTGTATCTAATTAGTAACAAGCATCTGCACAGCATGGATGGCAACATTGCAGTCTGGAGTTCAAATACATGAAGGGCTGATCAGGCTCTGTGTGGTTTGTGTGGTTTGTGTGAGAGAGGTGTGAGAGTGAGAAATATAAAAGGTATGAGAGACAGCATGAATTCCATTCACATATAGTTCAGCATTGTGACTCAAATTTAAAAATGTGTAATTCAGCAACTGGTTGTGCAAGCAGAAAAACAGCCATGGATTACTTTGCAAAAACAGAGCATCAATCAAAGCTGTCAATAAACAGGAGCTTTGGTAACAGCAAAGGTAGCACAGAAATCTGATTGGTCACTGTGGCTGAAATGGACAGTGATTGGCTCAGTATTGTGCCTAGCAACAAAGGCAGTGTTATAGAAAGCACCCAGAATTGATTTACTATCTCCCTTCTGGTACCCATGGTGACGCAGATGCAGCCCCTGTCTATGCCCCACCCTGCCTCCCCCTCTACCTCCACCACACCCTTCTTTATGAGCAGTCAGTACATAAGCCAAGGACAAGGCATTTAAACACAACCATATAAACTAAAAAAAAGGATTGTGTTTGATTAAAAATCATATTTTGTTTCACACTGTCCACAGTGATACATTAAATTCAACCATGGAGTGTAACATAGAGCACAGAAAGCATCTGGTACAGTCTGTCTCTGTCATCTCCTCCTCTTTTCTCTTTTTCTCCCTCACTCACACACTGAAATAGCTTGACTCAAACAATTCTCAGTGGGATTAAGAATAAATCTAGCTTTATATGCATGGATAACCTAGATTTGTCAATCAAACAGTTCACTGGGGAATAGGTCAGTGTACTGCTTTTGGTATGGCTGGAAATTGGGGACAGACCTGCTATCTGCAGATCAATACTGCATGAGAAACTCAGTAAAAAATAGCATTCAATATACTACCACATGCAGAGTGGTAACACGTTAAATAATTGAATGCATTGATATTTAGACAGGCTGGTAATATCCACTTGTTGCCACAAGGGGGAGCCTTTTAAAAAATCACTCTCTTTGTTCTCCATTGCAGTTTCCATATCCACAGACAGACATAGACTGATATCAGAGGCAGGCAAAGATATAAAGCCTTAAATTAGATTAGCACCGTCACACACTTCCAAAATTGTATCAGTGCTAAAGATACACTAACAGGCTGTGTGTCTACTACACATTTCCTCTGCCTGCGGAAATTAAAATGTCAACTGTCCCAGATGGGAAAGAAGATGCCGATGTCAGCTACTGAGTCTAACAATACCTGCACAATCTCATCCAGCCTGATACATATCAAAACGAAGAAAAGGGAGAAGAAAACAGAGAAATTCTTCTATCATTTACAAATTAAAACAAGTAAAGATTATGCAGAATATATGGTAAGCATCGGACATTTCTACTGTACACAATTTACACACAAAGAGCTGCAAGGCATAATTCATCCATACTTAAGTGTGTCATATATATTTTACACACACATTACACCTGCACACCATTTCAGCTTTGTGTAATATCTATTTTTACGTTCTTAATAGCCATGCAGCATGAAACATGCATCATTCAGTGGCGCATTCGAAGGGCAGAGCTTCGGTGGAAGAGCATAAAAAAAGAATGAATTATAGAGGAGAGCGCTGGCCTGCAGAGAATCTGACACTGAGAAATGACTGAGATGGTTCTGTGAGGTTGCTCCACTTTCCACAGAAATGAAGATAACTATTTATTAAATAATAACTTGCCTACAAATCGTTTAAGCATAGGCTTCTATACTTCCGCTTACCGAGAATAGCAAACACCAATTTCCACTCTCATTAACATCAAAACTTAAAAATATACTTGTGCAGCAGCAAAATAATGTTCCTTCTTAAGGTGTGATGATAGGGATATAAATGATCTGCTCTAAGTGTCACATATTGTTTGAGTGTTCATGTTAGTTTGTATGCATGTGTGTTTTTGGCTGAGGAGTGTTGAACAGTGAGGGAAGAAAAACCTATTGCCACTTGCTAGTTTAATGTTTCCCCACATGTTTTCTGTCTAAAACTCACTGATACATGACTACTGAAATAAATGCCACATTCATTATTGTTATGGCATTCTGCTTTAGTGTTAATCAATTCAGTTGCCTTTTTGAAACTGTGTTTTTTTTATATATGTGGCTATTGTTTTTTTAATATGTCAGGCCCTTTTTGTCAGATTAAATATCAACAACATGCCTCTGTATTGTTCAGCACAATCCAACAGCAACACAAACTACAGCTTCTTACAGACTGTAAAGTTGAATTCACAGTCCTCTCATACCATATGTTTAGCATACAATATATGCAGCTTTAAAAAGTAATTTAATGGGACAGATCTTTTTAAGTGGGTATAAGCATGCAAAGTTTAAAGTCAAGGACAAAGCAAATGCATAACAAATTAAAGAAAACAACATGGTGGCAGCATGGTGGCATGGTGATTAGCACTGTTGCCTCACAGCAAGAAGGTCTGAGTTTTATTCCACCACCTGGCCAGGGCCTTTCTGTCTGAAGTTTGCATGTTCTTTCTGTGTTTGTGCGGGTTCTCTCTGGCTACTCCGGCTTCCTCCCATCGTCCAAAGACATGCAGTTAGTGAGGTTGGGTTAGATGGGGATGTCAGCTACTGACAGCTAGAATTACATAACTGGTAATTCTAAATTGCCGAAAGGTGTGAATGTGAGTGGGAATGGTTGTCTATCTCTATGTGTTAGCCCTGCGACAGATTGGTGACCTGTCCAGTGTGTACCCTGCCTCTCCCCCTATGGTAGTTGGGATGGGCTCCAGCCACAGCCCTGACAAGGATAAGCGGAAGAGAATGGATGCATGAATAATACTAATACTAATACTAATACTACTACTACTACTACTACTACTACTACTACTACTACTACTACTAATAATAATAATAATAATAATAATAATAATAATAATAATAATAATAATAATGCTGTCTAGCCATTAGCCTGAAGTTTAAAGCTGAGTGAAATCCTAGGTTATTTTATGCGCTGCTGTCTTTCAAAGCTGCTCTTCATGGCATCGTTGAGATGATTCCACCTAATCATATTGGAGGACCAACATAGTAGAATTATTACTTTACATACTTTACAGAAGCCCTAATCCAACACAAATGGGGATAGTGACAGTTATAGCAGATGAAAAAATGCTTGGATAGGAATTCTCTTTTGAAAACACCTAAAGCAACAGCAGCAATATTTTGGCACTTTTAAACATTTGGCATGACAAACTGCCAAAAGTACAGCTTTTTATATAATGCAAGGAGATCTAACATGATGCTTTCACAAAGGTCATGTGTTGCAGGTTTACACTGAATTGTTTCTAATATACTGCTTACAAAGTACTGAGTATTTTTATGCCATTTCACAATTTCTGTCTATTTCTATCATTATTCTATTAGAAGCATTATCACTATAATTCATTACTTTAGTTCTCTGCTCTAGGACAAAGCAAAGTGACAAAAATCGGGCAGTAAAGGGCTTAGGGAGAAATTACACTCCAGCCTTATCATGAGCACCTCATTTATAGCAGTCTGTTAACAAGCAAAATAAACACATTTTGTTATGTTGGTATCTTTTTTTTTTTTTTTTTTTTGTCTCTGCACAACTTTGCTCCCCTCATTCCCATTAAGCAGATTCTCACTTCATTATCTGTAATGCGATGCATAGATTATCTGGCCCAGTATCTACTGTGAGTTTTGGTCTGCATAAAAGACTGAGTTCATCTGTTTGCTAAATCCCTTGCTACCTGATCTCACTATCTACTATAAAATCAAGCCTTAACGTAATTTGACACACTATCAGCATTAAAGCAGAGGTACACAGTAACACTCTTTTTGAAACTAATGGTACGTCTCAATTATGTGGTACTGCAATTATAATATAATATAAATAAGAAATTTATTGCACTAGCCCTTGTACAGCTGCTGTTGCTCAGTTTGTGAGATTAATGTTTTAAAGGCCCTTAGGCTCATAGTCTCTGAATGAGTGACATGCTTTTGTGACTAAAAACAAAATAATGAGAAAGGTAATGTCTGACTGAACACAACACTTATACCAATCATTTTGATAAAATGTAAATAGCAAAAAGCATGAAAAAGCATGAAACAAATGTAATTAATAAATTCTGATAGCCATTTCCCCCAAATAAGGGATAGCTGTAGGTTTATGACCCACAAAATAATAAATGAAACACATTATTGTTAAATGTATTGTTTCCTGAAAACAGGAAAAATAGTAATTGTGAACAGCATAATGATTATTTATGCAGACCGCGAACAAACCGAAGAAATAATGCGATGACCAAAATATTCCCTAACATTAACCAAAATACCCATCCTTACCTTAAATCTAACAAAATTGAATAGCAATATGCAAATTCTAAGAACATTGTTCATGTAATCCCATCCTTCATCCTCCTGTATAAGAAGTATTTAACTCAAGTCAACAGCAACAAGCTGAAAAAATGTTACTTTGGATTCATATGCAGGCAAAATTATTATTATTTTTCCTCTAGGACCTCTGGCTTTGAAAAACAACACTAGACTTGGCTATGCTTCACGTGTCCCTACTACAGCCATGGGGAAGAGAGAGAAAAAGGTTTTCTAACAAACTCAGCTCATAGCTCCAGTTTATTGAGAAAGAGGAGGTAGAGTTGAGAAAAGAGGCCACCTATGTTTTCAGCGGCAAGGAAGGATTGTATAGCTTCAACTAAGCTTTGTAATAGCAGTTAGCAACCAAGTCAAACCAAAACGAACACCAGGCTGAGCAAAAAAACAAAGAACTGGGGGATAACAAAAGAAAGAGTAAACAAGCTTACAAAATGTGTCAGCCATTTTCTGTGAGCCTGCAGTTGCACAAAGCGACAGGAGAGGGCATAAGAAAGAGTATCAGCAAAAAGAAATCAGGATGCGTAGGAGGAGGAGGAGGAGAAGAGATTCTTTGTTTAAGAAATGAAATGAAGAAATATGAAGACAAATACACTGATTGAAGAATCGAGCAAGAAATGGCAAGGAAATGAGGGAGAGATGAAGATGAGAAGGAAAGCACATGAGGCTGAGAAAAGTGGGGTAGTAATCAAGAGAACAAAGATTGGGGAAAGGGGGGGGGGAGCAGTCAGTGGGAGGAGAGCGTGTGGTATGAGCCACAGCATCATCATCTTCCACACCCTTGTGTCATTGTTTTATTCATACACTACTAGATTTGATTGTGGGAAACAGAGAAAGGTCTAGGAATGAACAGACATGTAAACACAAAAACACAGCTCTGTGTGTGTGTGTGTGTGTGTGTGTGTGTGTGTGTGTGTGTGTGTGTGTGTGTGTGTGTGTGTGTGTGTGTGTGTGTGTGACTACAGGGAATGTCATAGCCTATCATCTTTCTAATATCATGTTAAAATAATACTAGCACCAACCCTAAATGCCCACATTCCTGATTCATTTTTTATGACAGATGGTTCATCCTGAAATAAACCCAGCAGACCAACTTCGCAAAATGAAAAGCTACATGTGGGATGAGATGACTCACGTCCTGAACAGAAAAACTCACTGCATCACACACTAAGAAAAATGACCTGGAGGAGCTGAATGTCCATTTTAAAAACACAGAGAATACAAGGAGACTTTTTTTACATTGTAGCTTTAATCACTGTTAAAATGGGCTTTCTCATGTGTCTGCATGACCATATCAGTGTCATGTGATCATACATAAACACAAACACACACACACTGTGCATCCTTTCAGATACCATGGATTAATGTATGATATACCTGTACCCACCCAGGCTGTGCGGTATATGCTACAGTATATATAGTATTTTTGTTTGCGACATACATGCACATACTATTCCTCCATATCATGTGAAACTTCAAGTCTCAACCTTTAAGAGAAATAATAAACAATCTAGTTTGAGTTTGTCCCATTGGTTTTCTTTGGGAAAAGTTTTAATAATATAACTAATAAGACCTATTTTAACGGGATAATGTGTGGTTTGTGTTGTATTAAACCTTGTAGAGCTTTTCTTTTAAAATAAATTAGATTGAGAACATTTAGAGTGAAAGAGGGATGTGACATGCAACAGAGCTTTGCCAGATATACATTGCAGGAACAAAAAGTCTTGTGATTTGGTTACATTGAATAAAACATTAGCACATTGAAAGCTGGGCTGGAACATTCAGAAAGATAAGAATAAACAAGGCATTGACTTCACTCAAGATGTTTAGTAGGGGAACTAGACAGGCCGAATAGCCACACGGGGAAGAGGAACCCTGCAGCTACAGACTCAATCCCTCTAACGGCCAACATTTGATTCCATCCATGTGTGGCAACAAATACGGTATTAATTAGACAAGTATATGTCATTTGTGACCGTATACCTCATTTACCCCATTTACCCCGCAGTGAGCAGTGCAAGGATAAGAAGGCAATCCTCTTAGCAAGGCTACACCTAGCATCTAAACAGCAGACTCTGAATTTCCCTCACTCATTCATGCTTTCTCTCACAATTCACTAAATTCCTATTTCCTAAATCTAGATCTCAGGACACTTCATTGTGCTGTTTTTAGGTTTTGGTACAGGATAAATTAAAAGTGGTTTTTAAGCCATATGTGTCTTTACTAGTGTTCTGCTTAATGGCTGGCTGTCTTGCGTGTATCCTTGCCCTGACCCATCAGTCAGTTCAATCCTCCGGGCATGGCATGATGACCTAAGCACAGCAGCAGATGTTCTGGCTGTATGAGCACTGATGCCAAACAAGAGCAGCACAGACCAGCATCTGTTCTTATCTCTGTTGATTCAGAAAAAAAGAGGAAAAACAACAACTTGTAAACACTGCACATGGCTCAATGCACTTAACAAAGCTACCAATCACTCTGCATTATAACACACAGACATATATGTCTAGACTTAAGTACTGTTAAGCATTATGATACTATTAATATGACTATTGTTAGGAAAGTAAAGCATTGCAAAGAGAGCTTGACATAAAGACAGTGAACAAATCATCACAATGCAGTACACTAAGCTAGGCTCATATCATCCATCAAGGAGTTAAAGGGACACATGGAGATAGTGTATGCAAATGACTTTTTTTGGTGCAATGTTTTTAATGCTTAGAGAAGTTGACCCAGCTAAAGCTCCAGCGAAAGGCCTCCGTGGACTGATTCAGCTGCACTAGAGTGATTCTAAAATAAGAGTAGCAAGGACCAATCTATGGGACTCATGAGTCAATGGACTGAGAGATAATGAAACTGATGGCTTATATAACCAAGTGGTAGAGATAGCAAAGGGTCAGACCTTTTCAAACAGTAAAAATAAAAGACAGGAATTATGTAGGTTTTTTTTTTCTTTTTGCTATTATTCTTTATGATTTGCTGTGTCAAATTTTGCTGGACACCCGGTAAATTCTAGTTGTATCTTTATCAACACTAAAGAAAGTTTGACCCAAATACTGACGAGTACTGCCTAGCTTTTGCCATCTGACATTAAAGCTACACATGGCTCTAAATCAGTCATGTCCTAGTGCAAATGACAAGAGCTAAAGGAGCTATGCCAAGCAGTGTTGCCCCACAGATGTGAGTGCAGCCTGCAATTAAATTTTTATCCCATTGACTTCTATTTTTGCCCTGTTTGTCCAGAAGCAACTGAAAAAATCCAGGTCATCTTCTTGTCATGTTTCTAGTTGATTTATTGTGTTTATTAAATGAGCTTAATCAAATAAGGGCATTTTCTGTACTGTGCGAGTGGTTCATGTGGTTGAAACTGCAGTGAGTGTCATGCATTAAACATACGAAGTGGAAATTTTAAAATTGAATATACAAGACTCAAAGGTAAAGTTAAATAATTGAGTTTAACTTGACATAAAAACATCTTGACACAAAACACATCTTCGTTCAGCCCTTCTCTGCCACTCTGTGTTCAAAGTGCAGCACACAGAGGTCTACAAACAGATTATTTACTAAGAACACTAAAAGATGCATTGCTGCAATGCTTGTTGATATTGACATTAATCTCCTGATTAACCAGCACCATATTGCCTAAATGTTTACTAAGAGGAAGTACAGATATGAACACAAGCACTCATAGCAGAGATACGTAGTAAATAGCAGCTCAGACAACTTGTTTGGAAACATCTACAAATCACGTGCTTCAGTTCAACACTAATAAAAACCAGACTGTCAAAGTCAATGTGTTGCTTGAATTCTTCCACTGAGCCACATCAGTTTTTCTGCAGTGAAAAGCAAATCTCCAATCAACAGTAAGTGATTGCACCTTAAAAATAAAAATCAATGTCCAGTGAAAGAAAAAAAAGTTCAATAACAATGTGAATCTACTTAGTATGCTCATCATAAAATATAAACAAGCATGGAAGTTATTTTTTGTATTGTATTTTAGGTATTGTTGCAGAGTTTTGTGCACTAGTTCAAGAAAAGTCTAATTAAACAAAAATATTAGATGCATTTGATCAGTTTAAAAGGCTGAAGTTGTCATAAGTTAACCTGATTATTTTTAAATACAGTTCCAGTTACCTAAGTTTTTGCTAAACATAAAATACATTTGTCATTACTCAACTTCACAATTCAGTTTTAGCAAAGTTAAAATTGTGCATGCCTTCTTATTTCCTGAAGAAACAAACATTTGTGATCATGTTTTGTCCCCCCTTTCAATTTTGGGGTATAACACTCAAGTAGTGTAACGGCACTTGGTGAAGACTCACACCTAATAAATAAAGGCTGTTATTAAGAAAGAATTGTGTGCTGTAGGACTTTCCACAACAGCAGCATCTGAGAAAAGTCGGAAGTTAATAAAGAACATGAAAGCTTACTTGGAAGGAAACTCACTAAGTTTCTAC
>NW_005187402.1:12364564-12367822 GCF_000239375.1 Pundamilia nyererei | reverse complement strand
CACACACACACACACACCAGTCAGTTTATCTGTGAAAGTGCCTTTGAATAAAGAGGATTAGACACAGTAGGTGATATCAGTGATGTGATATTGCATGTGCATCTATGGGGACAAGTGTGCATGTGTAAAGTGTGAACATGATGATGGTAGCTGTTTTTGCTGTACTGCACTATGTGTCCAAAATTAGATTACCATCACTGCTGCTGACCTCAATGTGAGTGGCGGCGTCTTCATACAAAGCTGGAGCAATAAGGGAGAATGTGCCCTACTGACATACAACAGCACATTCAGCATCCACTGCTATGACCCTACAGGCATGAGGCACAGCAGCACACAGCTTAAGAGCATGTGGCATAACCAGAGAAAGATTGCAGAAAGCAAGTCAAATATCACCCGGGAAATAAAGAAGTGCACCATATGAAGGAGAAGAGGAAGAACAGAAACAAGGAAGTGGGAAAAGGAGGCCAAGAGTGGGAAGGGGGAAGGGAACTACTGAGAGCAAAATCAGTATGAAAGGGGAGAGAGTGAGAGAGAGGGAGAGAGAGAGAAGCTGCAAAAAAAGAGGAAGGATAAGCAGTCCTCAGAGCAGAGGCAGAACAGTGAGCACTGCATGGAGTAGTATACTGATGGAACACTCATTGCTATAAAAGCAGAAAACAAAACTTACAGCAAATTGACAGTGAAAAAAAAAAGAATGCAGGTTATTTTTCATAAAATTTGAGAGAGGGATTAGGTGCAGAAGATTAGGTGCAGAATAAGTTAAAACGCAAAGGCAAGTAGAGTGAAGCATGATATGAGTGTGTTTAGCTGTCAGCATTTTATGTGTTACTTTAGAAGAAAAGACACAAAAAGAAAGGTAAATAGGAGGAAAGTTGCTGAAATAACTACACACTACTGTTGTACATGATTGGCTTCTTACAACATTCCCAAACTGCAATGAATGCAGTTTAATGAGGAACGTGCTGTCACCTATTCAATAAAAGCAATGTATACAGACACACTTAGGTAACTGCACTGTAGATAACATTTTGTGTAGACATACCGCATGCAAACACAGTTGCAGAGATCTGCTGAGCCAGCCAAGCAAACAGACAAAGCCACTGGAGCAAGCAGCCACACCCCCACAGAGGAGAGCATACAGAATGAAAACTGTAAACAGTTTACGTCTTCTTACATCAAACTAAATTAAGATCAGCAAGTTTCAAATGCAGGAGTCATTTTTTTCATCTGTTTTTGCAATAGTAATATACATATTAAAAATTGTTTATTTACTGTACAACAAAGGTGCATCCCATGTGCTTGCATTAAAGTAATTACAGTTCATCCACTCCTCTTACCATCTGTTTTTTTCCTAACTATTAAAAAACGAACTATGATGGCGCAGGAATAAAATTAATAAAAATACACTATAATTCTTTAAAAGACATGCAATCAGCTCACAGTCTGTGATGCAATGACATTTACAAGCACTTATTAGTTTTAATGAGATGCTCTCATTTTTAATCACATCTTTTCTGGGCATCTGCTGTCCAGGCACAGCTTAGCATTGCTGCTGTGCTGCAACACACACACAAAGCCTGATTTCTATCTCTCTCACACTCACGCATGGACACGTGCATATAAAATATTCATTCATGCACACATACGCTCAGAGGGGCAGTTATTGCTAGCAGAGCTAAATAAATCTGGACAGATGAACTGCAGAGAAAGTGTGGCCAGCCTCTCTTACTCTGAATCTGAACCGATCCTTTACCTTCCTGTATTCAAGCTTTAGCTTGCTGCTTTATTTCACATGCTGCTCAGTAGCTTCTCATACAGCACCAGTTTTCAGCACAGACATATATGTTTATAATTTAAAATGTGCTTTTTTTCTGTCAGTTTCCTGTGTAGGGAATCTAACGTTGACCCAGTTTTTTGGGAGAATAGATTATCCTCCATACTATAAAATATCTAATTAAAAGCTAGAATATTCCTGCCTTTGCTATTCCTTTACTATCTGTAGCATGTTCTTTCTAATTTACAGTGCTGAATGTGGTATTATAATCCACGAGTTTATATAGACATAAACCAATTCTTATCAAATATTGTGAGGTTTCTATAGATGAGCTGTACAAAATCCACATCCCCTCCCCCTACTCTACTGCTTTCTCCATCCCTCCCTCGTTCATCCTCTTCCACTGCTGTTGCTAAGACCGTTGAGTGCATGCTAGTCTGTGGAAACCAGTAGAGTCTGAGAGGTGGATCTCCCAGTGTGTTGCTATGGGCAACACACAATATTCGATAGAGAATCACCTCTCAGACTCTAGCTTGCAGACCTTCGCACATGTCATAGAATGTGACCTATTTTCAGTAAGTCAAAGGGGATCATGCACTCTGAAGCTTGTGTGCAGTGTGCTAAATATACAGTCTTCTACATCAGTATTTCTCAATTCCAAAGCACAACAAACCAATCAAATAAAAAAATAGTAAAATTATATTGCTTGTTTTTCACTCCTGGAATGAATTCACATCCCTGCTGAAACAACCCCACCTGACTTGCTGCACATTGTGATGCACTGCACACCCGCCTCAGGCACTCTCTGCTCTTCTCTGTCTTAGCTCCAGCCATTCATGGCCCATTGAATCACCTCAACAGCATCAGCAAGCACAAACCACAAGAAATCTCATAGCCAGTCATTCAGTTGCTTTAAGTCCATGTAAGAAACCTCATAGACAGGAAGGATATATAGATGCAATTAAAGATGAAAAAAAAAAAAAAAGCGTATACAGCGCAAAGCTCAGTTTTTCATTCAGACTCAGACATAAATACATGCAAACCACAATAAGTGTCTGACTGGATATTTGGGTGATATTAGTATTATAAATAATGTTAAACTTCAAAAGCAGAGCACCATATTATGGTATAGACACGGCATAGAAGCAACAGTTCAATTTGCTTATGAATTAGCAGTTTGGACTGTGTGAGAGCTAACCAGAAAACCACATGTAAGGCGTTTTATCAACACACAGCCTACTTACTTCACACAGTGAATATTTTTTTAATGCTTCTTGACAGTTCCTGTTGAGTAGATTATTTCGTAGGATCAGCTTCTTATTTCTGATTAAAATTATAGCATAACTGCCTAGAAATAAAATTGTCTTTCTTACCTCTTCAGGTGTCCGTCTCCTATCTGGAAGCACAAGTGTATTTGCATGGCTACCCGGAACTATAGTAGATCCTATACTCATTCTGGGTCCAACTAGCATGTACCGCTTCTC
>NW_005187402.1:12361819-12363565 GCF_000239375.1 Pundamilia nyererei | reverse complement strand
TGACTTGGTGACTAAAGAGTACATATTTTCTTGTAATGAAGGCGTTAATATGAAAGGTACACCTTCACTTACAGAACACATCACCTTTCCATTTACTCCTGAATCTTTATCATTCACACTTATCAGTGCTACTGTCCTTCCTGGTTTGGAGTCCTCAGGGACTTCACTTGAAAGGGATGTCACCTCAATTTCAGGTGTGTTGTCATTTAAGTCCACAATAGTTATTTTAACACTTTTTTCTGTTGCCAGGGGGACTTGCCCTTTATCAGAAGCTTTAATATCAATTTGATATCGGTCTTTTTCTTCATAGTCTATGGGCCCTTTCACAATAATTTCACCTGTATTGTTGTCGACTTCAAAAATTTGACGTAATTTCTTATTTACATTATTCCCAAATGAATAAACCACCTCCCCATTTAAACCATCATCTAAATCTGTGGCATTTACTTGTACGATAGTTGTGCCAATTGGTGAATTTTCATCAAGTTTAGCAGTGTATGAGTCTCTGGCAAAAACTGGCATATTATCATTTACATCCAGAACATTAACAATAATTTCCATCGTCCCTGATCTAGCGGGCTTTCCTCCATCAACTGCTGTCAGAAGCAATCTGTGACTTCGCGCAGCCTCTTTGTCCAGCGCTTTGTGTAAAAACAAAACAGGAATTTTGCCATCCTCTTCTCTATCCTTAACCTCCAAACGAAAATGGTCATTTTGACTGAGCTTATATTGTTGAATAGAAAACATGTCGCTGTCTGGATCACGGGCGCCTTGTAGCTGAAATCGCGCCCCAGGTAAAGCAGATTCGGATATCTCTAAATGCGTCTGGTTGTCCGTGAAGGTGGGAGAGTGGTCATTTACATCTAAAACCTCAATGCCGACGTAGTGGACCTCTAAGGGATTCTCCAGCACAGTTTTTATGTTGAGAATACAGGTGGTTATCCGTTCACACACCTCTTCTCGGTCTATTTTTCTGTTAACGTGTACTATGCCGTTGCTGTTGAGTTGAAACAGGGGTTCAGTCGATTCAGAAACGATGCGAAATCCTCTAGCATGCAAAGCACTGTGATCCATCCCTAAATCTTTAGCGATATTTCCAACAACAGAACCCACCGTTAGCTCTTCGGGAATAGAGTATCGCAGCTGTGCGGAAGAAGAATTCATAGTGAGAGCCAACGAAACAATAAAGACGACCAGGCGCTCCAGCAATACTCCGCATCCCCGTCGTGCCATGGCGAATTCACAGAATAAGCAAAATAATAGGAACAGGGCGGTTAAACATTGAAATGTGAATTTACACCGAAACACTGGAACTGATGAAAACCAAATATTCCAGGATTCAGAAACATAATGTTTCCGAGGGTATCAAAGATTTAAAGCCATTGCCCCCAAAGCACAAGTGCACCCTGTCGAGAAAACACTGTAGCGCAAAACTACTGACGTAGAAGACGTACAGTCGGGAGTCGTTAATTTTCACAAACAGTGACACCATGTGAGCTGACGTTACAATGCAGATAAATAAAAATAGTATTTAAAAGCTTCAACTTCGTGTCGAGTGGTCAAGCAAAACACGGGAAAAGTGGACTTGACATCTTTTCAATATGAACAAAATCATCTCGTTCAAGCACCTTCAAAATATATTAATGTTAATTTTACTTCATGAGATATTCCAATTAAGAGAGACATTCTTACTCTTCAGATGACCCTCTCCGATCAGGTACCATTAGTGTATTTGCATGGCTACCC
>NW_005187402.1:12357808-12360408 GCF_000239375.1 Pundamilia nyererei | reverse complement strand
AGATGGCAATATAGCAAAAGGAACATCCTCAGGTATGAAACAGGAGACTTTCCCACTGGGACCTGAATCTAAATCATTCACGCTGATCAAAGCTACTGTTGTTCCAATCCTACAGTCTTCGGGAACTGACTTAGAAAATGACGTGACTTCAATCTCGGGTGGGTTATCGTTCAGGTCGATTACCTTTATTATCACACTTTTGTCTGTTGATAAAGGGATTGTCCCCTCATCAGACGCTCTTATATCGATTTCATAGCGTTCATTTTCTTCGTAATCAATTTCACCAGTCACTTTAATTTCCCCCGTGCTCGAGTCTATATAAAACAGTTTTTGCAGTTTGATTTCTACTTCCTTACCAAAAGAGTAAACAATTTTACCGTTTGCTCCTTCATCTAAATCTGTGGCATTCACCCGAATGACTAGCGTGCCGGGGGCTGCGTTTTCATTCAGCGTAGCAGAGTATACATCTTGTGTAAAAACAGGTGCATTGTCGTTAACATCAAGTACCTCAATCAGTACTTGCGTTGTCCCAGACTTTGGCGGTCTCCCCCCATCAATAGCGGTAAGGAGAAGCGTGTGCTCTCTCGCAGCCTCTCTATCTAACTGCTTCTGTAAAACTAGAAATGGCATTTTACCATCATCTCTATCTTTTAACTCCAAACGAAAGTGATCACTGTGACTTAGTTTATACTGGTGAACAGAGAACTGGCTACCGTCTGGGTCTCGTGCAGGTTGCAGCTGAAATCTTGCACCCGGTATCGTTGATTCAAATATTTCAAGTCGTTTCTCTTTCTCTGGAAAGATGGGGGAGTGGTCGTTTATATCCACCACCTCTACGGTCACATAATGGATTTCCAGAGGATTTTCTAGCACTGTTTTAAGGTTTATTACACAATCGAGTCTTCTTTCGCAAATCTCTTCCCTGTCCACTTTCCTGCTCACATACAGAACACCGTCGTCTTGATTCAAATGAAAAAGGGGTTCCTTTGAACTGCCAACAATGCGGTACTGTCTTTCCTTCAGCGTAACCTTATCAATCCCCGCGTCTTTCGCAATGTTTCCAACAACACTTCCTTCTTTAACCTCTTCAGAGATGGAATATCTGATCTGAGCCGAGGCTTCGCTCCCAAACATCACCAATGCCACCGCGTAGACTATGCATCTCCATCGCTCGATCCACGTCCGCCGTCCTCTTTGTTCCATTATGTGCAGAATAAAATTATGACTTCAGGATCAATTATTGTGTCATTTACAAATAAAGTGCAGCAGGGTTCCTTTTTAACCTGCTTTCCATAAATTAAACCTATCTGTGCACACCACCGAGAACGACAAGCAGCTGATTTCTTATTTAAGCTCGTTGCACGAAATGCCAAAATACAGGGCTGGACCAGCTGGTGACGACAAAAAGACGAAAACATTTGTAATTACACCGACACCATGCGATATATAACGTTATTGCAGCACCGTGAACCTAAGAAATGAAATAAAATCAACTAAATTCAAGCAACAAAACTATTTGGCAACTGAAGGAAACAAAACAGCGTTCTGCTAAGAATAAGATATATTATCGATGATTTGTAAGGTTCCTTCTTTGGAAATCTATATGAGTTATTTCTGTATTATTTCTAATAAAAAGGCTTGTAGTACTGAAACAACTTTCAGCACTACGGACAGCAACACTACCGACCACGGGCAGACGCACACCGACAAAGTCTGATACACTTTCAGCACACATAAATGTTATGGGAATTAAATAAACATGCGCGTTATAGATTTAACTATCCAACGACAATAAGACAGCATTATATGTATTAAAACACGGTGTCATTATCGATAATGTCTTTTAAACGTCAGAAATTGCGCCATAATTTGCTCTGAGCACGCCCATCATTCTAAAAGGTCATCACTGTGGTTTCCTCATTTGGAAAATATAGAACACCCAGTAACTTCAGTGATACAATTCAGTTCCCTGCAATTCCTTGAAATCTGCTACAGTTTTGTCAAGGGCCTCTAAAGTGGGAAAACTACCAAAGAAATGTTTCAGGTGTTCTAGTTCTGAAAAGCAATTATTTTTTTCTTGAATTTTAAAAATTAAATCTTTCATGTTCAGTCGAAAGGTTGTCTGTTTCTGATTGATTAGATATTTTCAGTTTCAAAGGCAAAAGGGATAAAAATTAACATTAAACCACAGCACACTAACTGTAGTTTAATTTATGATTTTAACAGATCACCTCGTTACTTGTTAGCAAACACATACAACAACGATCTCATTAACACACACACAGCTAGTTTGGGTGATGAATACACACTACAAATTTATGTTCTATTTCTATTCAGCTGTGATAAAGAGAAAGTTTAACGCAGCACTTTGAACATATTTATATTAACGGAAATCAAGCTCTATATATGTAGAGTCAGTATTTTTTGGAATGTCTGAGAATTGTGAACTACTCTCAAAACAACTGTTTAAATAAAGTCTTTCTTACCTCTTCGGATGTGCGTCTCCTATCAGGAAGCACTAGAGTATTTGCATGGCTACCCGGAACTATGGTAGATCCTATACTCATTCTGGGTCCAACTAGCATGTACCGCTTCTCTCC
>NW_005187402.1:12354732-12357238 GCF_000239375.1 Pundamilia nyererei | reverse complement strand
TCTGAGGCAACAACTTGGAACTGGAAAGTTTTCAGCGTTTCAAAATCAAAACTTTTCAGCGCTAAAATGTCCCCATTTTCAGAGTTTATGTTTAGAAATGAAGTGACTTTATTATCCTCACTTCCATCTCTGATAATATGATAGGAAATGCGCGCATTGTCATTCTCATCACGATCAGAGGCTTTAACAGAAAACACTGAAGCTCCTGGACTGTTCCCTTCAGTAATATAGAAAGTATATGGGCTGAGTGAAAACTCTGGACTATTGTCATTCACATCGGACACCGTAACACTTATTGTGTTTTCAGATGATAGCGATGGTTGGCCACAGTCTTTTGCAACTACTGTTATTATATATTGTGACTGTTTCTCTCTGTCTAGAGTTGTCTTGGTTACTAATGAATACATTTTGTCCTGTAAAGATGGTGATAAAACAAAAGGGACATCATCAATTACACTACAAATAACCTTTCCATTCACTCCAGAGTCCAAATCATTTACACTGATAAGCGCTACTGTAGTTCCAGGTCTGGAATCTTCTGGGATAGAGCTGGAAAATGATGTAACCTCTATATCAGGTGCGTTATCATTCACATCAACTATCTTAATAATCACGCTTTTTTGTGTAGCCATTGGAGGCAGGCCTTTGTCTGATGCCTGAATTTCAATTTCGTATCTGTCTCTCTCCTCATAGTCTATTAACCCTTTTACAATGATCTCACCTGTTTTCTGATTAATATCAAAAAGCTTAAAGAATTTACGATTCACGCCATTGCTAAACGAATAAACCACATCCCCGTTGGGTCCATCATCTAAATCTGTTGCGTTTACCTGAATGACTGTTGTATCTACCGGAGCATTTTCATGAAGCATCACTGTGTAAACATCTTTAGAGAAAATGGGGCCATTATCATTTACATCTAAAACACTGACTAGAATATTCATAGTACCCGATTTCGGAGGTTTACCCCCGTCCATGGCCGTTAGTATGAGCGTGTGGCTTCCTGCAGTCTCTCTGTCTAACGATTTTTGAACAATCAGTACAGGTATTTTACCGTCGTCTCCTGAGTCTTTAACTTCCAAACGAAAGTGGTCATTAGAGCTAAGTTTATACTGCTGAAGAGAGAAGGGGCCACTGTCTGGATCTCGTGCGGGTTGCAGCGGAATTCGCACGCCTGGTAGCACAGACTCAAAAATCTCCAGTGTTGTCTCTTTTTCAGGGAATGTGGGAGAATGGTCATTTAAATCCACCACTTCTATAGCAACATAATGAACTTCCAGTGGGTTTTCTAGCACCGTTTTCAGATTTATTGTACAAGTACTGCTCCGCTCGCAAACCTCTTCCCGGTCGATTTTTCTTCTCGCGTACAGGATCCCGTCGTTTTGATCCACATTAAAAAGAGGATCTATGGCACTAGTTACAATTCGGTATTTCCTGCCTTTTAGTGTGCTTTTATCTAATCCCAAATCTTTTGCTACATTTCCAACCACAGTTCCTTCTTCAACTTCCTCAGAAATGGAATATCTTAATTGAGCCGATGCCACACCGCACAGAAGCATAGCGATCAAGCACACAACACTCCGTCCTTTCATCCACGTTTGGTCGCATCCTCTTTGTCCCATCATTAAAACAAAATTAACCAACTCTTCGCGGTGTAAGTCACAGTGTCATAAGAAAAGAGTCCAACACGCACATACCTATGAGATGCTTATTTCAAAAGACGTAACAAATCCGGAAAATTTGTAAAACGATCGCAGCATCCATTCAACTTATTCTGTCTGTAGGGAACCGAGGAGATAATAAAAATGTGGAACCCTAATGCAATGACGACAAGATACAGTCTGTCTTTTGCCAGCACACTGACACCGTGCGAATTCGTTGTGTATTGCAAGAAAGTCAAAATACTGCAGCTGTTTCCAGGTAATTCTAAAGGAGCATCTTTATTTACTTTGACTTACAGACTTAGAGGAATCTGAAAATCACTTTTCCTCATTAGCTAATTAGAAGGTTCTAAGTGGAGACAGTATAATTAAATTCTGAAAAACGTTAGATGTTTCCAGATAATAACTTTAAATACTAATAGTCTGATATTTTTATACAACATATTTATAGTATTTAAATTTATTTTTAAAATAATTTTCTAATCGGGATATGAATACTATCTCAAGAAAACGGACAGTGAATAACGGCTGGTCCAAATGCCTTTCTGTGAAGTTATAGAAGGTGAATGAAGTAATATGACTGCAAACTATTGCGTTCTCTAACATAAATGTCTTACCTCTTCAGATGCTCGTCTCCGATCAGGTAGCACTAGAGTATTTGCATGACTCCCAGGTACTATAGTAGATCCTATACTCATTCTGGGTCCAACGAGCATGTACCGCTTCTCTCCTGATCTGTACTGGATGCTGTGACACAGTGTCCCATCATAATTAGTCTCTGGCAGATATTTAGAAGTATAGTCTGTGGATTTGGAGCACTGCATTGCAATCAGTACGATGATGCT
>NW_005187402.1:12351474-12354121 GCF_000239375.1 Pundamilia nyererei | reverse complement strand
TCTTCACTTCCGTCTCTGATAATATGATAGGAAATGCGCGCATTGTCATTCTCATCACGATCAGAGGCTTTAACAGCAAACACTGAAGCCCCTGGACTGTTCCCCTCAGTAACATAGAAAGTATATGGGCTGAGTGAAAACTCTGGACTGTTGTCATTCACATCTGACACCGTAACGCTTATTGTCTTTTCAGATGATAACTGTGGCTGACCTGCGTCTTTTGCCGTTATTGTCAACTCGTATTGTGACTGTTTCTCTCTGTCCAGAGGAGATTTGGTCACTAATGAAAACATTTTGTCCTGTAAAGATGGTGACAATGCAAACGGAACATCGTCACCTAAGGAACAAATGACTTTTCCATTGACTCCAGAGTCCAAATCATTTACACTGATAAGAGCTACTGTAGTTCCAGGTCTGGAATCTTCTGGTATTGAGCTTGAAAATGATGTTACCTCAATCTCAGGTGCGTTATCATTTACATCAACAATCTTAATAATTACACTCTTTTCTGTAGTTAGAGGAGCCAAACCTCTATCTGACGCCTGAATTTCAATCTCATATTTATCCTTTTGCTCATAATCTAGCAGACCTTTTACAGTTATCTTTCCTGTTGACTGGTCAATATCAAAAAGGTTAAACACATTATTACTCACACTGTTGCCAAATGAGTAAACTACCTCTCCGTTCTGACTGTGATCTGGATCAGTTGCATTCACTTGTATGACTTCTGTACCTACAGGAGCATTTTCATTGAGCTTAACCGAATAAAGATCTTTTGAGAAAATGGGCGTGTTATCATTCACATCCAAAACATTTACCAAAATGTTCATGTCTCCAGATTTTGGTGGCTTCCCCCCATCTAGTGCCGTTAGCACCAATGAGTGACTGTGCGCTGCTTCCCTATCTAGTGCTTTTTGTAAAACCAGTATAGGTATTTTACCATCATCTCCTTTATCCCTCACTTCCAAACGGAAGTGGTCGTTGTGGTTAAGTTTATACTGCTGCACAGAAAACTGACCACTGTCTAGATCCCGTGAAGGTTTTAACTGAAATCTTGCTCCGGGTAGAACGGATTCTGAAATCTCCAGTATTTTATTTTCCTCTGGAAAAACTGGAGCATGGTCATTTATATCTAGCACATCTACTCCTACGTAATGGACCTCCAGTGGATTTTCTAGCACGGTTTTAACATTTATAACACACGTACTGCTCTTCGCGCACACCTCTTCTCTGTCGATCTTTCGGCTCACATACAGGATACCATCGTTCTGATTTACGTGGAAAAGGGGTTCAGCACCGCTAGAAACAATCCTGTACTTCCTTGTTTTCAGTGTGCTTTTATCTAATCCTAGATCTTTTGCGATGTTTCCAACAACCGTTCCCTCGTTAGTTTCCTCTGAGATTGAATACCTTAATTGTGCCGACGCCAAGCTGCACAAAAACAGGACAACAATGCAGATGACATCGCGTCGTCTCCCCATTCCTTTCTCATGTCCTCTTTGTTCCATGGTTACACCCGAAAGCATCAGTGTCACTTATAAGAGCAATCCAGCACTGCAGCGATCCAATACAAATCGTCCATGAGTAAAGAACAATCACCCTTTTCCTAAAACAAGCATAAGCACGAACGCGTATTCCCAAGCTCAGAAACGACTGCTTTAATATCCAAACCGGGACGCTATCAAGAGGCTCAATCAAAATGCAACGATAGAAAACACATTTAATGCTGCCTCTTTTCACTATACTGACACCTTGTGAGCAAAACAATCACTACAGAAAATCAGAACTATGTGAAACTTAAATCGAAAGATCAAACTCATGTGTTATTCTTATTTTGAAGTTTTCGACATAAATTGAGGGGTATTTGTAAATAAATTATAAGGTAGTGCACTCTTGAAAAAACGCTCAAAGAAAAAAAGTATCTGAAAGTGTGGAGAAGATTCCCTCTAAATGACCAGTAAATTAAATTACTTCATGTCATTAAAATTTGATTTATATATCATATCAGTTACAGCTAATAGAGCTCTGTTGGGACTGTTTACTGTGAAGTGAGCATAAACATGGTCAGGACCATGGACAGCACATGCAATAAACTTCAAGAATTTCTAGCTACATTTTGTGGCAATATTACATTTCCTACACAAGTCACCAGAGGAATTTTAACTTTTTGTAGTCTATTGCTACAGTACATTCAGTCAGTTTTGTTTGCAGACTGATCTTATCTGCCACTACCAGAGAAAATATGGTCATCTTGCGTTATGAAAGATAATGTTCAAGAAAAAGGACATGAAGGTGGCAAGACAGCTTGAAAAGACAGACAATGACGTTTCGTATATTTGTTCTTGTCCAGTTCAAGCAACTGAGACCTACTAACCTCCTAATCATAAAGGAAAATGTAATGACCAACACACAAAGTTTGCCAAGGTAAACAAATGAGTACCCCTTTTTCTAAAAGTATGCTAAGGCCATAGAAAAGTATATACCATAGAGTATGCTTGGTCAAAGAAATAAACAGTATTGTGCATAATGTTAAAAGTTCTACTTAAAAGCAGCAAATCCATGTCATGCCAAATCATCAAAAGAATTCTTAGTTTTACCATGATCACAATCTCGTCATCATTTTGACTAAAAAGTTATCCAACTCAGT
>NW_005187402.1:12341903-12350426 GCF_000239375.1 Pundamilia nyererei | reverse complement strand
AATGCGCGCATTGTCATTCTCATCACGATCAGAGGCTTTAACAGAAAACACTGAAGCTCCTGGACTGTTCCCCTCAGTAACATAGAAAGTATATGGGCTGAGTGAAAACTCTGGACTGTTGTCATTCACATCTGACACCGTAACGCTTATTGTCTTTTCAGATGATAACTGTGGCTGACCTGCGTCTTTTGCTGTTATTGTCAACTCGTATTGTGAATGTTTCTCTCTGTCCAGAGGAGATTTGGTCACTAATGAATACATTTTGTCCTGTAAAGATGGTGACAATGCAAACGGAACATCGTCACCTAAGGAACTAATGACTTTTCCATTAAGACCAGAATCCAAATCATTTACACTTATAATAGCTACTGTAGTTCCAGGTCTGGAATCTTCTGGGATAGAGCTGGAAAATGAAGTAACTTCAATCTCAGGCGCATTGTCATTCACATCAACTATCTTAATATTTACACTCTTTTGTGTTGATAGAGGAGCAAGACCTTTATCTGAAGCTTGAATTTCAATTTCATATTTATCCTTCTCCTCATAGTCTATCTGCCCTTTTACAGTTATCTCACCTGTCACAGGGTTTATGTCAAAAAGCTTCAATAACCTAGGATGAACAACACTGCTAAATGAGTAAACGATATCTCCGTTTTGACTGTCATCTAAATCCGTTGCATTCACTTGGACGACTACTGTACCTACAGGAGAATTTTCATTAAGCGTAACAGAATAAACATCTTGGGAGAAAACAGGTGCGTTATCATTAATGTCCAAAACATATATTAGAATTGTCATCTCTCCAGATTTAGCAGGTTTGCCCCCATCCAGGGCCGTCAGTGCTAATGAATGGGTTCCCGCTGCTTCCCTATCCAAAGATTTCTGCACAATTAATATTGGTATTTTCCCATCTTCTCCCTTATCCTTTACTTCTAACCGAAAGTGGTCGTTTGAGCTAAGTTTATACTGCTGAATGGTAAAAGGACCGCCGTCTGGATCTCGTGCGGGCTGTAACGGTATACGTACACCGGGTAACGCAGACTCTGAAATTTCCAGCCTTTTCTCTTCCTGTGGAAAACGAGGAGAGTGGTCATTTACATCCAACACCTCCACTGCAACGTAATGTATCTCCAGCGGGTTTTCTAGTACAGTTTTCAGATTTATTAAACACGAAGTGCTCTCCGCGCACACCTCTTCTCTGTCAATCTTCCGACTCACATACAGGATACCGTCATTTGGATTTACATGGAAAAGGGGATCTACATCACTATTAACAATCCGATACTTTCTCTCTTTTAATGTGCTTTTATCTATTCCCAGATCTTTTGCGATGTTTCCTACCACAGTCCCTTCGTTAACCTCCTCCGAGACAGAATATCGCATCTGCGCCGAAGCCACAGTGCACAAAAGCACAGCAGCCATGCAGCCAAGGAAAGATCCTCTCCCACTTCGCCTCTCGTGTCTTCTTTGTTCCATGGTTACACCCTAGATCACAAGTATGCCTTCAGATAATCGATTGCTGCAACATAACGACAAAATCCAAACGTTCCTTATATGAAAATACTCATCTTCTGTCTACAATGACGGACATAATGCCAAAGAAACAAGGTAGTAAGCTCAACAACGGCCGCGATAAACGAAATGGAACCAAACAACCCTGATGGGAAACTCGTCCAAGGCTTCCTGTTTGGATTGCACTGACACCACGCGATCTGCGTTCTCACTGCAGGGAAAAATATTATAACAGATTTTTTCATGTTTGACAAAAAAGTGACACAAATCTCAAAAACATCAGAAGGGTCTACATAACATTATACAAGAAACAGTTATTACACGACAAAATAAAGTGATATGAGTCAACACGCTGCGTTAACATCAGTAAGTATAAAAAAATATTTCAGTTCAATAGAAACTCAATCAAGCGAGTCCAATAAAGAACTGCTAATGCTGTGCACTACAGTGCTGCCTGACACATGCTGAGGCTTTTGGATTACTCAGGCTCCTTATTTCATTTATGCCAGTGTTTTAAGCAAAAGAAGGTTGGGAATAGAAGAGAAGGAAACGGAAAAGAAGAGAAAACAGTGGAGATTGTGGAAAAGAAATCCCACGTTCATCACTGTTCAAAGACAAATTGCAAAAGTTGTTTTTTGATTACTTTAAGAATAGTAAATATTCACGACCTTGTCGTCATAAATGGTTATTTCGTTACGAAGCATGCCATTAATTTCATTCCAGACGCGCTACTAATAAAACAAATGTAAGTGTAAAGTGTAGAAGTAAACTTAAATCTAATTTGATATACAAATAGGTGTTTACAAAGGTTATAAAGCTAGTTATGTAGCTATTTGGTGGTTACGTGTTTTGATATTTACATGTTTACATGTTTGAATATTTAGACATGCATGTTCAAACCAGTAATAAGTATGTGTTATATCTACCTGGTTGTTTTCCCTGTTTTGATCTGAGTTTAAGATTTCCTGGCTTCTGAGAGGTCAGAGAAGTATTCATGAGGGCGGCACACAGGAAGTGTGGGTGGTTGTTGCGGTGTGCTGAGAGTAAAGTGGCTGCTAAAAAGTTATCCGTCTCCATCTTTGGGTTCCTAACTATTCAGAGAGATTCCAAACCATCTAGTGAACCCTCACGTTACATAAGTAAGGATTGAGACCAGGAAATGTGACGCAAATGTCTTACCTCCTCGGATGCTCTCCTCCTGTCGGGAAGCACAAGTGTATTTGCATGGCTGCCAGGTACTATGGTAGATCCTATACTCATTCTGGGTCCAACTAGCATGTACCGCTTCTCTCCTGATCTGTACTGGATGCTGTGACACAGTGTCCCATCATAATTAGTCTCTGGCAGATATTTAGAAGTATAGTCTGTGGATTTGGAGCACTGCATTGCAATCAGCACCACGATGCTGACGAGAAAAAGTACAGAAACTGCGCCCAAAGTTATCATCAGATAAAATATGACATTACTGTCCTCATCATCTTTTGCTGCACTTTTAACATCAGAAGCTGCAAAAGCCTCTTTGGGCTCCACAAGTTTGACAATCACAGTAGCTGTTGCTGAGAGAGAAACGTTGCCGTTGTCTTTGACCAGTGTTATCAGTTTATGCTCAGCCTCGTCTGTCTCTGTGAATGAGCGAAGTGTTCTGATCTGTCCTGTATAGCGGTCCAAAGCAAAGAGACTGTGGTCAGTAACTTCCTGCAGTGAAAAGAGCAACCAACCGTTATATCCTATATCAGCGTCATAGGCTCTGACTTTAGTCACCAAGTGTCCTGCGTTGACGTTTCGGGGAATCTCCTCCACGCCTTGAGCAGAACCGTTGGAGCTGAGTGGATACAGGATGACTGGAGCGTTGTCGTTCTGATCCAGGATGAAGACGTTGATTGTGACGTTGTTGCTTGAAGTGACTTTATTATCTTCACTTCCGTCTCTGATAATATGATAGGAAATGCGCGCATTGTCATTCTCATCACGATCAGAGGCTTTAACAGAAAACACTGAAGCTCCTGGATTATTCCCCTCAGTAACATAGAAAGTATATGGGCTGAGTGAAAACTCTGGACTGTTGTCATTCACATCTGACACCGTAACGCTTATTGTCTTTTCAGATGATAACTGTGGCTGACCTGCGTCTTTTGCCGTTATTGTCAACTCATATTGTGACTGTTTCTCTCTGTCCAGAGGGGATTTGGTCACTAATGAAAACATTTTGTCTTTTAAGGATGTTGATAGAATGAACGGTACATCTTCATTTACACTGCAGATCACTTTTCCATTAAGACCAGAATCCAAATCATTTACACTAATAAGAGCTACTGTAGTTCCAGGTCTGGAATCTTCTGGTATTGAGCTTGAAAATGATGTTACCTCAATCTCAGGTGCGTTATCATTCACATCAATTATCTTAATATTTACACTTTTTTCTGTGGTTAGAGGAGCCAGGCCTCTGTCTGATGCCTGGATTTCTATTTCATATCCGTCCTGCTCCTCATAATCTATTAAACCTTTAACAGTTAATTGTCCTGTTAGTGAATTAATATCAATAATGCTTAATATGTTTTGATGCATACTGTTGCTAAATGAGTAAACCACATCTCCGTTAGGGCCATCATCCAAGTCTGTTGCATTTACCTGAATAATTGGTGTTCCTACCTGAACATTTTCATTTAGTGTCACTGAATAAACTTCTTTAGAAAAAATAGGCGCGTTATCATTAATATCCAAAACATTTACGAGAATATTCATGTTACCAGATTTCGGTGGTTTACCCCCATCAAGTGCTGTCAGTATTAGTGAATGGCTTCTTGCAGTTTCCCTGTCTAAAGATTTTTGAACAACTAAAATTGGTATTTTTACGTCATCTCGTTTATCCTTAACTTCCAAACGGAAATGTTCGTTGTTGCTTATTATATATCGCTGCACTGAAAACTGACCACTGTCTCGATCCCGGGCGGCTTTCAGCTGAAATCGTGTCCCGGGCAACACTGACTCTGAAATCTCCAGTGTAGCACTGTTTTCCGAAAAAGTAGGTGAATGGTCATTTACATCCAAAACTTCCACTTCAACATAGTGGACCTCCAGTGGGGTTTCTAGCACTGTTTTCACATTTATCACACACGCACTGCTCTGCACGCACACCTCTTCTCTGTCAATCTTCCGACTCACATACAGAACGCCATCGTTTGGATTCACGTAGAAAAGGGGATCATCGTTACTTGAAACAATCCGATACTTCCGGTCTTTCAACGTGTTTTTATCTAATCCCAGATCTCTTGCTATGTTTCCAACTATAGTTCCTTCTTTAACTTCTTCAGAGATCGAATATCGTAATTGCGCTGAGGCTACAGTCCACAAAAGCACAGCAGCTACACATCCTACCAGACATCCTCTCCTCATTTCCGACTGGCGTTTTCTTTGTTCCATGGTTCTATCCAAAATCACCAGTAATCCATCACAAATAGTTTTTTGACCTTTAAAAAAAGACTCCAGGGGTTACCTGATTACAAATACTCCCCTTTTAAACAGGTACAATGAGGCAAACGCAGACTAGAATAAGAACAGAAAAACTGCGCTAATGTTGTACTGAGGCTGGTGTGAGGAGGACGGATTACAAAGCTATGACGACAACATCTTGAGCTGCTGATTTTTGTTATCACACTGACACCATGCGAGCAGGTGTCTCACAGCAGAGAATTAGTCCAGTTTTTATCACATCTGTTTAATGCAAAATTGTTTTATACTTGGCTACAACTCATACTGTCAAGCCACAAGACAAGATAAAGACGTGGTGTCCAGAGTCAATAAGAGATCTCAATGCTTCCCCTAATAAAATAAAACAAAAAAAAAAACAAAACCACGAACTTTCAGGAAATGATCTAACGTTATTTTCTAAAGCCAAAACAATTCGTTAAATGATCTACAAACTGTAGGTTTTCTTTTTGTACTTGTAATATTCGAGGAACAGAGAAAGCATGGGAATCCTTTTCAGCACCATGGACAGCAATTACAAACCACAAGGAAAGCTACGGCCCATTAAGATGGTTGCGTAAGGATTGATATTTACATATATTACATGAACATAAGTATATTATAAACTGCTAAGTGTCAGGTTAAGAAGCTTCAAAATATGACAAACGTGGAAAAATGTTTTAGGACATAAAATACTGCATATGTTGCCAGAAACACATTAGGGTTTTTTGTAAGAGGTCTGGTTATGAGTACGTAAGATTTCTTAAGCCATCACAAATTCATGAATAGAAATATGCTTATTTCGTAAAATAAAATAAAAACATCTTAATATCTCTTACCTCTTCAGATGTCCTTCTCCTGTCAGGCAGCACTAGAGTATTTGCATGACTGCCCGGAACTATAGTAGATCCTATACTCATTCTGGGTCCAACTAGCATGTACCGCTTCTCTCCTGATCTGTACTGGATGCTGTGACACAGTGTCCCGTCATAATTTGTCTTTTGCAAATATCTAGAAGTATAGTCTGTGGATTTGGAGCACTGCATTGCAATCAGCACGATGATGCTGACGAGAAAAAGTACAGAAACTGCGCCCAAAGTTATCATGAGGTAAAATATGACATTACTGTCTTCATCATCTTTTACCGCACTTTTAACATCAGAAGCTGCAAAAGCCTCTTTGGGCTCCACAAGTTTGACTATCACAGTAGCTGTTGCTGAGAGAGAAACGTTGCCGTTGTCTTTGACCAGTATGAGCAGTTTATGCTCAGCCTCGTCTGTCTCTGTGAATGAGCGAAGTGTTCTGATCTGTCCTGTATAGCGGTCCAAAGCAAAGAGACTGTGGTCAGTCACTTCCTGCAGTGAAAAGAGCAACCAGCCGTTATATCCTATATCAGCGTCATAGGCTCTGACTTTAGTCACCAAGTGTCCTGCGTTGACGTTTCGGGGAATCTCCTCCACACCTTGAGCAGAACCGTTGGAGCTGAGTGGATACAGGATGACTGGAGCGTTGTCGTTCTGATCCAGGATGAAGACGTTGACTGTGACATTGTTGCTTAGTGACGGAGTTCCAGAATCTGAGGCAGCAACTTGGAACTGGAAAGTTTTCAGCGTTTCAAAATCAAAACTTTTCAGCGCTAAAACGTCGCCATTTTCAGAGTTTATGTTTAGAAATGAAGTGATTTTATTATCTTCACTTCCATCTCTAATAATATGATAGGAAATGCGCGCATTGTCATTCTCATCACGATCAAAGGCTTTAACGGAAAACACTGAAGCTCCTGGATTATTCCCCTCAGTAACATAGAAAGTATATGGGCTGAGTGAAAACTCTGGACTGTTGTCATTCACATCTGACACCGTAACACTTATTGTCTTTTCAGATGATAACGGAGGCTGACCTGCGTCTTTTGCCGTTATTGTCAACTCATATTGTGACTGTTTCTCTCTGTCCAGAGGGGATTTGGTCACTAATGAAAACATTTTGTCTTTTAAGGATGTTGATAGAATGAACGGTACATCTTCATTTACACTGCAGATCACTTTTCCATTAAGACCAGAATCCAAATCATTTACACTGATAAGAGCTACTGTAGTTCCAGGTCTGGAATCTTCTGGTATTGAGCTTGAAAATGATGTTACCTCAATCTCAGGTGCGTTATCATTCACATCAATTATCTTAATATTTACACTTTACACATCCAACCAGATATCCTCTCGCTATTTCTCGTTCACGTTTTCTTTGTTCCATGGTCTTGTCCTTAATGTTCAAAGATCAATCACAGAAAACATCGCGACGTCGTGATAGAACACAGTGTTTTTCACTACTGTAAACAATCCTGTTCTTAAAAAAATAGGAATAAAATGATCGCAGTTACAGGGAAGAATGAGAACAGAAGAGAATGCGGTAACGTCGAAGTGAGAACCTTATCAGGAGGAGGAACCACATTACAATGAGACAACGTCACACACTGCTTACTTGTGATATTGTACTGACACCATGCGACCAAGTGTTTCTCTTCGGTGAAACGAAGTATTAGCGTATCAGCTAAATGGTACACTGTTCTGTATCTGCCTGTAAATCTGTGACCAATCGCGATCGATAGTTGAAAAGAGACAAGCCTTCACCTTCAATCACACGGTACTGTGGCTGAGGCTATTCCTTCTTGTGTGCTTAAATTATGAGTCCAAACATCTAAAACATCCAGACAGTAACGACAAACGATTAATCCTGACTTTGCTTCCATTATACTGACACAACATACCAAAAGTCTAACTGCAGACAACACACTAGTAATGCATTAGTTAAAAATAAGTAAAATGACTACCCTGGGGTAATACCAACCCAATGCTTCTTTTGTTGTATTCTCATCATGTAGGAATATTAAATGTTTACTCTGTATCGTTACAATTGTTGCAAAGAACAAGTTCAGATTCCTGGTTCGTTATATGAGTTACAACTACACATCCTTGAAACAGGATTTTCAACACCATGTAAAGCGATAGTCAGAAACTTCACCTTGGTCCAGTTGAGTTATGCGTTGTTATCGTTCATATTTTTTATAAAGAAGAAAAACGTAAAAACACCCCTAATTAAAATACTGTTTTTGAAATCTGTTTTAGTTCCTTAATCTGTCTTTGCAGCTGGATGATTTTTAAAAGTTGTTTGACTTTAGAATGGCATTTAATATATTAAATATACTCTATGTCTAAAACGACTTGTCTCGTATTTTAAAGAAAAGCCGAGCTCATTTCATTTTATACTGACACAGAGAGAGAAGAATAATTCTTACGAATAAAATCTTCTTGGATATCGCTCAAGTTGTTTCCATAAGTATTAGGTGTAAACACAAATTTCCACAAACTATAATCAGTGCATGAATGCGAATGTACTGTGCATTTATTTAATTGGAAAATGTTGAATATTCCTTACCTCTTCAGATGTGCGTCTCCTATCAGGTAGCACTAATGTATTTGCATGACTGCCCGGAACTATAGTAGATCCTATACTCATTCTGGGTCCAACTAGCATGTACCGCTTCTCTCC
>NW_005187402.1:12340949-12341883 GCF_000239375.1 Pundamilia nyererei | reverse complement strand
TGCAGTGAAAAGAGCAACCAGCCGTTATATCCTATATCAGCGTCATAGGCTCTGACTTTAGTCACCAAGTGTCCTGCGTTGACGTTTCGGGGAATCTCCTCCATACCTTGAGCAGAGCCGTTGGAGCTGAGTGGATACAGGATGACTGGAGCGTTGTCGTTCTGATCCAGGATGAAGACGTTGACTGTGACATTGTTGCTTAGTGACGGAGTTCCAGAGTCTGAGGCAACAACTTGGAACTGGAAAGTTTTCAGTGTTTCAAAATCAAAACTTTTCAGCGCTAAAATGTCCCCATTTTCAGAGTTTATGTTTAGAAATGAAGTGAATTTATTCTCTTCACTTCCGTCTCTGATAATATGATAGGAAATGCGCGCATTGTCATTCTCATCGCGATCAGATGCATTAACAGAAAACACTGAAGCTCCTGGATTATTCCCCTCAGTAACATAGAAAGTATATGGGCTGAGTGAAAACTCTGGACTGTTGTCATTCACATCTGACACCGTAACGCTTATTGTCTTTTCAGATGATAACGGAGGCTGACCTGCGTCTTTTGCTGTTATTGTCAACTCATATTGTGACTGTTTTTCTCTGTCCAGAGGGGATTTGGTCACTAATGAAAACATCTTATCCTGCAAAGATGGTGATAAAGCAAACGGAACACCCTCACCTACGAAACAAATAACTTTTCCATTAAGACCAGAATCCAAGTCGTTTACACTGATAAGAGCTACTGTAGTTCCAGGTCTGGAATCTTCTGGGATTGAGCTTGAAAATGATGTTACCTCAATCTCAGGTGCGTTATCATTCAAGTCAACAATCTTTATTTTTACGCTCTTTTCTGTAGTTAGAGGAGCCATACCTTTATCTGACGCCTGGATTTCTATTTCGTATTTTTCCCTCTCCTCATAGTTTATCAATCCTTTAACGCTTA
>NW_005187402.1:12335738-12340265 GCF_000239375.1 Pundamilia nyererei | reverse complement strand
CGTTATCATTAACATCAAGAACATTTACCAGAATATTCATTTCGCTTGATTTCGGAGGTTTACCCCCATCCAGCGCCGTCAGTGATAATACATGGCTCCCTGCAGTTTCCCTGTCTAAGGATTTTTGAACAACTAAAATAGGTATTTTTCCATCATCTCCTTTATCCTTAATTTCCAATCGGAAGTGATCGTTGTTGCTAAGTTTATAGTGCTGCACGGAAAACTGTCCACTGTCTTGGTCACGTGCTGCTTTCAGCTGAAATCGTGTCCCGGGTAATACTGACTCTGAAATCTCAAGGGTTGTCTGGTTGTCTTGGAAGCTGGGTGAATGATCATTTATATCCAGCACTTCTACTCTAGCATAATGGACCTCCAGTGGGTTTTCTAGTACAGTTTTAACATTTATTACACACGCACTGCTCTGCGCACACACTTCCTCTCTGTCAATCTTTCTGCTCACATACAGACCACCATCGTTTGGATTCACATAGAACAGGGGATCCGCATTACTTGAAACAATCCGATACTTCCGGTCTTTCAACGTGTTTTTATCTAATCCCAGATCTCTTGCTATGTTTCCAACCACAGTTCCTTCGTTAACCTCCTCGGAGATCGAGTATCGCAACTGCGCTGATGCTACAGTCCACAAAAGCACAGCAAATACGCATCCGACCAGACATCCTCTCCTCATTTCCGACTGGCGTTTTCTTTGTTCCATGATGAAAACGAAAATTTTCAATAATCCATCACAATGACTATAAATCTTATGGAAATGCAAAAAAAGAAAAACCTCGTTCTTGCAAACACTCCTGTGATATTTGTACATGCAAAACCTGGTGTAAACCCAGAGAACAATCCGCAAAACGATGCTCCCCTTGTTGATGTGAAATAGCTAAGGGGTGGAACCAAAAAGCAGTAAGGACAAGTTTGTGGGTGGGAGGTTTTCTATATCGCACTGACACCATGCGAGTTTTATTCTCATTACAGAAAATTGGCTTCATATTGGATTATTAGAGCAGTATGATCGGTTTATGAAAAGCGAAGAAGAGATTTAGTGTCCATCAGAAGATTACAAATCCAACACAAATTAAAAAATATATAATCTCTTTATTTAACGCAGAACCAGCGAGTATTTTAAATTTGTATTGTTGTTATCTCACGAGTTAAGCAAATCGTGTCACTGCAGAATTACCTTGAAGCAAGGCACTTTTCAGCACCAAGGATAGTTATTTAGTTTGCAAATTGCTTTCACTGAGTGAGTCCCGCAGTTCAATAATTTCAGAATAACAAGGTATGTCCAATGAGACACTTTAAAATATCACAGCTGCTCTGATCGAGGTGAGGGAGATGAAAAGGATGCATTTTTGTATGACTAGTGATTAAAATGAAAAGTACAACTTAGGGGAAGAACGTTATATTTTAAGGTATGCCTTACCTCAGATGTTCTCCTCCTGTCAGGAAGCACGAGTGTATTCGCATGACTCCCAGGTACTATAGTAGATCCTATACTCATTCTGGGTCCAACTAGCATGTACCGCTTCTCTCCTGATCTGTACTGGATGCTGTGACACAGTGTCCCATCATAATTGGTCTCTGGCAAATATTTAGAAGTATAGTCTGTGGATTTGGAGCACTGCATTGCAATCAGCACTACGATGCTGACGAGAAAAAGTACAGAAACTGCGCCCAAAGTTATCATGAGGTAAAATATGACGTTACTGTCCTCATCATCTTTTGCTGCACTTTTAACATCAGAAGCTGCAAAAGCCTCTTTGGGCTCCACAAGTTTGACAATCACAGTAGCTGTTGCTGAGAGAGAAACGTTGCCGTTGTCTTTGACCAGTATGAGCAGTTTATGCTCAGCCTCGTCTGTCTCTGTGAATGAACGAAGTGTTCTGATCTGTCCTGTATAGCGGTCCAAAGAAAAGAGACTGTGGTCAGTCACTTCTTGCAGTGAAAAGAGCAACCAGCCGTTATATCCTATATCAGCGTCATAGGCTCTGACTTTAGTCACCAAGTGTCCTGCGTTGACGTTTCGGGGAATCTCCTCCACACCTTGAGCAGAACCGTTGGAGCTGAGTGGATACAGGATGACTGGAGCGTTGTCGTTCTGATCCAGGATGAAGACGTTGACTGTGACGTTGTTGCTTAGTGACGGAGTTCCAGAATCTGAGGCAACAACTTGGAACTGGAAAGTTTTCAGCGTTTCAAAGTCAAAACTTTTCAGCGCTAAAATCTCCCCATTATCCGAGTTTATATTTAGAAATGAACTGATTTTATTATCTTCACTTCCGTCTCTGATGATATGATAGGAAACGCGTGCACAGTCATTTTCATCACGATCAGAGGCTTTCACCGCAAATACGGAGGCTCCTGGACTGTTATTCTCTGTGATATAAAACGTGTAAGGACTTGTTGAAAACTCTGGACTGTTGTCGTTTACATCTGATATAACCACGCTTATAGTCTTTTCAGTTAAATGGGGAGGTTCACCTGAGTCCTTTGCAATAATCGTGACATCATATTGAGAAGTAATTTCTCTGTCTAACTGGGAGATGGTAACTATAGCGTACATATTTTCCTGTAATGATGGAGATAACGTAAACGGGACTCCTTGTTTGATTGCGCAAATGACCTTACCATTGATTCCAGAGTCTAAATCGGTGACACTAATGAGGGCCACTGTAGTTCCTATCTTTGAATCTTCCTTGATAGAACTAGAAAATGATGTCACTTCTATCTCAGGTGCATTGTCATTCACGTCAGCAACGGTTATCACGACACTCTTGCCAGTTTTTAATGGAACCTGTGCCTTATCAGATGCCTGAATATCAATTTCATAACTTGTACTTTTCTCGAAATCTAACTTACCCGTTACATGAATTTCGCCAGTGTTTGCATCTATACTAAAAATCTCCATTATTTTTGGATCGACTTCGTTACCGAATGAATATATTATTTCACCGTTTGCTCCCTGGTCCAAATCTGTTGCATTCACTTGAATGACGACAGTGCCAGTGGGGATGTTTTCTTTAAGTGTAGCAGAATACAGCTCTTTGGTGAACACTGGGGAATTGTCATTAATATCAAGTACATCCACAGTGATTTCTATATCGCCTGATTTCGCCGGTTTCCCTCCATCAACGGCTGTTAAACGTAACTTGTGCTTCTCGTTTGTTTCTCTGTCTAACTGCTTCTGCAGAACTAAGAATGGTATTTTCTGGTCTTTGCCACGGTCCTTTACTTCTACTCTAAAATATTCATTATGACTTAGTTTATATTGCTGAATTGCGAATTGGCCCACATCGGGGTCACGCGCGGCCTGTAGCTGAAATCTCGCTCCTGGTAGAGCCGACTCGGAAATTTCAAGCCTTTTCTCTTTCTCTGGAAAAACGGGAGAATGATCATTTATGTCTAGTATTTCCACTGCCACATAGTGAATCTCTAGTGGGTTTTCTAGCACGGTTTTTAGGTTGATGGTGCATGCACTGCTTCGTTCGCACACCTCTTCCCTGTCTATCCTTCTTTTCACATACAGGATGCCATCGTTTTGATTCACCTGGAACAGTGATTCCGTTGAGCCTGTTACAATGCGGTATCCTCTGCCTTTGAGTGCACTCTTATCAAGCCCCAAATCCTTAGCTATATTTCCCACGATGGTTCCATCTTGAACCTCCTCGGATATGGAATATCTGATCTGTGCAAAAGCTCCGCTACATAAAATAACCAAAACAATTATGAAGACGAACCAACACCGCCGGTCCTTCCGTGCTTTGCCTTCCCTTTGTTCCATGACAAAGATGACTGAAAATAGTCCATAAAATCCCTGCTTGCAAAGCCAGCCAGTGTCCGATGATCCTGTATGTTAACCAGGATCTGTTTTGGGGGAATGCTCTGAAAATAAAGCACACTCGTTGCCGTGAATCACGATCTTACCTTGAAATTTGCTATTTGAGAGAAAAATAGCATATCGGCTCGGTTGAAATACCACTCGTGACGTAAGGTACTGCCAAATACAGAGAACCACTGAACTACACTGACATCAAGCGTTAGGTTTTGTTATTTACACAGACTACATTTAAAAAAAAAAGAAAAAAATTAAAATCCCCCAGATGAGTTATATTCTCACGCTGACGTAAACAGGTCTTTATTGACCTATAGGACCGGATTTTGCACAAAGCCCAACTCTGGACACTCGAATACATTTGAAAATATACAAGTACAAAGTACTTGTATAAGTACAACACGTATACATTATGTGTTGTGCTTTACTGTAACTGTGTAGTTAGCATATACTAAGTAGAAAACATCAGCAAAAAATACCACACAAATAACCTTACCAAAAACCCACTAGTGGAAGAGGAAAACGGTTTTCAGTGTTTACTAATGCCCGACATTTGTGACACTAGTAACAAATCAGCACCATGGAGAGTGAACACAGAGTACTGGTAAAAGTATTACTCTTGTTAAATATAATAAAAATTAAACTAAAAACGCTTTAAATGAAATCAAATTCTCCCATATACC
>NW_005187402.1:12333059-12335095 GCF_000239375.1 Pundamilia nyererei | reverse complement strand
TTCGGGGAATCTCCTCCACACCTTGAGCAGAACCGTTGGAGCTGAGTGGATACAGGATGACTGGAGCGTTGTCGTTCTGATCCAGGATGAAGACGTTGACTGTGACATTGTTGCTTAGTAATGGAGTTCCAAAATCTGAGGCAACAACTTGGAACTGGAAAGTTTTCAGCGTTTCAAAATCAAAACTTTTCAGTGCCACAATTTCTCCATTTTCAGAATTAATATTTAGAAAAGAGGTGAGCGTATTTTCTCCCCCCCTTTCTCTTAAGATAAGATATGAAATAAGAGCATTACTTCCCTCATCATTGTCTCGGGCTGCCACTGAGAAGATCGACGCCCCTGGGCTATTATTCTCAGTTATGTAGAAAGTATATGGATTCTGTAAGAACTCAGGGCTGTTGTCATTCACATCTGAAATAACAATATTTATACTTTTCTCCGATGATAAGGAAGGTTCGCCTGCGTCTTTAGCAACTATCAGGACATTATACTGGGATTGTTGTTCTCTGTCTAAAACCTGTTTCGTTACTAGAGAATACATGTTACTTTGTAAAGAAGGTGCGAGCAAAAAGGGAGCATCTTTGCTTATATAACATACTACTTTTCCATTCAAATCAGAATCGGAGTCTTTGACACTAATTAACGCCACTGTGGTTCCTGGTTTTGAATTTTCAGGGAGTGCATGAGAAAAAGATGTCACTTCAATCTCTGGTACATTATCATTTACGTCAATTATATTAATAATGACGATTTTGTCTGTTGTCATTGTAGCTGCTCCTTTGTCGGATGCTTGAATGTCGATTTCATACCTGCCGCTTTCTTCAAAGTCTATGTGTCCCGCCACTATGATTTCTCCAGTAACCGGATTTAAGTCAAAACGTTCACGTACCCGTGCTTCCACGTCATTTCCAAATGAATACACAACCTCACCATTTAATCCTTCATCCAGGTCTGTTGCATTAACTTGAATCACAGTCGTACCAAAAGGAGAATTTTCTTTGAGGTGCGCACTATATGCCTCCTTACTGAAAACAGGAGGGTTGTCATTAACATCGGAAACATTAACAATTATTGTCATGTTACCAGATCTTGGAGGTTTACCTCCATCAAAGGCTGTCAGAAGCAACACATGAGTTTTAACAGATTCTCTATCAAGTGATTTTTGAAGGACTAAACTCGGTGTTTTACGGTCTTCGCCCCGGTCTTTCACTTCTAAACGGAAATGTTCATTGTGACTCAGCTTGTACTGCTGGACAGACAGCGAACCACTATCAGCATCACGGGCTGCTTGTAACTGAAATCGTGCTCCTGGTAGTGCAGATTCAGAAATTTCCAACGTATTTTCTTTTTCAGGAAAGATCGGTGCGTGGTCGTTTACATCCAGAATCTCCACTGCCACGTAGTGCACCTCAAGTGGATTTTCTAACACTGTTTTTAGGTCGATAACACACATCTTGTTTCGGTCACACACTTCCTCTCTGTCGATTTTTCGGTTCACATACAAGATCCCATTATCTGTGTTTACTCGGAAAGGAGGCTCTGCTGAGCCGGAGACAATGCGGTACCCCCTCTCTTTCAGTGTAGCCTTATCAAGACCTAAATCCTTCGCGATATTTCCAACAGCAGTTCCTTCTGTATTTTCCTCTGAAATTGAATATCTAAATTGTCCCAAAGCGGTCTTCCAGACCAGAACCAAAACCAAAATGTATACAATCCATATTCTCCTCGTTCTCCACGTTAGGCATCGCCTTTGTTCCATGGCGTAAAGATGAAACAGCGAAATGAAGCAACTTTCAAATCGCTACACTCATACACTCAAATAGGATTGTTCCGCCACACCCGTTATTACAATCTGACAGTTTTTCAGAATAAAAATTCTTAGCGATTAAATTGTCTCTAGTCCTTCACACACAGAAACGTCCTCCATTCGACTGTTTTAAAGGAAGGGGATGGCTCTTGTGTATATAATTGTAACCTTGTGGAAGCATTATTTGTCCTTACACTGACACCAAGTGACAAACAATCACACTGCAGAC
>NW_005187402.1:12329119-12331453 GCF_000239375.1 Pundamilia nyererei | reverse complement strand
AATATGATATGAGATAATCGCATTATCTCCTTCATCACTGTCGGATGCGGTTATACAAAACACAGAAGCTCCCGGTGGGTTATTTTCGGCAATGAAGAACGTATAGGGACTCGCTGAAAACTGCGGACTATTATCATTCGTATCTGACACAAACACGTTTACTGTTTTTTCCGATGTTAAGGCTGGCTCACCAGCGTCCTTTGCAATTATTGTTATATCATATGTTGATTGTTGCTCTCTGTCCAGCTGTGACTTGGTGACCACGGCGAACATGTTATCTTGTATTGACGGAGTTAGTGTAAAAGGGCTGTCCCCTGCGATATAGCTGATTATTTTTCCATTTAACCCAGAGTCTGAATCTGTAATGCTGAGAAGCGCGACCGTTGTTCCTGGTCTAGAGTCCTCTGAAACTGCACTTGACAGCGATGCCACTTCTATCTCAGGGGGATTATCATTTATGTCTCCAATGTTAATTATCACACTTTTATAAGTTTTAAATGGAATGCTTCCCTTATCAGAGGCTTGTATATCAATGTGATAGCTGTCTTGTTCTTCAAAATCTATGTGACCTTTTACAATTATCTCCCCAGTAACAGAGTCTATATCAAAAAGCTCTCGAATTTTACCTTTTACGCCACTGCCAAATGAATAAACTACTTCCCCATTGGAACCATCATCCAAATCGGTTGCGTTAACCTGAATGACTGTTGTGCCAGCCGGGGTGTTTTCCTGTAGTACAGCTGAATATGTATCTTGGATAAACACTGGCATGTTGTCATTAACGTCTAAAACATCTATGTATATTTCAACTGTCCCCGTGTTTTGAGGTGTTCCACCGTCTATAGCCATGAGCACCAATTTATGGCTACTTTTAACCTCTCTGTCTAGCTGTTTACCCAACGTTAAAGTTGGAGTTTTACCATCTTTGCCTCTGTCTTTAATCTCTAAACGAAAATGGTCGTTCTGACTTATTTTATACTTTTGGATAGAGTTTGTGCCACTATCCGGATCGTGAGCGTTTTGTAACTGATACTGTGCTCCTGGTAATGCAGATTCGGAGATCTCTAGTTTCTGAGCTTTGTCGGGAAATGCAGGAGAGTGGTCGTTTAAATCCGCTATTTCCACTATGACATAATGTATTTCTAGTGGGTTTTCAAGCACAGTTTTGAGACTAATTACACAAACATTATTATCCTTACATACTTCCTCTCGGTCTATTTTGCGCTTTGCGTAAAGGACCCCATCATCCTCATTTACATTGAAAAGAGGTTCAGTCGAGCCAGATATAATGCGAAATCCCCTCTGCTTCATTATATTCAGATCTATTCCCAAATCTTTAGCGATATTCCCAACAACACTCCCTTCTGTTAGCTCTTCTGATATAGAGTACCTCAGCTGTCCTGAAGCGATTGTGAAAAATAAAAGCACAACAAAAACGCTGATGAGTGGTGATCGCTGTCGCCATGATTCCCGTCGCCTTTGTTTCATACTGTGAGGTAAACGTAAAAATCCAAACGCTTCCATCATTCGCCACATGTTTAGATTTTTGTCTCCATAGCAGCAAGAAATAAATCCACTTCTCGTATATTATTTGCCAGTATAAAATAATAGTCACCACACGCTTAGAGCAAGTCTTTCAACTAAACGCTCTCAAACCAGACTGCATGTAGCGTGGTTGGACTCGAGTATGACGTTCAGAGACGCTATAAGGCGTTATACTGACAAGGTACCGCCACCTTGTGAATATGTGTAATAGTACAATTTATGATATCAAGCTGACAAATAATTATGGCTACTGCATCACTAAACTGACGTGTTTGAGGTCATTGTCGAAATTCTATCCAAATCCAGTTTCACCACCATTGAGAATAATGACAAAAATCATTACTCGGAGTAGAATAGGTAGAATACATGGCAACACGTTATTACTCACCTCTTCAGGTGGGCGTCTTCTGTCTGGCATCACCAGAGTATTTGCATGGCTGCCCGGAACTATAGTAGATCCTATACTCATTCTGGGTCCAACAAGCATGTACTTCCTGTCTCCTGATCTGTACTGGATGCTGTGACACAGTGTCCCGTCATAATCTGCCTTTTGTAAATACTTGGAAGTATCGTCTGTGGATCTGGAGCACTGCATCGCAATCAGCACGATGATGCTGATGAGAAAAAGTACAGAAACTGCGCCCAAAGTTATCATGAGGTAAAATATGACATTACTGTCCTCATTATCCTTCGTTGCACTTTTAACATCAGAAGCTGCAAAAGCCTCTTTAGGCTCCACAAGTTTGACAATCACAGTAGCTGTTGCTGAGAGAGAAACGTTGCCGTTGT
>NW_005187402.1:12326201-12328618 GCF_000239375.1 Pundamilia nyererei | reverse complement strand
TCGTCCTGGTCTGATGCCCTCACAGAAAACACTGAAACCCCTGGTAAATTGTTCTCAGTAACATAAAAAGTGTAAGGGTTTGCTGAAAACTCCGGCCTGTTATCATTCACATCCGATACAATAATAGTAATGCTTTTTACAGAAGTCAGCGAGGGTGTGCCTGCATCTTTTGCAACTATTGTTACATCATATATGGCCTGCTTTTCTCTATCCAGTGGCGATTTTGTACTTATTGAATACATGTTGTCGTGTGTTGAAGGTGACAATTTGAAAGGGACTTCTTCATTAAATGAGCAAATTACTTTCCCGTTAAGACCAGAGTCTTTATCGATAACACTGATTAATGCCACAGTAGTTCCCAGTCTTGCATCCTCGGGTATTGCCTTTGAAAACGAAGTGACCTCTATCTGAGGGGCATTATCATTCAAATCAACAATCTTCACCAACACACTTTTGTCTGTCCTTAACGGAGCCGAGCCTTTATCAGACGCTTGTATATCAATTTCATAGCTTTCCTCTGATTCGAAATCTAGCACATCTTGAATAATAATTTCACCGGTGTTTGGATCAACACGAAATAGTTCGCGTATCCTGTGGTTTACATTGCTACCTAAAGAATAGATAAGCTCACCATTTGATCCCTCGTCTAAGTCAGAAGCATTTACTTTTACTATTGTTGTACCGGTGGGAGTGTTTTCGTTCACAAGTACCGAGTACGTGTCTTCATTGAAAACTGGCATATTATCATTAACGTCTAACACATCGATAAATATTTCAGCTGTTCCAGATTTACTTGGCTTCCCTCCATCAATAGCTGAAAGAAGTAGCTTGTGAATTTTCTTTGTTTCCCTGTCTAGCATCTTGAGTAAAACTAAAATCGGTATTTTCCCCTCTTTTCCGCGATCTTTAACTTCTAATCGAAAGTGATTATTGGGACTGAGCTTATACTCCTGGACAGAAAACTGACCAACATCGGGGTCATGCGCTGCCTGCAGCTGGAGGCGCAAACCTGGTAAAACTGACTCCGAAATTTCGAGACGGTACTGTTTAACTGAAAAGCTAGGAGCATGATCGTTCACATCCTGAATCTCCACAGTCACATAATGAATTTCAAGAGGGTTTTCAAGCACTGTTTTTAGGTTGATCAAACACGCTGTGTTTCTCTCACAAACCTTCTCTCTGTCAATTATACGGTCAACATATAGTATTCCATCGTTTTGGTCCACGTGAAAAAACGACTCCGATGAACCCTCAACAATGCGACATCCTCTCTCTTTCAATGTATTCTTTTCCAATCCCAAATCCTTTGCTATATTTCCAACAGCAGTTCCTTCATTGACTCCCTCGGCAATGGAATATCTGATCTGCGCCGAAGCGCGGCTCCACACTAGAATAACTACAACAATGAAAGCGATCCACCGCAATTCGTCTTTTGATGCTCCAGGTTGTTTTCGCTCCATAATTAGGAGATAAAAATTTTCCTCTGTGATTTACAATACCGAGTTTTCCACGAGTTGAGAAAAATAATAAAAAATATTCATATCACCAGACAGGCTACCGTGCAGTATCAGGTTCACATAAGCTGAATATATGCTCTAAATGAAGAGGAGGCATCGAGTGAAACCCATCCCACAAATAGGAGGTCCCATACTGCTGACAAAGAGCTTATCTTTAAACACTTTTCTGCTCAGATAGTGACACCAAGTGACTATCAAATATTTTTTTCCCCTGGATAATAGTACATGTTAAAGTATCTCATCTTTAAGTTAATACTTGCACTTGTGTTAAGAAGGACATGTCAAATTTCATGGTGTTAGGAGAGAAAGAAGAAGATAAATAGCGCGTGGTTTCAGCACCACTGACAGCATTAACCAACACCTCTAAATGGCAAATGGAGACAAGTTTGTTGTCAAACTCTACTAAAAGCAAAACTAGAGTTTTGGCCATTTAAGGCATCTTACCTCTTCAGATGTTCTTCTCCTGTCGGGAAGCACTAGAGTATTTGCATGACTTCCAGGGACTATAGTAGATCCTATACTCATCCTGGGTCCAACTAGCATGTACCGCTTCTCTCCTGATCTGTACTGGATACTGTGACACAGTGTCCCATCATAATTAGTCTCTGGCAGATATTTAGAAGTATAGTCTGTGGATTTGGAGCACTGCATTGCAATCAGCACTATGATACTGATGAGAAAAAGTACAGAAACTGCGCCCAAAGTTATCATGAGGTAAAATATGACATTACTGTCCTCATCATCTTTTGCTGTACTTTTAACATCAGAAGCTGCAAAAGCCTCTTTGGGCTCCACAAGTTTGACTATCACAGTAGCTGTTGCTGAGAGAGAAACGTTGCCGTTGTCTTTGACCAGTATTACCAGTTTATGCTCAGCCTCGTCTGTCTCTGTGAATGAGCG
>NW_005187402.1:12316467-12325901 GCF_000239375.1 Pundamilia nyererei | reverse complement strand
CGGAGTTCCAGAATCTGAGGCAACAACTTGGAACTGGAAAGTTTTCAGTGTTTCAAAATCAAAACTTTTCAGCGCAGTGATTTGTCCATTATCTGAATTCACATTTAGGAATGCTGTGACGTCATTTTCACCACCTCCTCTCAGAAGATGATATGAAATAGCTGCGTTTTCATTTGCATCGTTGTCCGACGCGCTTACAGAAAATATTGGCGCACCTGCGAAGTTATTTTCTGACAGATAACACTGTAATGGGTTTTGCAGGAATTGTGGACTGTTGTCATTTACATCTGCTATCTGAATGCTAAGAATTTTAAAACTGGATAAAGGAGGCTCACCACAGTCTGTAGCTTCTATTGTAATATCATAATGTGACACCACCTCTCGGTCCAGAAACCCGCTAGTAACAACTGAGTAAGTATTTTCTTTATAGGATGGTTTTAAGTCAAAAGGAATGCCCTGAGTTATCCGTGAAATAATTTTCCCATTAACTCCAGAGTCTTTATCCGTTACACTGACAAGTGAAATAACTTTACCAGGCTTTGAATCTTCGGTTACTGTATTTGACAGTGACGTGACTTCTATTTCCGGTCGATTGTCATTGACGTCCTTAATTTTCACAATCACTCTACACCTGCTTGTTAACGGAGGCGTTCCTTTGTCTGACGCCTGCACATCTAGTTTATAAACCTCGGAATCTTCAAAATCCAACCCTCCTTTCAGTGTAATTTCTCCGCTTACAGTATCCAGTTCAAATATGTCATAAATTTTACGCGCTAATGTTTTACTAAGGCTATACTCTAATTCCCCATTTGTCCCTTCATCCGGATCTGTTGCATTTACGTTTGCAACAGTCGTCCCAACCGAAACGTTTTCAAATATTTCTATTTGATAAGTATCCTGTTTAAACGTCGGGCGATTATCATTAGTATCAAGAACAGTGATGGAAACATTAAGCGTTCCTGATCGCGGAGGTTTACCTCCATCAACCGCGGTTACAAAGAGGAAATGTTTATGTTTTTTTTCTCTGTCTAGGGAATTCTTCAGAATTAGAAATGGTATTTTTTCCTCATCACTTTGACTAATCTCTATATCAAAGTGATCATTTGAAGATAATGAATATGTGCGGATAGAATTTATGCCAGCATCAGGATCACGGGCCGCATGCAGTTCCAATCGTGTTCCTGGGGATGATTGTTCTGCTACTTCAAAGGTTTGTTGTTTTTCAGAAAAACTCGGGGAATGGTCATTTACATCAGTAATTTCTACAGCTACATAGTGGATTTCCAGTGGGTTCTCTACAAGCATTTTTAGCTCTATCATGCAAGCACCACTTCCATGGCACAGTTCCTCTCTGTCGATTTTCTTACGAACCAGTAACACACCATTGTCCGGATTCACCTCGAAAAACGCATCCTTAGAGCCCGATACAACACGTAACAGACGATCAGCCAAAGAGGTTTTGTCAAGACCAAGATCCTTAGCAACATTTCCAACAATAGTCCCTTCTTTCATCTCCTCTGGAATCGAGTATCTCAGTTCAGCGAAAGCCTGCTCTCCGAAAATCAGCAGCAAAGACAAATGAAAAGCAAAGCAACAGCGGTTGCCTGTTCTGCTTCGTGTTCTCTCAGCCATCCTTCTCAAACAACACATTTACACATAAAACATATTTCTCCAGGAAGCTCAATTTATATATCCTTGGCTTTTCGTAAAGTATGTAGAGAAAACATATGGCACCGTCTCATCCGACTCACATCAGCTTTGCTGTGAGGTATCAAACAAAAGCCTTCTTAGGGGAGGACCTAATTCCTTTATGGAATGCTCGGTGTAACAGTGACGCCAAGAGGACAACATTTTAGACGATTTATACTCTGAAAGGTTTTCCTATACATTAGTAACAACAGCCACATCAACATAAGTCAGCAGATAAACTCAAGTTGCAGCAAACACACTATAATATGCTAAGGAAAGGGCTGCGCCATCTTTACAGTCAGAGACTTTTTATTAGTCTCATGTGTCATTGAGAAAATAAACGGTGTATATTAGTGAACTCCGCCACAGTAACAATTTAACACGTCACGTCGGAAGGACGTACATGCAGACAAAACACTGCGCAATGTTTGCTTCTTCTTCTTTTCTTCTGCTTCTTCTTCTCTTTATTATTATTGTTGTTGTTTTTGTTTCTGTTAGTAACAGTAGTAGTGGGTGTTGTTGTATATATTTCTCCGATATTTCTACTAAAAGAAATCTTAAAACAAACAAACTCATAGGCTTTCTTTATATTGATAATGAAAGAAAACGTTATAGTATTGGTAATTATTTTGAATTCGTACACATTTTTGTATTGATATGGATACAACAAGCAACTAACCCATTAATTCATTCATCATGAGTTATCAAAAGGTTTAATCTTGCAGACCAAATAACAGCTGACACATCTGTGCTGGATGTCTTACCTCCTCAGATGTTCTCCTCCTATCTGGCATCACCAATGTATTTGCATGGCTTCCAGGGACTATAGTAGATCCTATACTCATTCTGGGCCCAACGAGCATGTACCGCTTCTCTCCTGATCTGTACTGGATGCTGTGACAGAGTGTCCCGTCATAATTAGTCTCTGGAAGATATTTAGACGTATAGTCTGTGGATTTGGAGCACTGCATTGCAATCAGCACGATGATGCTGATGAGAAAAAGCACAGAAACTGCGCCCAGAGTTACCATGAGGTAAAATATGACATTACTGTCCTCATCATCGTTTGCTGCACTTTTAACATCAGAAGCTGCAAAAGCCTCTTTGGGCTCCACAAGTTTGACAATCACAGTAGCTGTTGCTGAGAGAGAAACGTTGCCGTTGTCTTTGACCAGTATTATCAGTTTGTGCTCAGCCTCGTCTGTCTCTGTGAATGAGCGAAGTGTTCTGATCTGTCCTGTATAGCGGTCCAAAGCAAAGAGACTGTGGTCAGTCACTTCCTGCAGTGAAAAGAGCAACCAGCCGTTATATCCTATATCAGCGTCATAGGCTCTGACTTTAGTCACCAAGTGTCCTGCGTTGACGTTTCGGGGAATCTCCTCCACACCTTGAGCAGAACCGTTGGAGCTGAGTGGATACAGGATGACTGGAGCGTTGTCGTTCTGATCCAGGATGAAGACGTTGACTGTGACGTTGTTGCTTAGTGGCGGAGTTCCAGAATCTGAGGCAACAACTTGGAACTGGAAGGTTTTCAGCGATTCAAAATCAAAACTTTTTAGCGCAGTGATTTGTCCATTATCTGAATTCACATTTAGAAAAGATATTACATAATTTTCACCACCTTCTCTCAGAAGATGATATGAAATAGCTGCGTTTTCATTTGCATCGAGGTCTACCGCACTCACAGAAAATATTGGCGCACCTGCGAAGTTATTTTCTGTCAGGTAACACTGTAATGGGTTTTGGGTGAATTGTGGACTGTTGTCATTTACATCTGCTATCTGAATGCTAAGAGTTTTAAAACTCGATAAAGGAGGCTCACCACAGTCTGTAGCTGTTATTATTACTTCGTATTCTGGTACAGTTTCTCGATCTAACACTCCCTTCGTGACCACGGAATATATGTTTTCCTTGTAAGAAGGTTTTAATTCGAAAGGTGCATTGTCGGTCATGTGTGTAATTATTTTTCCATTAAGTCCAGAGTCTTTATCCGTTACACTGATAAGTGAAATAACTGTACCAGGTTTTGAATCTTCGGTTACTGTATTTGATAGTGACGTGACTTCTATTTCTGGTGCATTATCATTAATGTCTTGTATCTTTATTATTACTCTACACCTTCCAATTAATGGAGGTTGTCCTTTATCAGATGCTTCAACGTCTAGTTTATAAATCTCAGAATCCTCAAAATCTAATGCTACTTTTAGCGTAATTTGTCCACTTACACTATCCAGTTCAAATATCTGATAAACTTTACGCGCTAATGTTTTGCTCAGGCTGTATTCTATTTCCCCGTTAGTGCCTTCATCTGGGTCTATAGCAGCTACAGTTGCAACAACAGCACCAACAGAGACATTTTCTTTTATTTCAATTTGGTAAGTCTCCCGACTGAATGTCGGGCGATTATCATTACTGTCAAGAACAATAACGGATACATTAAGCGTGCCAGATTTTGGAGGTTTACCTCCATCAACTGCTGTTACAGTTAGCAAGTGTTTATTCTTTTGTTCTCTGTCTAAAGATGTCTTCAGCACTAGAAATGGTATTTTGTCCTCATCACTTTGACTAATCTCAATATCGAAATGCTCGTTTGACGTTAGTGTGTATATGCGGATAGAGTTTATTCCAGCATCAGGATCACGAGCCGGGTGAAGCTGGAATCGTGTTCCCGGAGATGTATGCTCGGCCATTTCAAAGGTCTGCTCCTTTTCAGAAAAGCTGGGGGAGTGATCATTTACATCAGCAATTTCTACAGCAATATGATGCATTTCCAGGGGATTTTCAACAAGGATTTTTAGCTCAATGAGGCATGAACCGCTACCGTGACAAAGCTTTTCTCTGTCGATTTTCTTACGAACCTGTAAAGCCCCATTGTCCGGGTTTACCTCGAAAAACGCGTCCTTAAATCCAGAAACAACACGGAACCGACGATCAGTCAAAGAGGTTTTGTCAATACCAAGATCCTTGGCCACATTTCCAACAGTAGTTCCTTCTTTGACCTCCTCCGGAACAGAGTATCTCAAATCAGCCAAAGCCCGCTTTCCGAAAACCAGCAGCAGTGTCAAATAAAAAGCAACCCAGAAGCACTCACAGCATCGATACGGTCTTCCATTCCTCATTGTTGTCCAGTTGCACACGATGACACCTGAATCTGTTTCTATAATAATTATATTTGCGATTACTTCACGGTCTCATCCGACTCCCGTTTTTAGATATTATGCATTCGTTGCTGTGAACCACCAGACAAAAAGGTTTGTTAGGGGAGGGACTGTGTTTTTCTGGTCATTTATGTTATAGTGACACCAAGAGGACAACTCTGTATGTTTATTTCTGATGATTTTAAGTAAGGACCAGTACAGGTATGTATTTTATGTGCAAAATTTGTCACTAAGGACAATAGCGATAAAAGAGTTCTATCCACTTACTTAAGGATACGTGAGGTATTTCTTTCCCCTGAATTTCACCAGTTGAATTTTGTATTCATTTTTTAATAATACTGAAGAAAGATTTAATTTTTCTGCTTTTACATAACAGTATATTAATCTGACACCCTACTTTGAATGGAACCGGCAACGCGCCACAGTATAGTTCAGCACTACAGACAGCGATAGCTGCTCTCGACATAGCTGCTCTCGTTACCAAAGATACCTGTAATTGTAACACCAACAGAAAGCGGAGGTTGACAAACGTAACCAGAAAATGTAACATAGTAATATCAAAAACTGTTCTCCTATTCACAAGAAACTATTCTGGTTATTGCAGCTTAGCTATAATATTGGTAATAGTATTGGTAATTAAAACCGTCTCAAAGGTAAGTACAGTGAAAAATGAAAATGTAATCATGTTTTAAAGCACTTCATTTTCAAAAACACCACAATGCAAAGCGGGACATGTACTACGTCATAAAGATGACTGTTTTGCTGCAGTGTGATTTCAAGGAAACGGTAACACATGCAGCAATTGTATAACCTGAGTGTGACTAGATGAGTAACACTGCTACTGAGAACAAGCTACAAGCTAAGAACTGAATTAAAGTTGACTGGATCTCGGACAACCAATAGAAATTTAGTATTTTAACATTGTTCTAGTCTCTTCCCTCTTTCTCTCGGTTTACCCCATAAAAACTTGCTGATAACTTGCTCCAACAAATAATGGCATTAATCAATCATTGTGTTTCTTTAACATTCCTTCACCTGATAGCCTGATAGTTTTTTGGAACCATGGATAGCGATCACAGGCTCTCCCACATAACTTTAATTCCAAAAAGTAGCAAATAAACAACTACCAAGAGAGACAGGAAAGGCTCCCAACACATGCTCAAAGAAATAAAAAGAAAGGGAAAAAAAATCAGCACCAAGGGCAGCGAATAGTTCGCAAAACTACAAAGGATTATTATTGTTACTATTATTATTACTATTATTATTATTATTATTTGTACATGTATGGCTTTCTAGCTTATCCGTGAATGTGATCTAAAAAGAAACAGCAGGAAAACATAGCACATTGAACGGAGTGGCTCGGGAAGCGTACAAACTCCACAGAGCCAGACAAACCCAAACTTTCTTGCTTTGAAGTAATAGCGTGACCCACTGCACCACTATGCTACTTGCTGCCATTATAACTGATATTGTAAAGCAAGCCGAACACGGAAAGGGAAAACGCTTTTACAAAAGGGTGTTAAGGTCTTACCTCTTCAGATGCTCTCCGCCTGTCGGGTAGAGCTAATGTGTTTGCGTGGCTACCCGGGACTATAGTAGATCCTATACTCATTCTGGGTCCAACGAGCATGTACCGCTTCTCTCCTGATCTGTACTGGATGCTGTGACACAGTGTCCCATCATAATTAGTCTCTGGCAGATATTTAGAAGTATAGTCTGTGGATTTGGAGCACTGCATTGCAATCAGTACGATGATGCTGATGAGAAAAAGTACAGAAACTGCGCCCAAAGTTATCATGAGGTAAAATATGACATTACTGTCCTCATCATCTTTTGCTGCACTTTTAACATCTGAAGCTGCAAAAGCCTCTTTGGGCTCCACAAGCTTGACAATCACAGTAGCTGTTGCTGAGAGAGAAACGTTGCCGTTGTCTTTGACCAGTATGAGCAGTTTATGCTCAGCCTCGTCTGTCTCTGTGAATGAGCGAAGTGTTCTGATCTGTCCTGTATAGCGGTCCAAAGCAAAGAGACTGTGGTCAGTCACTTCCTGCAGTGAAAAGAGCAACCAGCCGTTATATCCTATATCAGCATCATAGGCTCTGACTTTAGTCACCAAGTGTCCTGCGTTGACGTTTCGGGGAATCTCCTCCACACCTTGAGCAGAACCGTTGGAGCTGAGTGGATACAGGATGACTGGAGCGTTGTCGTTCTGATCCAGGATGAAGACGTTGACTGTGACATTGTTGCTTAGTGACGGAGTTCCAGAATCTGAGGCAACAACTTGGAACTGGAAAGTTTTCAGCGTTTCAAAATCAAAACTTTTCAGCGCGGTGATTTGTCCATTGTCTGAATTCACACTTAGGAAAGACAATATATCATTTTTACTCCCTTCTCTCACAACGTGATATGAAATGGCTGCATTGTCGTTCAAGTCTTTATCCGTCGCGCTTACTGAAAATATTGGCTTTCCAGCAACGTTGTTTTCTGACAGGTAAACCTGTAGTGGATTCTGCGAGAATTGTGGGATGTTATCGTTTACATCTGATATTTGAATGCTAAGGGTTTTAAAAGTAGATAGTGGAGGCTCACCACAATCCGTGGCTTTCATTGTTATTTCATAATAAGACACTTTTTCTCGATCTAAAAGTCCCTTGGTTACAACTGAATATATATTTTCCTTATACGAAGGCTTTAATTCAAAAGGCACGTCTGAGATTATGCTTGTAATAATATTTCCGTTCACTCCGGAATCTCTATCTGTTACACTGAGTAGAGAAATAACTGTGCCAGGCTTGGAGTCCTCGGATACTGAATTTGATAGTGATGTGATTTCTATTTCTGGTGGATTGTCATTAACATCAGTGATTTTTATGATGACTCTGCACTCACCCGTCAGTGGGGGTGTTCCTTTATCGGACGCCTCAATATCAAGTTTGTAAACGTCATTTTCTTCATAGTCAATCAATCCCTCTACTATAATTTCCCCACTTAACTTGTCCAGTTCAAATATATCATACACTTTCTTCTTTAGAGTTTTTCCAAGGCTATATTCAACTGCTCCATTTAAGTTTTCATCTGGATCTGTCGCATTAATTCTAAATATTTTGGTGCCAACCAAAACGTTTTCTGGGACTGAAATTTCATAAATATCCTTACTAAACATTGGGCGATTGTCATTACTGTCTAGAACAATAACGGTAACATTTAGGGTTCCGGATCTTGGAGGTTTAGCCCCATCAACTGCTGTAACCACAAGCGAATGGTTGCATTTTTGCTCTCTGTCCAGCGACTTTTTTAGGACTAAAAATGGTATTTTGTCCTCGTCACTTTGGCGGACATCTAATTCAAAATGATCGTTTGGTGTTAAGGTGTAGGTATGAATGGAATTAAGTCCTGCATCAGGATCACGAGCGGTGTGTAGCTGGAACCGCCTTCCCGGCAGTGTATGTTCGGCTATTTCAAATCTCTGATTTCTTTCGGAGAAATTAGGAGAATGATCATTTACATCAGTAATTTCCACAACTACATAATGCATTTCCAGTGGGTTTTCAACAAGAATTTTAAGCTCCAGTAAGCATGCGCCACTTCCTTGACAGAGAACCTCTCTGTCGATTTTCTTGCGAACATAGAGAGCCCCATTGTCCTGGTTTACCTCAAAAAAGGCATCCGTATTTCCAGACACAACACGAAAACGTCGATCAGCCAAAGAGTTGATGTCAAGGCCCAGATCTTTCGCAATATTTCCAACTACAGTTCCATCTGCAACCTCCTCTGGAACAGTATATCGTATCTGAGAAAAAGCCTCCTTCCCAAAAAGCAGCAATACGGCCACATGAAAAACAAACCAGTAACCCTTCATCGTTCGTGATCCTGTAGTGATCTTCATAGCTATTTAACAGTACCTACATACACAGAAGCTCCCTGAGTCGACAAACAGCAGGTTATCGCATATTTCTAAAATATAAACCGTCCATCAGCTGGTGGGTTTGGTTTTAATACGCGATTTCCCCTCCTCAATCTGAAACAAAAGCCTTGAAAGAGGAGGGACGGAGTCATTTTTTTTCTTCCGATGTAAGAGTGACACCCAGAGGAGATGTGTTACAAAACGTGATTCATATGATACATATATTTTGTCTTCTCTATATGCTTTCTTTCCGCCTTACAAATTAAAGCGACTGTACTATTTTTTTTCCTGCCATAGAACTTAATGCAATCGAAGAAGCATTAGGAAACATGGATCTGATAGTACTCAGATTAATTATATAGGCATGAATTTCATTTTGACATACTTTGATCGCAATGGGCATCACACAGCGAATGTAGATGTGTGTTAAAACAACAAAGCTGATGTATACTGCCCATAAATTGACTAATTCTAGATTTAAAGCTGGGAACGTGTAAGACCCACGCGTCACAACTATACATTTCTTAACTTTTTTTCAACTTTGTAAGGGAAACTTCTCAAAAGCTGAGACCAAAATAATTAAAAGGAAACGTGTATTTGTATTTGTATAGATGTTAAAATACCCCAGTAAGTACTGTTTCAGGGCGTCTGTTTGTGAAATAGAAATTAAACGAATTAAAAAA
>NW_005187402.1:12313547-12315711 GCF_000239375.1 Pundamilia nyererei | reverse complement strand
GTTTCAAAATCAAAACTTTTCAGCGCAGTGATTTGTCCATTATCACTGTTTATATTCAGGGATGGCATAACGTCATTTTGGCTCCCCTCTCTCATAATGTGATATGAAATAGCTGCATTGTCATTTAAGTCATTGTCTGAAGCGCTTACAGAAAATATAGACTTTCCAGCAGCGTTGTTTTCTACGAGATAAAACTCTAAAGGATTTTGTTTGAAATGTGGACTGTTGTCATTTACGTCTGATATCTCAATGCGCAGAGTTTTAAAAGTAGATAGTGGAGGTTCACCGCAGTCGGTGGCTTTTATTGTTATTTCATAATGGGACACCACCTCTCGATCCAAAACATCCTTAGTTACCACTGAGTATGTGTTTTCCTTATAAGAAGGTTTTAATTCAAAAGGGACTTCATTAATAATGCTTGATATTATTTTTCCATTCACACCGAAGTCTTTGTCTTTCACACTAAGAAGTGAAATAACGGTGCCAAGCTTGGAATCTTCAGGCACTGTGTTTGAAAGTGATGTAACTTCGATTTCAGGCGGGTTATCGTTGACATCTAGTACTTTTATAATTAGTCTACACTCGCCCATCAATGGAGGCGTTCCTTTATCCGATACCTCAACATCCAGTTCATACACGTTGTTTTCTTCATAGTCCACTACTCCTTTGACCGTAATTTCTCCACTTATTTTGTCCAGTTCAAAAATATCATAAACTTTCTGCCATAAAGTTTTTCCGAGAGTATATTCAACTTCTCCATTAGTACCTTCATCATAATCTGTCGCATTCATTCTAAATACTGATGCACCGACGGGTATGTTTTCTTTTATAGACAAGTGATAAATCTCCTGACTAAATATTGGACGATTGTCATTACTGTCCAGAACAGTTATGGTAACATTTAATGTGCCTGATCTTGGAGGTTTTCCTCCATCGACAGCTGTCATCACTAGCTTGTGTTCATTATTTTGTTCTCTATCTAGTGATTTCTTAAGCACTAAAAACGGTACCTTTCCTGCATCACTTTGACGGATATTTACTTCAAAATGTTCATTTGAGGTTATAGTATATGTACGAATAGAGTTTAATCCAGCATCGGGATCGCGAGCAGTGTGCAGCTGAAATCTCTTCCCTGGCAGTGTTTGTTCAGCTATTTCAAATGTCTGCTCTCTTGCAGGAAAACTAGGAGAATTATCATTTATGTCAGTAATTTCTACGATTATGTAGTGTATTTCCAAAGGGTTCTCTACAAGAATTTTTACCTCCATGCGGCAAGCACCGCTGCCCTGACAGAGTTCCTCTCTATCGATATGATTACTGACATACAATGCCCCACTATTCTGGTTTACCTCAAAAATACTGTCCTCACTTCCAGAGACAACACGGAACCGTCGGTCACCCAAAGAGGTTACATCAAGCCCGAGATCCTTCGCAACATTTCCAACAACAGTGCCATCGTCCACCTCCTCTGCAACAGAATATCTTATTTGAGCCAAAGCTTCTCTTCCGGAAAATAGCATCAACGCCAAATAAAAGGCAAACCGGGAGTAGTGACTTGTTGGAGTCTCCATCATTTTTCAACAGCATATAAATCCACATGAGCTGTTAATGCCAAGAGCAATAACCGACTCGCTTACCGCCGCATATTTACAAAACCAACAACAGGGTTTTGTCGGCTGGTATATTTGGTCCAAGTGCTTTGCTCAGCTCAGACAAAGGGTTTGCAAGGGGAGGGACAATGTTCTTAAAGGTTTTCTGATTTCATAGTGACACCCAGAGGCTGTGCTGAGAAAGAACCTCATATGCTGTTTTTTTTTTCCCATTGATTGAATCCTCTTTTAGGCTTGAGAACTGAATTAACGTTGACTGGCTCTCGAACAACCAATATAAATTTAGTATTTTAACATTTTCTAGTCTCGTCCCTCTTTCTCTCGATTTACCCCATAAAAACTTGCTGATAACTTGCTCCAACAGATAATGTCATTAATCAATCATTGTGTTTCTTTAACATTCCTTCACCTGATAGCCTGATAGTTTTTGGCACCATGGATAGCGATCACAGGATCTCCCACAGAACTTTAATTGCAAAAAGTGACATATAAACAACTACCAAGACAGACAGTAAAGGCACCCAACACATGCTCAAAGAAAAAAAACGAAAAAG
>NW_005187402.1:12310553-12312433 GCF_000239375.1 Pundamilia nyererei | reverse complement strand
ATTGTTTCAAAATCAAAACTTTTCAGCGCAGTAATTTGTCCGCTTTCGGGATGTATATTCACAAAGGATGCTATAACATTGCGGCCAGCTCCCCCCCTGAGTATTTGATAGGATACTGCTGCATTTTCATTGCAGTCTTTATCAAATGCACTGACAGAGAATATTGACGCGCCAGCCGCGTTATTTTCCGTCAAGTATAATTCTAGTGGATTATGTGAGAACTCCGGAAAATTATCGTTCACATCTGACACCTGAATGTTCAACTTTTTAAAGGTGGAAAGAGGTGGCTCACCACAGTCTGTAGCTGTTATTGAAATGTCATAATGTGACACAGTTTCCCTATCTAGTGATTCTTTTGTTACTAACGAGTACATGTTTTCTTTAAATGATGGTTTTAATTCAAATGGTACATTTTCTGTTAGATGACATATGACTTTGCTATTTAAACCAGAATCAGCATCTGTAACAGTAATGAGAGCGACCACGGTACCCTGTTTTGAGTCCTCGGGGACTATGCTGGATATTGAAGTCACTTCTATTTCTGGTTTATTGTCATTGACATCTTGAATCTTTATTATAATTCTACAGTCAGTCGTCATCGGCGGCTGACCTTTGTCTGAGGCTTGGACATCTAAATTGTAAACATTGGCTGTCTCATAATCAATTTCTCCGATAACTCGAATTTCTCCCGTGAGTCTGTCTAAAGTAAATAGTCGCAACACACTGGAAGTAATATCACCCCCAAAAGTATACTCGACGTCCCCGTTAATACCCTCGTCTAGATCTGTTGCTTGGACTTTGATTATAGTCTTGTCTAATGGGGCATTTTCTTGCAATGTAACGGAATAAACCTCTTGAGAAAATACTGGTCTGTTATCGTTGTTATCAAGAACCTTTATATTAAGGCTCAGATTTGCGGATTTTGGCGGCGTCCCCCCATCCATAGCGGTTAAAATCAGGCTATGGTTTGTTTTCCGCTCTCTGTCCAAGTTTCTCTGCAGTACGAGGAAAGGGATTTTATCTTCTCCTCTGTCTCGAATTTCAAGATGAAAATGATCGTTTTGACTGAGTTTATAAATCTGCACCGCATTTACTCCAACATCTCGGTCACGAGCGCCTGGTAACTGAAATCGTGCTCCTGGCAGTGTGGTCTCTGCTATTTCTATTACCTTTTCTTTCTCAGCAAAACTGGGTCTATTGTCGTTAGTATCTATTATTTCAACAGTAACATAGTGGACTTCAAGGGGGTTTTCAACAACAATTTTTAGATCTAATAAACAGGCAACATTTCTATCGCACAGCTGTTCCCTGTCCACATTTTCGTGAACATACAACGCCCCATTGTTCGGGTTTACCTCAAACAGCGTACCCTGGGCTCCAGACACAATACGAAAACGCCTGCTTATCAATGTACCGACATCGAGCCCCAGATCCTTCGCAACATTTCCAATAATAGCTCCCACTTTAACATCCTCTGGAGTCGAATATTTAATCTGAGCTAAAATCACCTGCACACAACAGAAGAGCGCGGCGAAAACCAGAGGATACGGCCAAGTTATCATTCTGCCTCTTTGTCCTTTGGAAAAATCATATGTAATAAAATCCACGCGTATTTTTCCACTTAGTAATCATCCAGTTTTCCTGAGATTTTACTCCAGACATCCGTTTTCGTGAAAAGAAAAATACACAGGCGAAACCCCAAACGTTGATATTCTTTGTGGCCGAGGTGACAACGCACACATTAGAAGGGGCTGAGTGGAATTTCGCACTTCCTTATAGTAACACTGACACCCACAGGATCATTCAGCGCTTACATTTAGTAGGAAATGGGGAAAAACAGATTCGACTAAATAGAAACTTTTGTAATTTAATATATTAAA
>NW_005187402.1:12307499-12309264 GCF_000239375.1 Pundamilia nyererei | reverse complement strand
TGACATAATGTCATTTTGGCTCCCCTCTTTCACAATTCGATATGAAATTGCTGCATTGTCACTTAAGTCTTTGTCCACTGCGCTTACGGAGAATATTGATTTGCCAGCAACGTTATTTTCGGACAGGTAAAAGTGTAGTGGATTTATGGGAAAATGTGGTCTGTTGTCATTTACATCTGCTACCTGGATGTTCAAAGTTTTAAAAGTAGATAAAGGGGGCTCTCCACAGTCGGTCGCTTTTATTGTCAATTCATATTGAGATACCTCCTCTCGGTCCAAAAGAACTTTAGTGACAACGGAATAAACGTTCTCTTTATATGATGGTTTTAGTTCAAACGGTAAGTCTGAGGTTAGGCTGAGAATAATTTTCCCATTCACACCAGAATCTTTATCTCGCACACTGATGAGTGAAATCATTGTGCCGGGCTTTGAATCCTCAGACACTGTATTTGAAAGCGATGTGATTTCAATTTCTGGTGGATTATCATTGATGTCTTTTATCTTTATAATTAATCTGCACTCACCAGTTAATGGAGGTGTTCCTTTATCTGATGCCTCGATATCCAGTTTATAAACGTCGTTTTCTTCATAGTCCACTATTCCCTTTATTCTTATTTCCCCACTTATTTTATCCAGTTCAAATATATCATAGACTTTTTTCTTGAGTGTTTTTCCAAGGCTGTATACAATTTCACTACTGGAACCTTCATCTGGGTCTGTCGCATTCATTCTAAATATTGAAGTCCCTACTTGAACATTTTCATCTATTTCTATTTGGTAGCTCTCTTGACTAAATGTTGGACGGTTGTCATTTGTGTCAAGAACGATTATAGTAACATTTATGGTGCCTGATCGCGGAGGTTTTCCTCCATCAACTGCAGTGACAGTTAACGTGTATTTGTTGATTTTTTCTCTGTCCAACGATTTCTTCAGCACCAAAAATGGTATTATATCCTCATCGCTCTGTCGGATTGTTACTTCAAAATTTTCGTTTGAGCTTAAAGTATATGTACGAATTGCGTTAATTCCAGAATCGGGGTCCCGAGCAGTATGCAGCTGAAATCGTCTTCCGGCCATGGTTTGTTCAAAAATTTCAAACCTCTGTTCTTTTTCGGGGAAAACAGGGGAGTGATCGTTAATATCAATAATTTCTACAACTACGTAGTGTATTTCCAAAGGGTTTTCTGCTATAATTTTTAGCTCCATTATGCATGCCCCACTGCCCAGGCAAAGCTCCTCTCTGTCGATTTTCTTAAACAAATATAGATCCCCGTTGTCCTGGTTTACATCAAAAAACGCATCCTTGGATTCAGACACAACACGGAACCGCCGGCTGGTCAAAGAGCTGATATCAAGACCGAGATCCTTTGCAACATTTCCGACAACAGTTCCGTCTTTCACCTCTTCTGCAACAGAGTATCTTATTTCTGCCGAAGCCTCTTTCCCGAAAAACAGCAGCAAAGCTACATGGAGAATAAACCAGACCCCATTCCTTCCACGACTTCGTTTTTCGTTCTCCATTGTAATCAAACAAAAGATTTAAAAACAATGTTTGGACTACCTAGCTCATTGCCTGTTGTAATATAATGTATAAAGCGCGATTTGGAAAGATTGCGAGCTCGAGTCAAGCGTCTTCTCTGCTTATAGCAGTGGCAAACAAAAGCTTTGTGAGAGGATGGGTAAAGTGGTCTCCAGTTTGTCAATGTAATACTGACACCCAGAGGTTACTGGAGAAGTATATAGTCATAAATTACAGTGTTTAAAA
>NW_005187402.1:12304771-12305981 GCF_000239375.1 Pundamilia nyererei | reverse complement strand
GTCCAATACATTGATAATCACCCTGCAGTTAGTGCTCATCGGAGGTTGTCCTTTGTCCGTGGCGTGGACGTCCAACTTGTATACCTCCATATTCTCAAAGTCAATTCCGCCTTTCACTCGAATTTCACCAGTGTCCTTATCTAGGCTAAATGTATCATACAATTTAGTGTTAAGTTCGCCACCAAAAAAGTATTCAATCTTTCCGTTTACACCCTCGTCCAGATCAGTTGCATTTACCGTAGTTACACTAGTATCCCTATCAACATTTTCAGGTATTGTAACTGAATATAATTCTTGGTTAAATGTAGGGTGGTTATCATTTGAGTCGAGGACTATGACTGTGACATTAAGAGTCCCCGTTCTCTGTGGATTTCCGCCATCAACTGCTGTCAGTATCAGTTTGTGTGCATTCTCCTTTTCCCGATCCAGAGACTTCTGTAAAACTAAAAATGGTACCTTGTCCTCTCCCATCTCTCTAATTTGTAAACTAAAATGATCGTTATGGTTTAATTTGTACATGCGTACAGTATTAGTAACAACATCTGGGTCCCGTGCGGCTGGCAACTGGAAACGTTTTCCTTGAAGAGTGGATTCAGGAATTTCTACTATTTTTTCTTCATCAGTGAAGCTGGGCGAATTATCATTTACATCTATGATTTCCACTCCTACATAATGTATTTCCATGGGGTTCTCAGCTACCAGTTTTAGGTTTTTGATACATGGATGTATTCTTTCGCACAGCTCCTCTCGGTCGATATTTCCGTGAACATACAGAACGCCATTGTTCGAATTTACTTCAAACTGAGCATCTTCAGCTCCAGAAACAATACGAAACCGTCGTTCCTCCAGTGAACTGATATCCAGTCCCAGATCCTTTGCCACATTCCCAACAACACTTCCTACCTTTACTTCCTCTTGAATCGAATATTTTATCTGAGCTGTAACCCGCTCCACACAGCTGAGCATCAGAGAAAAGCTGATAGCAAACCACCAGCACTGCGTTCCTCGTCTTTGTCCTCCTGCCTCCATCGTGTTATATAACAAATACTGTATCTACCCACAGGTATTTATCGTTAAGAAGCTAGAATAAATCACAAAATATCCCGTCTGTAATGCTTCCCATTTTCCCTCGTATTCATGGAAAAATCACGGCTACCCTTGTTTCTCTGGACGATACCGTCTCCTCTCTGGCAACCAGAACAAAACCTCT
>NW_005187402.1:12300500-12302910 GCF_000239375.1 Pundamilia nyererei | reverse complement strand
GTCCCAGGTTTGGAATCTTCTGATACAATCTTTGACAAAGATGTTACCTCTATTTCAGGTTTATTATCATTTACGTCCAATACATTGATGATTACTGTGCAATCCGCACTCATCGGAGGTTGTCCTTTGTCCGTGGCGTGGATGTCCAACTTAAAAATATCAGTTTTCTCAAAGTCAATTTCCCCATTGATTCGAAGCTCACCAGTGTCCTTATCCATATTAAAAATCTCATATAAATTACCCTTGAGTTCTCCACCAAAAAAGTATTCAATTTGTCCATTTAGTCCCTCATCCAGGTCAGTCGCATTTAGCTTAATTACAAACACACCCGCATCTGTATTCTCACGTACTGTAGCGTAATAAACTTCTTGACTAAATGTAGGGTGGTTATCATTCGAATCGAGGACTATGACTGTGATATTAACAGTCCCTGATCTCGGTGGATTTCCGCCGTCAATTGCTGTTAGTATTAGTTTGTGTTCACTTTCCTTTTCCCGATCCAGAGACTTTTGTAAAACTAAAAATGGTACCTTGTCCTCTCCTCTCTCTCGAATTTGTAAACTAAAATGATCGTTATGGTTTAATTTGTACATACGCACAGTATTAGTAACAACATCTGGATCATGTGCAGTTGGCAATTGAAATCGTCTGCCTGTTATAGTGGATTCAGACATTTCCAATATTTTTTCATATTCTTGAAAACTGGGGGAATTATCATTTACATCCATGATTTCCACGCCCACATGATGTATTTCCATGGGGTTCTCAGCTACCAATTTTAGGTTTTTGATACATGGATGTATTCTTTCGCACAGCTCCTCTCGGTCGATATTTCCGTGAACATACAGCGCGCCATTGTTCGGATTTACTTCAAACTGAGCATCTTCAGCTCCAGAAACAATACGAAACCGTCGTTTCTCCAGTGAACTGATATCCAGTCCCAGATCCTTTGCCACATTCCCAACAACACTTCCTACCTTTACTTCCTCTGGAACTGAATATTTTATTTGAGCTGATACCCGCTCCACACAGCTGAGCATCAGAGAAAAGCTGATAGCAAGCCACCAGCACTGCGTTCCTCGTCTTTGTCCTCCTGCCTCCATCGTTGTCGTTTAGATAATAAATACTGTATCCACTTAGAGGTGTTTACCATAAAGGAAGTAGCCTAAATCAACACTTCTTCCCATATTCCCTTGTATTCATGGAAAAATCACGGTTACACTTGTTTCTGTCTGAGGTATCGTCTCCTCTCTGCCAACCAGAACAAAACCTCTGTGGAAGGGGCAGGGCCAGAGCTAAAACATATTAGTTTGATGCAGATATGACACTGACACCTTGTGGACTGAACATCTTGTGACTCATTGTTAGAGCAAACATCTACATGTAATATACAAGTATGTTTCTAAATGTGTCCCAGTCACTATTAAAACAAGTCTAAAAATGTTTTCTTAAGAATTTTTTGTACCGTGATGGATTTAATTTGTCACATATTTCAGAGTCTCAGGAATAAAATTTCATGTATTTTTGCGTCATATAATGATCAGCTGATAGACGCGTACAGTATATCATAATGACTAATTGCAACAGGGAATTCTGATATTTGTCAGTATTACATTAATGCTGTGTAATGATGCAGGATTAGCCAAACGCACAAGTGATTCTGATAAAACTGCGCGCAGACTGGATGAAAATTAATCGAGGACACAGCACACGCGAGTTTCAGGCTTGTACTGCTAAGTTTCACGTTTCAGATGAATTAACAGGATCCCATTCGAACAGTGGATAGGTATATTACTATTTCCACGACGCAGTAATATGTAACACAATTAGTGATTTCTAATAAGTGTGATAGAAAACATAGGATTGGCGCTAAATACAAAAAGGTCTGAAACGAAAAACTGATTTGAACTTGAAGACCACGAGTTTATGTCTGAAGGTCACCTGTCCATGGACAACGCTAATGAATATGCATGTGTTTTGCCACAGTTTCTCAATCTGAGTGGCGTGACCTTCTTTATTTAGTTACTTATCTTTTCTAAACTATTCTTTCCCTATGCATACGTGGATATCCCAGCAATTAGTGCAGTGTCAAAAGACTACAGAATATAATGGGCAGTCTTTCAAAATGATGGTGATTACAACTAAAATACTGTTTGAAAATAAAGTGTGTAAAACAAAAATAAGAGAAGAATGAAATAAAACGATTAAAAACCTTAAATACATTTCCATCTGTTTCAAAAGTTAATGATACATCGTAAAGGAAACTTCGTCTTGACAACCAAAATAACCTTGATTTAAAATCGCACAATGGACCTACCTCCTCAGAAGGACGTCTCCTGTCAGGGAGTACGAGAGTATTTGCGTGACTTCCAGGTACTATAGTAGATCCTATACTCATTCTGGGTCCAAC
>NW_005187402.1:12297255-12298433 GCF_000239375.1 Pundamilia nyererei | reverse complement strand
CCACCAGCACTGCGTTCCTCGTCTTTGTCCTCCTGGCTCCATCGTTTCGCTTTATGTTTCCAATTATATACCCACTTAAAAGTCCTTTGAGCAAAGGAAGTAGTTTAAATAACAAAATATCCAGTGCGAAATGTGTTGCAGATTCCAAACAAACCGATGTATTAATCACGGCTACACTTGTTTCTGTGGAAGGTACCGTCTCCTCTCTGTCGACCAGAACAAAAACTGTATAGAAGGGGCAGGGCCAGCACTAAAATATACCAGTGTGATGCTGATATGACACTGACACCTTGTGGACTGAACACATGAGTATATGTTGATAAACAAAACTACCACATAAACTGCAACATCAGCCCGTCTGCAAGTTGTCGCTTCGTGTCTAAAAAATTGTTCTAATTTTTGCTAGTAACGTATGTGTTTCAAAGTAATACATTCGAATAACAATTTACTTCTACGAATTAAAGGCAGCAAATTTTCAGTTTTTTTCAAAAGAGTATGTTGATCAGTTAACCCACTTCAAGGCTGTCATATCATCGTCCCTAATCGTAGTAGTCAACATCATATTTGTATTAGTATATCCAAGTGTTGTATTTTTCTTTAGGTCAAAGCAATTTAGCTTCGTGTGCGATTATTTCTCTAAAAGAAAAAAGTGTGATTTTGACAACATTGAATGATGATTGAGTGAAACGATGACAGGGTTTGAAGGCAATTAACAACATTTTTTCCAAGGAAAACAAATAAGAATCAACTACAAGGGACCTATGGATTTCTAATAAAAACAAACAAACAAACAAACTCATAGACGCCTAAATCAATATAGCTACTGAATCGTGTAATTTAATCCCTAAATAAACACGCGACACTTTTAGTAAAAAAACAAAAACAAAACAACAACACAGAGAATCGAATTCTCATATTATGAAGAAAAGAAACTAACTTAAATTTCAGCAGTTTAACCGCTTGCCAGGACCATGGACAGTGCTCACAAATATGCTGCAATTCAGGTGTAATATTATCTTTAAATCAGGAGCATTATATGTTTTACTTCTAAAGGGAACACGTCTGGTAAGACAGTTAAAACTTAAACATGGTCTTACCTCTTCAGAAGGACGTTTCCTATCAGGAAGCATTAGTGTATTTGCATGACTTCCAGGTACTATAGTAGATCCTATACTCAT
>NW_005187402.1:12293829-12295601 GCF_000239375.1 Pundamilia nyererei | reverse complement strand
CTTTTGTAAAACTAAGAATGGTATCTTATCTTCTCCCCTCTCTCTAATTTGCAAACTAAAGTGATCGTTATGGTTTAATTTGTACGTTCGTACTGTATTAGTAACAACATCTGGATCATGTGCAGTTGGCAACTGAAATCGTTTACCTTGGAGAGTTGATTCAGGAATTTCTAATATTTTTTCTTCATCAGGAAACCTTGGTGAATTATCGTTTACATCTATTATTTCCACTCCTACATAATGTATTTCCATGGGGTTTTCAGCTACCAGTTTTAGGTTTTTAATACATGGATGTATTTTTTCGCACAGCTCTTCTCGGTCGATATTTCCGTGAACATACAGAGCGCCATTTTTCCGATTTACTTCAAACTGAGCATCTTCAGCTCCGGAGACAATACGAAACCGTCGTTCCTCCAGTAAACTTATGTCCAGTCCCAGATCCTTTCCCACATTCCCAACAACACTTCCTATCTTTACTTCCTCTGGAATTGAATATTTTATCTGAGCTGTAACCCGCTCCACACAGCTGAGCATCAGAGAAAAGCTGATAGCAACCCACCAACACTGCGTTCCTCGTCTTTGTCCTCTTGGCTCCATCGTTTTCGTTAAGATAACAAAAGATGTATCCACTCAGAGGTCTTTACATCCAAGACCGTGGTCTAACATTAATTTTTCAAAACATAACATCCACTCTGAAATATACCCAATATTCCGAAGCTTCCCATGTATAAATCACGGCTACACTTGTGTCTGTGGATAGTGTCGTCTCCTTTCTGTCCACCACAACAAAACCTCTGTGGAAGGGGCAGGACCAGTGCTATAACACAAAAACTGGATGCTGATATGACACTGACACCGTGTGGATTCAAAAAATTAAGACATTTTTACGTTTTGAAGATTTGTTTGTTTGTTTGTTTGTTTGTCGTTGTTGTTGTTTGTTTGTATATTAAGATAGTTGAGAATTGACGCAATAACAGGACCCGGAATGGGCTTAGGGCATTTGGGTCGTCTACTTAATCCAGCGCGCAAGACTGGAAACAGTATTACGGACTATTTTTAAAATATACCATCAAAAAATCAGCAATATCAGTGTGTTTGCAAATTGGATAGTTCCATTGTGCTTATTGCGTATTTATATAGCTTTTCAAGTTGCAAAGACAGGGAAGTATCACGATCAAAGCTTTCCGTTCACGTACCCTAATCATAATAGTGAATATTACCTTCCATAAATACAACGTTATTCAGGTATGCATCCCTCCTTTACTACAAAAATACTTACATAAATAAAAATAACAAAATAAGATCAAATAGGATAAAAAAAAATTAAAAAAAATTCAGAATAAAGACATTTCTTTCTTGCTTTTCTTTACGGAACCAGTACACTGCACTTAATGAGAACCAAACAAAATATGATTTCCTGTTATTTACCTGCACTACAAAACTTCAACACGGATATACAGAACACTGATTAAAATTATTTGCATTATATAGTAAAATGGACCGCATGTTTTATCTCCAAAGAGAGTGGTGTTTGCCAGGAGGGAATTTTGTTTTCATTCCCGAAACAGCTTTAAGTAAAAACGTGCTCTTACCTCTTCAGATGTTCTTCTCCTATCAGGAAGCACGAGAGTATTTGCATGACTGCCCGGTACTATAGTAGATCCTATACTCATTCTTGGTCCAACTAGCATGTACCGCTTCTCTCCTGATCTGTACTGGATGCTGTGACACAGTGTCCCATCATAATTAGTCTCTGGCAGATATTTAGAAGT
>NW_005187402.1:12291794-12293809 GCF_000239375.1 Pundamilia nyererei | reverse complement strand
ATTGTCTGAAAGACTACATATTACTTTACCGTTTAAACCCGCGTCTTGGTCTGTAATACTGATCAAAGCCACCACAGTCCCAGGTTTGGAATCTTCTGATACAATCTTTGACAAAGATGTTACCTCTATCTCAGGTTTATTATCATTTACGTCCAGCACCTTGATAATCACCCTGCAGTCGGTACTCATCGGAGGTTGTCCTTTGTCTGTGGCGTGGACGTCCAACTTAAATACTTCCATATTCTCAAAGTCAATTCCGCCTTTGACTCGAATTTCACCAGTGTCCTTATCTAGGCTAAATGTATCATATACTTTAGGGTCAAGTTCGCTTCCAAAAAAATACTCAATTTCTCCGTTTACACCCTCATCCAGATCATTCGCCTTTATCACAATTACACTTCTGTGCCTTTCTACATTTTCTGGTATCTTCACTGAATAAACCTCTTCGCTAAAAAAAGGGTGGTTATCATTTGAATCGAGGACTATGACTGTGACATTAAGAGTCCCTGATCTCGGTGGATTTCCGCCATCAATTGCTGTTAGTATCAGTTTATGCTCATTCTCCTTTTCCCGATCCAGAGGCTTCTGTAAAACTAAGAATGGTATCTTATCTTCTCCTCTGTCTCGAATTTGCAAACTAAAGTGATCATTATCGTTTAATTTGTACATGCGTACAGTATTAGTAACAACATCTGCATCGTGTGCAGCTGGCAACTGGAATCGTTTACCTGAGAGAGTCGACTCGTAAATTTCTAATACTTTTTCATCATCAGGAAAGGTGGGTGAATTATCATTTATATCTATGATTTCCACTCCTACATAATGTATTTCCATGGGGTTATCAGCTACCATTTTTAGGTTTATCAAACACGGGGAAATGTTTTCACAGAGCTCCTCTCGGTCGATTTTCCCATGAACCTGCAAGAGACCATTGTTCGGATTTACTTCAAACTGAGCATCTTCAGCTCCGGAGACAATACGAAACCGTCGTTCCTCCAGTAAACTTATGTCCAGTCCCAGATCCTTTGCCATATTCCCAACAACACTTCCTACCTTTACTTCCTCTGGAATTGAATATTTTATCTGAGCTGAAACCCGCTCCACACAGCTGAGCATCAGAGAAAATCTGATAGCAAACCACCAGCACTGCGTTCCTCGTCTTTGTCCTCCTGCCTCCATCTTTCGATTAGACAGCAAACAGCGCATCCACTCACAGGTCTTTACATCCAAGATAATGGTCTAACATTAAATTATCAAAACATCCAGTCAGAAATATACCCCATATTCCGAAGATTCCCACGTAAAAATTTCGGCTACACTTGTGTCTGTTTAAGATCCCGTCTCCTCTCTGTCCACCAGAACAAAACCTCTGTGGAAGGGGCAGGGCCAGTGCTATAACACAAAAACTGGATGCTGATATGACACTGACACCACGTGGACTCAATTTTTTTAAATTATGACTTTGCTCATTATTTGAAGGTTTTTGTTTGATTTGTGTTGTTATCGTTGTTGTTTGTTGTTTTGGGGTTTTTTTGTACAAGATAGTTGTGCTTTGTATGCGGCCCTCTGCAATGGTCTTACTGCACCTGAGTTGTCTACTTAACCCAGCAAACAAAACTATTGACATCATTGAAAACACAGGCCCATGTACCGTTTTTAAAACATACCATTAAAAATCTACAATATATATATATCATGTTACTTTTCTGAACTAACACAACTTCAATATGGACATAAAGAACACTGATTAGACTTATTTGCTTTGCATAGTAAAAATGGGTCACATGTGTTATCTCCATAGAGAGTTGCCAGGAGGGAATTTTATTTTCATTCCCGAAACAGTTTTATTGAAAACATGGTCTTACCTCTTCAGTAGCACCTCTTCTGTCGGGAAGTGCGAGTGTATTTGCATGGCTTCCTGGTACTATAGTAGATCCTATACTCATTCTGGGTCCAACTAGCATGTACCGCTTCTCTCCTGATCTGTACTGGATGCTGTGACACAGTGTCCCATC
>NW_005187402.1:12290711-12291116 GCF_000239375.1 Pundamilia nyererei | reverse complement strand
TCTATCAAATACAACTCAAATGGATTCTGACTAAAAACTGGTGTGTTGTCATTTACATCTGACACCTGAACACTCAGTGTTTTCACTGTTGAAAGCTGAGGTTCACCGCAATCAGTAGCTGTTATTGTGATATCATAGCGGGAAACAGTTTCTCTGTCTAAACGGCCCTTTGTAACGAGCGAGTACATGTTTTCCTCAAGTGATGGCGTCAGATCAAATGGAACATCCTGCGATACTTTACAAATAACCTTCCCATTAACGCCTGAATCTTTGTCGACAACGCTGATGAGGGCGATGACAGTGCCGGGCTTTGAATCCTCTGGGATTAAACTGGACAGTGACGTTACTTCAATGTCTGGTTTATTGTCGTTCACGTCCTTTATTTTAATCACAACTCTACTTTCG
>NW_005187402.1:12284720-12288912 GCF_000239375.1 Pundamilia nyererei | reverse complement strand
TTACTTAAACTGATTAATGTTTGTCAGCAGCAAGCAAGACGAGCAGTGGGAATTTCTTGAAGAGAACAGATTGGCTTCGGAAGCATATAATTTTTTTACAGCTAACTTTAACCGATGTTCCATAATACATATATGTCAGTTACATAATTGGAACATTGGAACAAAAGTTCAAAAGTTCAAAAGTTCCACATGCTTTAAAAGACCACATTGTAACAAGAGTTTCAGAGACAGCATTACAGCAAAAAATTTAGAGGAACACAAGGATAAACGTGGTTGTGCATAAGATTGGTATTAAGGTCTTACCTCTTTAGTAGCACCTCTTCTGTCGGGAAGCACAAGTGTATTTGCATGGCTTCCTGGTACTATAGTAGATCCTATACTCATTCTGGGTCCAACTAGCATGTACCGCTTCTCTCCTGATCTGTACTGGATGCTGTGACACAGTGTCCCATCATAATTAGTCTCTGGCAGATATTTAGAAGTATAGTCTGTGGATTTGGAGCACTGCATTGCAATCAGCACAATAATGCTGACGAGAAAAAGTACAGAAACTGCACCCAAAGTTATCATGAGGTAAAATATGACATTACTGTCCTCATCATCTTTTGCTGCACTTTTAACATCTGAAGCTGCAAAAGCCTCTTTGGGCTCCACAAGCTTGACAATCACAGTAGCTGTTGCTGAGAGAGAAACGTTGCCGTTGTCTTTGACCAGTATGAGCAGTTTATGCTCAGCCTCGTCTGTCTCTGTGAATGAGCGAAGTGTTCTGATCTGTCCTGTATAGCGGTCCAAAGCAAAGAGACTGTGGTCAGTCACTTCCTGGAGGGAAAAGAGCAACCAGCCGTTATATCCTATATCAGCATCATAAGCTCTGACTTTAGTCACCAAGTGTCCTGCGTTGACGTTTCGGGGAATCTCCTCCACACCTTGAGCAGAACCGTTGGAGCTGAGTGGATACAGGATGACTGGAGCGTTGTCGTTCTGATCCAGGATGAAGACGTTGACTGTGACATTGTTGCTTAATGACGGAGTTCCCGAATCTGAGGCAACAACTTGGAACTGGAAAGTTTTCAGTGTTTCAAAGTCAAAACTTTTTAGTGCTGAAACCGTTCCGTTTGCTTCGTTTATATTTAAAAACGTGGTTATAGTGAGCCCCGGGCTCATACGGACAAGTGAATATGTCACTGCCGCGTTTTCACCTCCATCCGCGTCAGTAGCACTGACTGAGAAAATGGACATTCCTGCCTTGTTATTTTCAAGTACATAAAAGGTATACGGGCTTTCAGTGAAAAGAGGCCTGTTATCGTTAACATCTTGCACCTCTACCTGTATTACCTTCGTTGATGACAAAGTTGGGCTTCCTAAATCCTTAGCTGTTACTGTAATGGTATACATATGCGTTGTTTCCTTATCCAGGTAATCTTTGGTAACCAAAGAGTATGACTGACCGTCAGGGGAGGGCTTCAAATCAAAAGGTAAATGAAGGGGCACGCTGCAAACCACCTGTCCGTTCACACCTGAGTCAAGATCCGTCACACCCATTAATGCCACCACGGTTCCAGGGGGCGCATCTTCTGGAATGCGACTCGAAAAAGATGTGATTTCTATTTCTGGTGGGTTATCATTCACATCTTCCACTCTAATAATTACGCTGCAGAGTGTGGACAGAGCCACAACACCTTTGTCCGTAGCCATTACTTTAATCTCGTAAACTTGGGTTTCCTCGTAGTCCAGGCGTCCTTTCACAACTAGTTTTCCAGTTTTACTATCCAAATCAAACGTATCGGACGAGAGTCCTCTAAGTTTACTCTTTAAAGAATATTCAATCTCACCGTTCAGCCCTTCGTCTGAGTCAGATGCATTTACCGTCAGCAGAAATGTTCCAGCGGGTGCGTTTTCCTTTATTGTTACTGTGTACTTTTGTTTTTCACAGACTGGTGGGTTGTCATTTATGTCTGATACAATTACCGTGACATTCATCTTTCCAGATTTTGATGGTTTTCCTCCATCTGTAGCTGTTAATAGTAACCAATGCTGAGCTGTATGTTCTCTATCCAAAGGTCTTTGTAATACTAGGAACGGAACTTTCCCGTCATCCCCAAATTCCTCTGTTTCCAAACGAAAATGCTGGTACGGATTTAGCTTATATGAATGTAATGAATTCAAACCCACATCTAAATCGTGTGCTCCTTCCAGCTGAAATCGAGACCCCACTAAGGCAGACTCCAGCACCTCCAGTGTGTAATTTTCTTCAGGAAATTTCGGCGAATTGTCATTTACATCGAGGATTTCAACTACGACCTGGTGCATTTCGAGTGGATTTTCTACAACTGCTTTTAAATTCGTGACACATGGGGCAGTTTTTGCACACAGCTCCTCTCTGTCTAATCTCTGGTTCACTAACAAAACTCCATCCCTTGGATTTACCTCGAACAGATCTCGCTTTGTTCCTTGCACAACTCGAAGATTCCTATCAGCCAGTCTCCCAAGATCCAGTCCGAGGTCTTTGGCTACATTTCCAACCGCTGTCCCTGGTTTTAATTCTTCCTGAATGGAGTACCTTATTTGAGCAGAGATTCCTTCTAATTTGGTCAGAATCAGCAGCGCCAGACAAAAGGAAAACCACACATCCTTCCATCGTGCTTTCACGTCCGTGATCTCCATTGTTTGACAAAAGCTTTGTAATTGGCGGTGGAAAAAATCCTTAAACTAGCCTATTTGGGAACTTTTAATTCCCTCGAATGAAAAATAAAGTATAAATGTCTGCGAAAGCCATAATTTTAGCAGCAGGGCGTCTGTTAGGTCGTTCTGTCAAACCGTCTCTTTGGTTGTTACTGAGTATACATATAGAAGAAAAGATGGCCATTCATACGCCATCAGTGTGGTGATATGTAGTGTGATAGCACCACCCGCTGTCACTGTAACGATGCTGCACTGACTATATAACCTATCCCTTTCAATTTAGCCCGAATATTGTTGCTCAAACATTAGCCCACATCAGCATTTTACACAATACTAAATAGAAATTATGAGCTGACACTTTGAATATTTCCTTTTTATTTTTAAAGTGTACAAGCACATTCTGAAGTACAAACTCGAGAGAGTCGAGAGAGGACGTCTCCCCGCCCCAGTTCTTAGGAGTTGAAAGTTTTATTCCCAGTAAGTCCTGAATATAGCCTTGACAGATTTCACCCTCTTGCGTTTCAGTTGACCATCATGGAATAACCAATATTTTCTTGTTATCCCTACATTTAACTGCTCTCAATAAATAATAAGTTGAACTGAGCTTTTCTTCTCATTTTAGATTCTTCTTCCCTTCTAGATTTCTGGCAAACTAAATCTTTTTTGGGAGGAAATCTCCATGCAAACAATAGGAAAACATTCTACAAGGATTGATATGTAATACAAAGTTTTAACTACTTTAGTATGTTGATGTTAAACCTGAACACATTCTCTCTTCTTACACTGCATGCGGCCTTCCAGCACACACCCACAGTCTTTAGTCTATTTCAGATGTGAGCAGTGACATCGCATGGAATCAACCTGCAAGTACAGCTAGGAGTCCATTCACGTGGAACACATTGTTCTTATCTGAAAATAACAGCAGGCTTGCCTCTCTACCGCAGTGCATATAGAAATGCGTGGGGAATTGTAAGAGAAAGAAGAACACAACAATCCTCCTTGCAACAATTAGAAAAGCAAGTGACCATATAGCCTCAGATAGTCGCACCCCTCCCACTTGCTACCCACGTATTGGTTTTGGATTTACGCTAAATATATACGTGCGCGTGCACGAGTGTTGCAGCATTCTGCATCACTTCCTCCCTTTTCAACCTCGATCACCCTCTCTTTGCTGCAGCAGTGATGCAGAGTGTTACAAAGCACATATTTTCTCTCTTTTATTATAAACCCCTGCTAAACGAAGGTTGCAGTTATATTTTCACAGCCAAGCCTGGAAGCTGTGCATGCTTCAGTTGAGGGAGTGGTGCAGTCGTGCGGATATTACATTACAGGCACCTTCACAACTCCAGTGAGCAGGGCAGGTCGCCATGGCAACGCAGCTCTTTTAGGTGGGTCTCTGTCCGTGGTGCTGACAGCAAGCAGGCGCCCTCGCGAGAAGGAGAGGGGGAGGGGTGCGGAAGCTGTGAATTCTGCGGACAATATAAACTGCATCCATGTACTTATTTATATA
>NW_005187402.1:12277046-12284448 GCF_000239375.1 Pundamilia nyererei | reverse complement strand
TGTTTCTTTTCTCATCCTGTTTCCTACTTCAATTGGCTCCAACACAGTTTAATCATAACTAGAGTCAATTTAGAAGCCTTTGTTCTTGTTTTGCATATATAGACGCAGACATATATGGAGGTTTTTCTTGGTTATGCTAGAATGTGATTCTGAAGTTAAAGTGTGAATAGAAGATGCTAAAATAACTAGTGCTGTTGGCCTGAATACTATTATTACCTCCTCATGACCTCATCTCTCAGGGGAGATGAGGTCATGTCTGCACACAAAGAGAGACAGCCTTATGCTTTCAGCCAGCCACTGAATAAAATACAAATACACTCATTATCTTTAAAGCAGTGTTCATGATAAACAAAACATTTTGCATTGTAACAAAATGTTTTATATGCCCTTAATTTATTACACAGCTCGTGGCATTTATCACGATTCATAAGGCTTTGTTTAAAGATTCATATACTGCAGACTCATGATGTGATTGCTCTTTTATTATGATTGTTTGTTTGGCCATATAATAACACATCGTGCATATATAGGGCTCATAGAAGGCAGCGCAGTACAGACACATAGCTGGAGCCATTCCCTTTGCCATCATGACAGAGGAACCCTCATAGATTTCCTGAAATACTTACCTGTCAAAATGTTCCTCTTGCTTTCACTTCATATGATATATTCTTCAAATATCTAAATTTTTTTTTAAATTTTTTTTTTAATATAGATTAAATCAAGAAAAGCTGGTTAGTTTAGTACAAAAATCAAAAAGCAAAACAAAAAGCAGAAGCGGGTGGATGGATGTTTTAAATATATATGACAATATAATTTGATAATTTGAATTTTAATCCATACTTACATTCTAGTGGTGGAAACTTCAGATCTTGAAGGAGAGCAGCTCTAGAAGGGAGATTTTTGTGGAAATGTTTGTATATGGTTTACTTTAGGAAGGTTTTTTTTTCAGTTTTTGTTTGTCTTGTTGGTACTCGTATTCATGATATTTTTCTTCACACCATCCATATTAGGGATAAGAAAAACAAACAAATAAAAAAGTCTTAGCAGCCTACAGAAACAGGAACAGCACTGTGTGCAAACCTTACCATGCTTTTATAGTTTTTGTGGAAACTGAACTGCAAGAAAACGAGACAGTGAAAGAATGACTGCAAAACTTATCTGTAGAATATCCTCCCACATTGTCTTGTGAAAAGATGGGTTTTTGTTTCTAAACCTGTCTTAATACGCCACAGATTTTTCTTTTTAAAGAAGTGAAAAAGCAACAAATATATAATGAATTTAATAGAATGGTAAAATAAAACGTGAAAGAGCAAATATCTTAATAAGGTAAATAAATCTGAAATTAATACAGTCAATTCAATAAGTATTAATACATTAATACAAGCAGGTTCTACTGTAGAGAAACTTGACTGAGTTGGTTGACAAGTTTACAAAGATGGGACAGGAACTTTAACTTTGGCATTTTAATGCATTTTATTATAATAGACGAGTGTGTCTCTCTCACTCTCGATACTATCCATTTAGATGGTTAGACAAGTATTGCTTAAAATGCATTACATTTGAAACAATTATTAAATAATCCAGCTATCTAAAATGAGTACTAAATGCCTTTTAGTTTATTCTGTTTAGTATTTAATGAATCTTACAGACCAAACCACAGATCACACATTACACAAATTACCATATATTGCACCATAAAAGTACCACTGTACAAAGGCCCTTACTGCATATGTTTTTAAGATATTTGAGCTTCTTAAAAGTAATGCTTTATGAGCTGTGCTAAACATACTAGTTGGGGTCATAAATCTTATGGCACAGGAGTTCCACTTTTTTCACATTAAAAGTTGCAAAAGCACTGGTACTGAAAATGAAAGGCATATTCATAGATACATACAAATGAGATACTGTATATATGAATTATATCTGTATCCTAGATAAGGTGCTGCATATGCATATCCATATACATACAGTTAGTCAGTGATAAACATTAGAACAGCTTTCATTGAGTGAAATCAACCATAACAACATTGTTTCTGAAGTGTAAGGATTAAACGAACATGTTTGGTTCTTCGGTTTTAAACACTGCAGAAGACATCAAAATGAAGGAACAGCCAGAACTTGGATCTAGACATTGACAGGTGACTGTACATGTTCATGTTTGTGGTGCATATACCGTACAGAGTGCTAAAGGCTCACTGTATTCACTTGTGTTGCATTTAAAATCCAAGCCTCATTCTAGAGGAGCACATAAAATAAATAATAAGCGACATTGCACATTTTAATTTAGGCTTTGATTAAATCGTTTTCTGAGTCCAAAGCAATGTCATTGTGCTGTTTTATAGATTTTGTTTGACATCTTCTAAACCTCTCAGGACATCATGATTAAAAGGTGTTATACTGATTTACTGCCATTATTGTCCCATTAAAATCGCTCCATATTGTTCGGAAAAATCAAGTGAAACAGTGAGACTTAACTGCAAAAATGTTGCTTAATATAATAAAATAACAAAAGCTGTCAAAAGTACTTGAATTCTTCCATGCAAAAACAACTTAAAGGCATAATGGCTAAAGGCCTTGATCTTTTCTGTTCTGTACACTTATTGATCTTATCTCTCAGCACTCTAAGTCAGCGGTCCCCAACCCCCGGGCCTCGGACCGGTACCGGTCCGTGAGTCATTTGGTACCAGGCCGCGAGAGTTGAGGCTCAGGTGTGAAATGTATAGTTTTCAGGGTTTTTATCGGTTTTCAGCGTTATTTTGTTATCGTTTTTATCGTTTACTCGGTTTTCCTTGGTCTTTTACGTGTGTTATGAATAAATTTTCTTTTTTTCGGTACCGGTACTAGTTTTAGTACCTGTATTTATCCGCGACACCTTAAAGGCCGGTCCATGAAAATATTGTCGGGCATAAACCGGTCCGTTGCGCAAAAAAGGTTGGGGACCGCTGCTCTAAGTCATACAGTATCTTCAGGCCTAGTTCACATATAAAGCACAAAGTCAAGTACAAAAGATAAAAGTACTCAAAGTTACCACATTTACAAAATACTGATTTTCTCTTATTTCATACATTAAAACTGTAGGTTGGTGCTTTTCTGATGTTTAGTTAATTGTGCTATTTCACCTTAGTTACCCTATTTATCATACAACAAAGCTGTAGTAGACCAAGACAAAGCAGAGCAGTTAAAAATATGATATCTTATGTGTTTCATTTTTTGAAGAGAGCGAGAGAGAGAGAGAGAGAGAGAGAGAGAGTGTGTATTTTCAAGGCATTTCAACATTTCAATGTCCACCTTTTTACTCTTTGATGTGGCTTGTTTTAATATCCACTGGCACAGTTTTTCAGATAGTCCATTTCATTGCATCTCCTCTTGAAATTTTCTTTTTAACATATGACAGTTGAAGTGTGGTTGAAACCATGCTGTCTTATCATGCATACTGAATGGACAGGGATGCATTGTTGACTGGCTTTTCATGGGTTCAAAGATAAAGCTCTGGGCCATGTTTTTACAGACTCAGCAGGACAGACCTGGAGGGGGGTGTATGGTTAGAGGTTTCTTCTTTCCTCTGTGAAGCCATTCTTGTCAGTGTTAATCCTGTACGCTGCAGGTGGATGGGGGTCTTATGTGGAACTGCTGCTGCTGGTTGTGGATGCCTGCCAACGAGATGAAAATTAGACAAATTTCAAAAAAAGAACAAGAACACTTGGGACTGGGCAAACTGACACATCTCATGCAGCCGACGTCTGTCGCTTATACGGGGCTTCAAGCAGAGGACAGACTGGGTTGAGGGATTGGGCGGATCCTTGAACATGTAGTGGGGAGGAGGCAGATCTATGAATACCATGCTGCAAAATTATGTGAAGGAGAGTGGTTGCTAGGTAACTGGGTGACCGGTTTCTCTTTGCGCGTCTCCTGCACAAAGATTTAGGTCACAATTCAGTCTACAACAGACATTGTGTCATTCATGTTCAAACGTGTCATTCTGTGAAGTCAGAAACATTTAGTAGAATCACTGGTTTAACAGCACAGCCCAATTTCACTTACAAACATTCAAAAACAGGAAATAGTCCTAATATATAAGTGATGGATCATTAGGGGATGAACAGACATGCACACACACACACACACACCATTCTTTTGAGAACATAGTGATTCAATTAAGGGCATTTTTTTCTTGGCATATATTTCAGTTTTTCTCAGTTGCTTAGGCTCAGTTCCTGAATTAGAGTTAATGCTGTCAAAACAACATACAGAATCATTCACAGCACTGTGTTGCTCATTCACAGCATAAGGAAATTTTTTCATTATTCTTTAAATTTGTAAATCTTTCAGCAGGTCTAGACAATTTGAATGCTCATGGGTTGTATTTGTCTTTGTCATCAATATAAATTATTCTTTTTGTCCATGGAATAGTTTTTAATCTTAAACTCTATTATAGGTATATGTTACAAGTATGAAACCTTAAACTTAAAATTAAAAAAAAAAAAAAAACGGAGCTGAGCTGTCAGAAAAATATGTGAAGTATGAAAACCTGGGGCCAGAGGTTTTTTTGTTTTTTTCCCCCCATTTAGTATAGTTTATATTGTGACAATTGCAGGAGAAACATAGAGAAACATAGGAAAAACCCTCACACTACATGGAAATGTAAGTGGTTCATTACAAACACAGAATTTTCACTTTGATACAAAGTGAAAAGAATTAGAGGAAAAGACTAGAAGTGAGGAAATTCGAAATAACAATCACTGTGTTCGGTCAAAATATCCCTGGTTCACACTTTTCATGTTGATATCAGAGGTATTTTTGCTAGCTCGTGAAGTTAATTTTCAGTTTTGAGTGAGTTACAGCCTCTTCACTGTAGGGTTTGTTTGTTTTTTCTTTGTTTGTTTGCTGCATGCATGTGCTGCTCTTGGTAATTAATCTTCAATGCAGAGAGTGTTGAAAATGTTTTGAGAAATCTACCAAAGCAACTGAGAAAAACCTGTAACAGCAAAGGCCAGAGCCTAAGCCAGCAAATGACAACAGTGTTGACTGAAGTGAAGGGTTTTTTTGTTTGTTTGTTTTGTTTTGCTTCGGTTTCTTTTGTTTTGTTTAGTTTCTCAACATGATTGTCACTTTGTTCACCAAAAGCAATGACTATGACAGGAATACTAATTTAATACTACTTAATTTGGATGACTGTATTCGCTGAAATGTAAGCAAGACTGTAAGCCATTACGATTATTTTTGTTTAATCTTTTTTCTTGTCTGAGGTCAATAAAGGTCATGATAGTAATGTTTTATGCACCAAAATAATATAAAAGTATTAAGGGAGAAAACATAGTACTCAAATATATTAGCATGCTGTTAATCACTGTGCTGGTTAGACTGTATAAGAAGCTTTCATTAGGCCTAATGGATGAGACTGTAAGCATTAAAGCTGACACAAAAGTGGCAAAATGCATGTAATGTTAAGTCAAGTGATCTAAAAAAAAACAAAAAAAAACATCTCCTCCTCAAAGAAAATGAAATACAAGACACTGAATAATACTAACATCCACCGAGAACAAAACAAACAGAAAAACAATTGAAACAATAGTTCTGTAATAATTAATAGAAAAGTTATCCAGGGTGGGGGGAGTGAGACTTCTGCATACCTCCAACTGCAGAGCGGACTTCCTTCATTTAGGGTACTTTAGAGTGGGGAGAAAAAAAAAGCAATTCAGTGGTCAGGTCAGTACAAGCACAGAAGGATTCTTTGTGTATGTGTGTATGAATCCAGTGATCACAGAGTTGGCACTATAAACTGAATGTTATGACTTATAAATAGCACAGAATAAGCGTGGTTAGTGTGAACCTTAGAAGGGAATACTGTTACAATGTGTGCTACAGAAGTAGGTCACAACACAGTTTTACATTTAGAGTACCATACTTACCAAGAAAGAAAGACAGAGATATGACATAGAATAATGGCAAAATTGTATCATATTTAAGTTGTTTATTCTAACCAATAAATTAAGAGATTTCTGTTTCTTCTCTCAAAACCTGTTCATCTCAACTACTGGAGATGAACTGCTTGCCCTAAGGTCATAGTTTCCTGCAAACATAGTGCAGACTTAAGTTTGAAGTTGTTCTGATGACCAGCAATCTCATATTCTGCATCTTCTTCATGTTGAAAGGTCATGTCATCAACAGCAAAAAACAAACAAACAAAACAAAATAGTAAGGACAATATAACTCTTTCAAAACCTGCAAAGAAAGTCACACTCCTATCTGATCTCAAAATGCATTTCTCCTGTTTGTTTTAAAATAAATCTTATTTGACTCGTGTACCTTTGCTCATGTGCCTGTGACCAGTTAACATAAAACTAAACACATTGACACCAGAGCAAAAACATCTTTGGGTTTCACACATGTGAAACATTATTGTTGGCATTTTTTAATCTGTAGTCATTTTCTAAAGGTTGTAATGTCTCTCATGCAAAGAAAAAAACATTTCCATTGCAGATATTGCAAGTGTGTACCAGCGATTAAAGGTTTACATTTTTTTTTCACTTTGGAGTTTGTTAAACAAGAGATTGTAATAAGTAGTAGGTATCCTTTTTTAAAAAGAGTTTGTTGAAAATGCAAAAATATTAAGGACCTATACCTGCAGAGTAGAAGCTGCTGAGTCACTAGTGTCTGTCAGTCCTGTCCCTCTCGGTATGCTGGACACAATGTACCTGGAGCCCTTTGGCAGAGGCTGTCTAACCACCAGCTTTCCTTTCCTGGTCTCTGCTAGAAACAGACTGTACCAGTAGGCATCGTTGGAGACCAGAGTGGAGTCAGCGATGGTGGAGTTCCTCTCACTGATCACACTGTTCCTGGAGGGAGGAGCTGCTTTGCTGGGCTTGGGTTTCTGACACTTGATCACGATGGTGACCAATATGGTGATGAGCAGCAGAAATGACACCGAGCCCAGACCGATGACCAAATACAGGTTGATGTCTGAGAAGATGTCATATTCCAGAGGCTCCTCAGTCATGTCAGAGTAGGCTTTAACAGCAGTCTCCATTGTGATCAGCTTGATGGTGACTGTAGCAGAGAGAGCAGGCTCTCCATTGTCCTTGGCTACAACAACAAGTCTCTGGTGGCGTGGATCTCTGTAACTGAACATCCTCATAGTCCGGATCTCTCCGTTGTATTGATCCAGACTGAACAAGGTGGCATCAGTCACCTGTAGAAACTGGTAGGTGATCCGAGAGTTGTGCACAGAGTCAGTGTCTAACGCTATCACCTTTGCAATCAGGGATCCTTTATCAGTGGATCTGGGGATCTTTTCCTCCACCACAGAGCCGTGTGCACGCCATGGTGACACAATAACAGGAGCATTGTCGTTCTGGTCCACAATAATGATGTGGACGGTCACGTTACTGCTGAGAGGAGGAGA
>NW_005187402.1:12273809-12277026 GCF_000239375.1 Pundamilia nyererei | reverse complement strand
CCAGAGTCTCTGGCCTCGATGTGGAACAGAAACTCCTTCTCAATCTCATAATCAAAGGTTTTGAGTGCGTAAAGATTACCGTTCTCTGGATTGATGGAGAACAGCATGGACATGGATGTGTTAGCTATCTCCTTCTCTATTATGAAATAAACTAGATACTGGTTTTCATGGAGGTCGGGGTCAAAGGCAGTGAGTGAGCTGAGCAAGGCCCCAGGTGCGTTATTCTCCATGACACGTATAGTATAAAATGACTGGGGGAACTGTGGGACATTGTCATTAACATCCAGCAGCTCTAAAGTCATAGTTTCATTGTCAGATAAAGGAGGAGAGCCTCTGTCTGTCACAGTGAAAGTGATGTCATATTCTGGCACCTTCTCACGGTCTAATGGCTCCGACACTACTAATTCATAATAGTTATCAGAGGACTCCCTCAGTTTGAAAGGCATATTATCTGGAATACGAAGATCAACTATTCCATTATCACCTGAATCTTTATCACTGACACTAACTACAGCTATCACTGTGTCTGTGGGTGTGTCTTCTTTTATTGGGCTTTGAAATGATTTAATTGATATTTCTGGGTGATTATCATTCATATCTGTCACCTGTATTGTAAGTTTACACTGTCCAGATACTGAGTTAGGTCCCTTATCACTGGCTATAATTTCCATTTCATAAAGTTTTAAATCTTCATAATTTATCATCTCTTTGACTCTGATCTCACCATTTTCTGGATTGAGGTTAAACATCTTTTGTGTCCTTTCTGATGTATACAAACTGTATGAATAAACAATCTCAGAATTTGATCCTTCATCTAAATCAGTGGCATTCAGTTTAATTACTATACTGCCAATTGGAGAGTTTTCCATCACATCTACGACATATTTTTCTTTTTCAAAAGAAGGGGCGTTGTCGTTGACATCAAGCACGCGAACAATGATGCTGGCTGTACCTGTGCGGGTTGGGATTCCACCGTCCACAGCAGTGAGTATTAGATTATGAACAGCCTGTTTCTCCCTGTCTAAAGGTTTTTTTAAAATCAAGTCTGCAAACTTTGTCCCGTCTCTCCCGGTCTGAATTTCAACTGAGAAATGTTCACTTGAGCTCAGATGGTAATTTTTCACAGAATTTGTTCCAACATCTGGGTCTGCAGCATTGTTCAGTGAGAATCTCTCCCCCACCGGACTCGATTCAGAAATGTCCAAATGCATCGTCCCCCTCCGAAAATGTGGAGCGTTGTCATTAATATCCGTTATTTCCACCTCAATATTAAACATCCGCACAGGATTCTCGATAGTAGCGTCTAATTTAAGAACGCAGTATGATGTTGTCTTCAATGGACACAAAAACTCACGGTCAATCCTTTCTAAAATGAACAGTTCCCCCGTTACCTTGTTAATGTCGAGGTATTTTTTGTTAGCTACTACATCCACGCGCATTTTTCTTTCATTCAGCGTCTTCACATCTAACCTCAGGTCTGTTGCTAAATTTGCAACAACAGAACCTTCCTCCATTTCTTCAGGAATAGAATAATGGGTGATTGAAGACGCAGTATTCACGATAGCAGAAAGAAAGAAAATCAGGGAAACGTACCCTGTCCCGCATGACTGTTTGAGATGGTGCATCATCGTGAAGCTTCCGTAACTCTGAAACACCTTGAAATGTGCGGAAACGCAGGTAAATCGTCCTCTTGTTGACTAAACACACGAAACGGACATCATCAGAGAAAATGTTTCTTCCTCACGAGTGACGTACATTTTAAATGGGACCACCTATTCTCCTTCCTCCAATAAATTTACGTGAAATCGATGACCTCACTAATGGGTGTGTTTTTCTGCAAAACAGCGACGGAAACAATTGCGCAACTTTTTAAATAAAAAACAAACAAACATAAAAATAAAATAGTTGTTTTTATTAAATAACAACAGAATCAGGGCGTCTCAATTCCCGTTTAAGAAGTTGCTGATGCGAACTGGGACGTGAATTAGTGAATGCACACGAAGTACTTCCCAGTTTTCGGCATCTTTTCATTTCTTCATGCACTTTTTTTCTTTATTACGCAATTATCATGAGGAAAACAGCGAGTTTGTAACACAGTATCCCGTTTGTCTGGCGGAGTGCGAGGTTTCCTGTGCTGATGCATGAAACAGTACTGGACAAGTAATGACATCAAATGTATCACTGCGCATTGCGAATGGCAGTTACTCTGTTATGATGTGCTACCGATTTTCCCGTCTTTTCTGTCTGTTTTCAACGTCTAAGGAATGATATAAACGCCGGTTTAATTGCAAGACACATCTATTTTTGAAACGGCGCTAAAATTATATTACATGTTTTGTGCCATAAAACTTTATTGCGATTTAATAAACTGTATGCATCACCCGGGTCTTTGTCACACTCACCTAAAGACTGTTTGCTCTCGCTATTGGCAAGGTACACAATGCCTGCCTGCTACTTTACACATAAAATTTAGGCAAGCTACTCGATATAGTGTGCACTCAAAGAGACAATGGAAAGAGTTAAGATATTATTATTAATAATAATAATAATAATAATAATAATAATAATAATAATAATAATAACAACAACAACAATAACAATAAGAATAATTTCAGCCAAGTACAGAAAAGTAAGTGCCAGTTAGTGATCAGACCAGTCAACAAAACTAAACAAACACATCAAGCATGTCTGTATTTTTGTAGTTTATGTACAGTTTCAGTGCGTGTATATATGAAGGCTTTCGTTCTTAAATGTTTGTGCATGCTCGATTATTAACATATTTATTTGAACGCTTGAACTGACTATGTAATATTTTCTTATCTTTTCTTTTTTTTGGGGGGGGGGGCATGTTACTGTCTGTGGTTTTATGCACTCTATTTGCAGTGTTTCTACTGAGTTTTGGACCTTGCCTCTATTGGCACAGCCTACTTAAAAACTCAGTTCTCACATAGGCTCATTTGTAAGTCTCTGTGGTTCTGCATTTATACTGTGTAGAAGTTTCCTCCCAAAAATCATAGTGGAAAGGTTTCACCATTAGGTGTGTTGCTATATGGTCAGAATATTTCAAGTATTTAAACAAAATGTAAATATCATATTTATGACACATTTAATTTCCTCAAAACATGTCTAATTTTTCTTTTTAGGCAACCTTTGTATACTGTTAATCTCTCATCTTCCTTTGTTACATGTTTTGGGTGTAATTCTTTTAAAAAAAAAC
>NW_005187402.1:12270966-12272154 GCF_000239375.1 Pundamilia nyererei | reverse complement strand
GGACTCGATTCAGAAATGTCCAAATGCATCGTCCCCCTTCGAAAATGTGGAGCGTTGTCATTAATGTCCACGATTTCCACTTCAATGTTAAACATTCGCACTGGATTCTCAACGGAAGCGTCTAATTTAAGAAAGCAAGACGTGGCGGTCTTTAGCGGACATAAAAACTCTCTGTCTATCCTTTCCAGAATAAAGAGCTCTCCTGTGTCTTTTTTGATGTCAAGATATTTTTTATTGCCTACAACGTCAACGCGGATTTTTCTGTTACTCAGACTTCTTGTATCTAATCCCAAATCTGTTGCTAAATTCGCAACAAGAGAACCTTCGTCCATTTCTTCGGGAACCGAATAATGGGTGACTGTCGATACCGGATTCATGATGGGAAAAAGAAAAAGAAATACTGAGACATACCATCTTCGGGAACACTTGAGATTACGGTGAGCCATTGAGGAAAAGTATGCGTATTTAAAATCTTTTAATTTCTTCTATGTTCAGACAAGGTGAAGCAATCCTCAAACCTCTGACGAAAGGCAATACGGTAATTTCTGGAGAAAATATCTTTATGCCGCTGTCTTCCGAGCCTGGCGTAAATATGCCGTCTACAACGCCTACAATGAAGTATCGTGAGAATTATGACGTCACATGTGATTAGGTTTTACTGAAGAGCAGCGCCATCAACAGTATTTAGAGAATTTTTCCGAGTCGTAACAAACTCGAACTTTATTTTTATTAAAAACAAAAAACAATAATGTTATGAAATACTTTAATTATGTTTTTGCCTGCTTTAAGATTTGAATTTCATACTCCGAATATACTTCCCGTTTATTCTGTTTTCTCACTGTAGTTTTTATTCTTCGTGTTTCTTATAATGATATATAATTTTATTTAAACATAGGCTAAATTGCATCATGTAAAACATAAAGACACAACAAATGACTCTGCATTAGGCTTTCAATCAGCGACTTCTGAAAAATGCAATCCAAACAATTTAATATGAGTTTCTGGTGTAAGTGATGGGCCTCTGGAATTCATTTAGTTAAATTTCGAGAAATTATTATAATCCATCCATATTTAAGTATTATCCAAAAAATGTGAAGGTTATAAATATCAACTCTTAATAAAAATAAATTTGATAATGCTCAACGTATATCTAAATGACAGCTTTGACCAGAATCAGAATGAAGACAG
>NW_005187402.1:12267892-12269554 GCF_000239375.1 Pundamilia nyererei | reverse complement strand
CCCTTATCACTGGCTATAATTTCCATTTCATAAAGTTTTAAATCTTCATAATTTATCATCTCTTTGACTCTGATCTCACCATTTTCTGGATTGAGGTTAAACATCTTTTGTGTCCTTTCTGATGTATACAAACTGTATGAATAAACAATCTCAGAATTTGATCCTTCATCTAAATCAGTGGCATTCAGTTTAATTACTAGACTGCCAATTGGAGAGTTTTCCATCACATCTACGACATATTTTTCTTTTTCAAAAGAAGGGGCGTTGTCGTTGACATCAAGCACGCGAACAATGATGCTGGCTGTACCTGTGCGGGTGGGGACTCCACCGTCCACAGCAGTGAGTATTAGATTATGAACAGCCTGCTTCTCCCTGTCTAAAGATGTTTTCACAATCAGGTCTGCAAACTTTGAACCATCTCTCCCGGTCTGAATTTCAAGCGCAAAGTGTTGATTTTTACTAAGATGGTAATTTTTTACTGAATTTGAACCAAAATCGGGATCCACAGCATTAGGTAGGGAAAAGCGCTCCCCTGGCGAGGTCGATTCGGATATATCTAAATGCATCGTGTCTCTACGAAAAAAAGGCGCATTGTCATTGATGTCCATTATTTCAACCTCAATGTTGAACAGACGAATTGGATTTTCGATCGTCACATCCATTTTAAGAAAACACGATGGATTCTTGCTGTTACATATGTATTCGCGGTCAATCTTTTCAGAAACAAATAACTCTCCTGTGTCTTTATTGATTTCAAGATATCGCTTATTGGCGATGACATCCAGTCTCATGTTGCGTCTACCCAGTGATTTTGCGTCCAGACCCAAATCCAATGCTAGATTAGCGACCACGGAACCTTGTTCCATCTCTTCGGGGATTGAGTAGTGTGTAACAGCAGATATAACGGAGACGGCCACACAGAAAAAAATGAGCATCGACACGTACCTCACCCCAGAGCGATGACATAATTTAAAATCCATGATTATTAGTTCGTCTCGTTCACAAATAAAACGCCTCTGGATGCGCAAAATCGATGTCTCGGTTCCAAGAAAGCTCACCTCTATGAATATCAACAAAGAGGTTATATACTATGACCTCGGGCTGCTAGAAGAAAGAACCATGTAAAAATGGAGGTTCTGTTACTTTCCTCAGTTATCTGGATGGTGACGTCACGTGGACCTGAATTTTTTTTTTTGTGGTAAAGAGCGACGCGTTGTGTTATCTCTCACTTGAATTAACCGAGTTCGAAAGTATAACTCTGATATGCTTTACAAATGTAGTTGTTATAGTTATTAGTGTCGTTGCTTCTACAGCTGTCCTCCTAATTTACCTAAAATATAGATCGTTTGTACCATTCAACTTCAGTTACTACATGCCAACAAAAGCACAGCAAGATAATTAATTTGATTAATAAACACATAATTTGTTTTCTTATTGGTATTTGGTTGAGTGGTTTTAAAAAATAATGGATACACAGTGTTAACGGTGTTGATTAAGCAGAGAAAAAGCAGTAAAACCATAGAACTGGTAAGTGTAAAAATTTCACTCGTTGCTTCTCCATACCTGTAGAGTAGAAGCTGCTGAGTCACTAGTGTCTGTCAGTCCTGTCCCTCTCGGTATGCTGGACACAATGTACCTGGAGCCCTTTGGCAGAGGCTGTCT
>NW_005187402.1:12264807-12266879 GCF_000239375.1 Pundamilia nyererei | reverse complement strand
TGTCTGTCACAGTGAAAGTGATGTCATATTCTGACACCTTCTCACGGTCTAATGGCTCCGACACTAGTAATTCATAATAGTTATCAGAGGACTCCCTCAGTTTGAAAGGCATATTATCTGGAACATGAAGATCAACTATTCCATTATCACCTGAATCTTTATCACTGACACTAACTACAGCTATCACTGTGTCCATTTCAATGTTTTCAGTGACTGGAGTTTGAAATGACTTGATAGAAATTTGTGGATGATTATCATTCATGTCTTCTACAAGAATCTTTATGGTGCATTGGCCTGATAATGGACCAACCCCTTTATCAGCAGCTATAACTTCCATATCATAAATCCTGAAATCTTCATAATTTAACACCCCCTTTACAGTAATCTCACCCGTCGTAGGGTTTAGATTAAAGGTTTCCTGTGTTTTTTCCGATGTATACAGACTATATGAATATACTATTTCTGAATTTAAGCCTTCATCTAAATCTGTCGCATTAAGATGAATAACAATACTTCCAACTGGAGAATTCTCCAGTACACTAACCTGATAACTGTCTTCTTCAAATTTAGGGGCGTTGTCATTTGTATCTAAAACGTGAACAAAAACAGTAGCAGTTCCTGAACTAGGCGGTATACCGCCATCTACGGCCGTAAGAATTAAATTATGAGCAGCGCGTTCTTCTCGATTTAGTTTTTTTGTAAGGATCAAATCAGCAAATTTTGATCCATCTCTTCCTGTTTGAATTTCGATAGTGAAATAATCACTCTCACTCAAGTGGTAGGCTTTTACGGAGTTCGATCCAACATCTGGATCAACTGCGTTGCTCACTGAAAAACGCTCTCCAGCCTCTGTCCCTTCTGAAATGTCTAAATCTATGGTGTCTCTTCGGAAGTGGGGCGCGTTATCGTTTATGTCCATTATCTCTAATTCTATGTAAAAAATTCTTTTGGGATTTTCGATTATTGCCTCCATTTTCAGATAACATGACGTCTTAGCGGGACAGAGAGATTCTCTGTCAATTCGTTCAACAATGTACAGCTCCCCTGTTTCTTTGTTCACGTCCAGATATTTTCTATTTGCAATGATCTCTAGACGCATTTTCCGTTCGACCAGTGTCTTCACATCTATTCCCAAATCCCCGGCTAGATTTGCTACAACAGAGCTTTCTTCCAGTTCCTCGGGAACAGAGTAGTGTGTCACAGCTGCAGTGCACTTTATATTGGAAGCGAGGAGAATGAATATCAGCACATACCTTCTCCAGTGTCCAAAGCAGACAAAACCCTTCATTCTTACTACGACCTTTCTTTTCTTAAGCAATTTGAAACAAGTGGGCTTTAAAGAAGAGGTAGGCGTCAGTTAAATCTCCCCCGAAAATGCAAGTACAGTGTCTGGAAATCCTTGAAATCCAAATTCACCAGGAGCTGCTCGTTTTCCGTTCTCTTCCTCTTATTTAAAATTTTACTGGGGTGGCGATCGAGATGTCACTATTGTCCCGTAAGTTAGATTGGGAAACAGCGCCTCTGCCTGAAATAAAATGGCCATCACACAATATTTTTTAATGCAAAAATAATTTACTAATTTGCCCCAAGATTAAACTTAAACACTAAGAAATGCTTAGGAAGTTTATTCGTAATGATTTACACGGCTGATGTGGAAGATGCGTTTTCATGGGAGTATTTTACTTTTTTTATTTTCACTTGAATGGGTCGCTGCACGACATAGAATAAGTATATTCATATCATTTTCTGTAAAACGTCGCTTTTTATTTCCAAAATATTTTATATAAACTGCAAAAAGGGAAAACGTTTGTTTCACCTAAAATAGTATGTTTAATCAGTTTGCTTTAGATAACTACATTGAACTAAATGTCGAATAAAGATTTTAGGATAGGACATCACTGAACTGTGCTGCATATAAAAGACCATGAGTGTGATAATAAGGATGACATTTAATAAAATTTGCATCTCAAACAAAGGGACCATTTCTAAATTAATGCTTGGGAATAAAGCTATTTAATCCAGTACTGGGTTATAAAATGAACATTTTCTGAATGATATTATACCCAATCAGG
>NW_005187402.1:12249002-12250947 GCF_000239375.1 Pundamilia nyererei | reverse complement strand
GCATTACTCAGAGAAAATCTCTCTCCTCTTGACGTCGCTTCAGATATATCCAAATGTATTGTGTCTCTTCGAAATTGTGGGGCGTTGTCGTTTATGTCAAGAATTTCTACTTCTATATTAAATATTCTTACTGGGTTATCTAGTATAACCTCTAATTTTAGATAGCAAGACGCTAATGACTTTGTAGGGCAAATATGCTCTCTGTCGATTTTCTCTACAACATACAGCTCACCAGTCTCTTTGTTTAGGTCTAAATATTTCTTGTTCGCGATGATATCAAGACGCATCTTCCTCTGATTCAGAGTTTTCACATCCAGCCCGAGGTCGGTGGCGAGATTAGCCACGACGGATCCTTCTTTCATTTCTTCTGGTATTGAATAATGAGTTACTGAGGCCGATGTGCACAGAGCAAAAGAAAAAATAATAGCGAGGATCACGTACCTCTCGTAAGACTCCATTGTTCTGGAAAGCCGTCTTGTATGGGAGTTCATCATATATAATGTTTGTTTCCAGCAATATTCATTTAAAAAATTTCCCTCTTTCTTCTGAGCCCAACGCACATAGTGTGAATTCCAAAGCACATTTAAACTTAAATCAAGGCCAGCGCGTTTCGCAGCGGAGTTTCAGCACCACGACGCTGTCCTCTTGCTTCTAAACGTGCGAAGACCATCACGCTTTTCTGCTTTTATGTTCTTTGCTTTGCATTTTACTGATAGAATAGCGCCACCCCTGAGATTCTGTCAGAGTCTTTGAAACGCAATGAACACCACACGTCTTCAAATTATTCTTGATTTTCGTTTGTTTTTGCATATATTTTTGTTTTTAATACACACGGACCTGGATACCGTTAATGGTGGTCCCAAAACATAAACGATGCTCGTTTAGTACATTAAATGACTTCAAATTGATTATTGCTGAAAAAACAATCAACAATCAAATGTCAGACGCAATTGACCAGTCAAAACGATGAACCTTAATGACCTCACGATTTCTGCATTATAAAACGAAATATCACGGAAATACTGCAGACGATTTTCAAATATGGTAGCACTTCGAGTTGTCATTACCTTATATAATTTCTCATAATAGATCTAATGATTCGGAACGCATATCTCCATGACCATGGTTGTTTAGATGACGTCGTGATCTAGTCGCTCTTTACCACTAATAAAAACAAATTATTAGAGATAATAAAGTACTCAATTGTATTAATCATAAATGCACGAGTTGCCAATATTGCATATACAGAATGCACAGGGAAAATATTGAAAATACATGATATTACATTTTATTTCCACAAAAACAAGAACAGGGAGGAAATGGCTCTGAAAAATGGCCACAGCCAGAGAAGTTAGTTGAGATTAAGTTACTCTAACAACATGAAGATAACGGCGCACCTAAAACTGATTGTTAAATAAGAAAAAAATGACTATGCTAATAGTAATAACATAAAAATATATATGTATAAAAATCAATAAACTTGAATAAGTCATGAAAAAGTTAAACTTTGTGGATCGTGGATGCAGCATTTTTTACTAAATATAAGTTATTTTCGCTGCTAACAGCGCAGGTTTTTAGACTGTTCTTTGAAATGCTGACTTGACCTTTGAGGACAAGACTTTTACACAATAAAACCTATTGAATTATGATGATGGATTATTGGTTATGTACTAAGTAGTGCATTTGATAGTGGTACCCTCATGATAACTTATGACATTTTATATTAGTTAACTGAAAATTGTTGGCAGATCACGTTGAGGAAAAAACGAACATTAAAATTATAGTAATTAATTTACATATATTAGCGATGTAGCTAAAATACCATGTCTGTGAATTAAATTCCTACCTGTAGAGTAGAAGCTGCTGAGTCACTAGTGTCTGTCAGTCCTGTCCCTCTCGGTATGCTGGACACAATGTACCTGGAGCCCTTTGGCAGAGGCTGTCT
>NW_005187402.1:12246065-12247661 GCF_000239375.1 Pundamilia nyererei | reverse complement strand
GAAATCTTCATAGTTCAGCACTCCCTTAACTGTAATTTCACCAGTGGCAGGATTCAGATTAAATGTCTCCTGTGTTTTTTCTGACGTGTATAAACTGTATGAATATGTTATATCAGAATTTGATCCTTCATCTAAGTCTGTTGCATTAAGATCAATAACAAGACTTCCAATCGGAGAATTTTCCATTATTTTTACATTATAGACTGATTGACCAAATATAGGTGGATTGTCATTTGTGTCTAAAACATGAACAATAACACTGGCAGTACCAGAACGAGCAGGTTTTCCTCCATCTACAGCTGTGAGTATCAAGTTATGAACAGCCTGCTTCTCACGATCTAATGTTTGTTTCAAGATCAAATCCGCAAACTTCGATCCATCTCTTCCGGTCTGAACTTCAATTGTAAATTGTTCACTTTCACTTAAATGGTACGTTTTCACTAAATTGCTGCCCACATCGGGATCAACGGCATTGCTCAAAGAGAATCTTTCTCCTGTAGGCGTTGATTCAGATATATCTAAATGTATGGCGTCTCTTCGGAATTGTGGGGCGTTGTCGTTTATATCCAAAATTTCCAGTTCAATATTAAATATTCTCAATGGATTTTCTAGTATTACTTCCATTTTCAAGTAACACACCGTAAACGTTTGTGTACAAAGATATTCCCTGTCAATCTTCTCGACAACATACAGCTCACCAGTCTCTTTGTTCACATCCAGATATTTTTTGTTGGCGATAAGGTCAAGTCGCATCTTCCTCTTACCGAGTGATTTAATGTCTAGGCTGAGATCAGTAGCAAGGTTAGCAACAACTGACCCTTCCTTCATTTCTTCGGGTATGGAGTAATGAGTCACTGAGGCCCGTACGCTATGAACAGAACTAAAAATAACGGCGAGCAGAACATACCTCTTAAATGACTTCATTGTTGCGTGGGACCCGTTTTTCCCGTTATTTAAGGTTTCACTGCATTTCAAGCGATATACTGTACGTGTATAGCAGTTTTCAGTATTTCTCTTCCCTCCTTGATTAAAAAATATGCAGCCGATTCACTCCCAGCTTTATCCCAGGGTAAAATGAGCAAGACGCGTTGAACGGGGGTGTTTCGGGACCTGGAAACTGTCGCTTCACTTACTATAAGCAATAATGGCGACGACACACAGTCATGACGTTATGGTCTGAGCTGTTCCTGACCAAACAGCGCCACCTTTTGGATTTTATAATGCTTTGAAATGCTTGGCATGAAAATAAGTTATGAATATTTTAATTTATTTCTTGCATTGTCGGGTGTGACTGATTGACTCCAGGTCCTTTTTAAGATAATGAAAAAGTTTGTTCATGACCTCACTTATTTTTGTTAATTAGCCCCCACAAATAAAAGAAACAATGAATGAGAAAACATAGATGTCAATAATTGGGGGGAAAACGAAGAAAAACCTATCTGTTTATTATATTCTTACCTGCAGAGTAGAAGCTGCTGAGTCACTAGTGTCTGTCAGTCCTGTCCCTCTCGGTATGCTGGACACAATGTACCTGGAGCCCTTTGGCAGAGGCTGTCTAACCACCAGCTTTCCTTTCCTGGTCTCTGCTAGAAACAG
>NW_005187402.1:12242790-12244723 GCF_000239375.1 Pundamilia nyererei | reverse complement strand
GGATTCAGATTAAATGTCTCCTGTGTTTTTTCTGATGTATATAAACTGTATGAATATGTTATATCAGAATTTGACCCTTCATCTAAGTCTGTTGCATTAAGATCAACAACAAGACTTCCAATCGGAGAGTTTTCCATCATTTTAATGTTCATATTGTCTTTATCAAAGGTGGGTGCGTTATCATTTGTATCTAAAACTCGTACAATAACACTTGCAGTGCCGGAACGAGCAGGTGTTCCTCCATCTACAGCTGTGAGTATCAAATTGTGAACAGGTTTTTCCTCTCGATCTAAAGTCTTTTTCAAGATCAAATCCGCAAACTTCGATCCATCTCTTCCGGTCTGAACTTCTATATTAAAACATTCACTTTCACTCAAATGATATGTTTTCACTGAATTGGATCCGACATCAGGATCGACTGCATTACTCAGAGAAAATCTCTCTCCTCTTGCCGTCGCTTCAGATATATCCAAATGTATGGCGTCTCTTCGAAATTGCGGGGCGTTGTCGTTTATGTCAAGAATTTCTACTTCTATATTAAATATTCTTACTGGGTTATCTAGTATAACCTCTAATTTTAGATAGCAAGATGCTGATAACTTAAAAGGGCAAATATGTTCCCTGTCAATCTTCTCAACAACATACAGCTCACCAGTCTCTTTGTTCACATCCAGATATTTCTTGTTCGCGATGATATCAAGACGCATCTTCCTCTGATTCAGTGTTTTCACATCCAGCCCGAGGTCGGTGGCGAGATTAGCCACGACGGATCCTTCTTTCATTTCTTCTGGTATTGAATAATGAGTCACTGAGGCCGATGTGTACCGAGCAAAAGAAAATATTATAGCGAGGATCACGTACCTCTCGTAAGACTCCATTGTTCTGGAAAGCCGTGTTGTATGGGAGTTCATCATACTTCAAACGATATAATGTTTGTTTCTAGCAATATTCATTTAAAAAAATCCCCCTGTTTCTTCCGAGCCAAATACACATTGTATGAATTCCAAAGCACATTTAAACTTAAATCAAGGCTAGCGCGTTTCGCAACGGAGTTTCAGCACTACGACGCTGTCCTCTTGCTTCTAAACGTGCGAAGACCATCACGCTTTTCTGCTTTTACGTTCTTTGCTTTGCAATTTACTGATAGAATAGCGCCACCCCTGAGATTTTGTCGGAGCCTTTGAGCCACAATAAACACCACACGTCTTCAAATTATTCTTGATTTTCGTTGGTTTTTGCATATATTTTTGTTTTTACTACACACGGACCTGGATACCGTTAATGGTGGTCCCAAAACATAAAAGGTGACAATTACTAAATGTAATCAGTTCAAATTGATTATTGCTGAAAAAACAATCAAATTTCAGACACAATCCACCAGTCAAAGCAATGAACCGTAATGACCTCACGATTACTACATTATAAAACGAGATACCACTAAAATGCTGCAGACGATTTTCAAATATGGTAGCACTTCGAGTTATCATTAACTTCGCATAATGTCTCATTATAGATCTAATGATTCTCTATCCATATCTCCATGACCATGGTACTTTAGATGACGTAGTGATCTAGTCGCTCTTTACCACTGATAAAAACAAATTATTAGAGATAATAAAGTACTCAATTGTATTAATCATAAATGCACGAGTTGCCAATATTGCATATACAGAATGCACAGGAAAATATTGAAAATACATGATATTACATTTTATTTACACAAAAACAAGAACAGGGAGGAAATGGCTGTAAAGAATGGCCACAGCCAGAGAAGTTAGTTGAGATTAAGTTACTCTAACAACATGAAGATAACGGCGCACCTAAAACTGATAGTTAAATAAGAAAAAAAATCTGTGCTAACAGTACTAACGTAAAAAAATATGTAAAAATCAATAAACGTGAATATGTCATGAAGAAGTTAAGCTTTGCATTT
>NW_005187402.1:12224711-12242770 GCF_000239375.1 Pundamilia nyererei | reverse complement strand
TGGCGTGGATCTCTGTAACTGAACATCCTCATAGTCCGGATCTCTCCATTGTATTGGTCCAGACTGAACAAGGTGGCGTCAGTCACCTGTAGAAACTGGTAGGTGATCCGAGAGTTGTGCACAGAGTCAGTGTCTAAGGCTATCACCTTGGCAACCAGGGAGCCTTTATCAGTGGATCTGGGGATCTTTTCCTCCACCACAGAGCCTTGTGCACGCCATGGAGACACAATAACTGGAGCATTGTCGTTCTGGTCCACAATAATGATGTGGATGGTCGCGTTACTGCTGAGAGGAGGAGAGCCAGAGTCTCTGGCCTCGATGTGGAACAGAAACTCCTTCTCAATCTCATAATCAAAGGTTTTGAGTGCGTAAAGATTACCGTTCTCTGGATTGATGGAGAACAGCATGGACATGGATGTGTTGGCTATCTCCTTCTCTATTATGAAATAAACTAGATACTGGTTTTCATGGAGGTCGGGGTCAAAGGCAATGAGTGAGCTGAGCAAGGCCCCAGGTGCGTTATTCTCCATGACACGTATAGTATAAAATGACTGGGGGAACTGTGGCGCGTTGTCATTAACATCGAGCAGATGGACAGTTATTGTTTCATTATCAGATAAAGGTGGCATCCCTGCGTCTGTTACAATTAGAGTAATGTCATATTCAGGTACTGTTTCGCGATCTAAAGGCTCGGACACAATGAGCTTGTAATGCATGGGTCGATCTGAAGATGTGTTAATTGTAAAGGGCATGGGTCGATGTATAGTCAAGCTTACTTTTCCGTTATCCCCCGTGTCTCTATCACTTATATCTACAAGTGCAATAACACTTCCTACTGCTACGTTCTCCTCCACTGTGTTTTTAACAGACTGTATGATGATTTCCGGATAATTATCGTTCATGTCCTTCACATTAACGACCACTTTGCACTGACCAAGTAAGGGATGCGTGCCTTTGTCTCTGGCCTCTATGTGCATCTCATAGAATTTCATATCTTCGTAGTCTATGGTTCCTTTCACAGTTATCTCTCCAGTGTTATGATTCAGTGAAAACACCTCTTGTGTTTTCTCCGACGTGTAAAGGGTGAATGAGTACACAATCTCTGAATTCAAACCCTCGTCAAGGTCCGAGGCGTTTAGCTTCATCACTAAGGTCCCTATTGGGGTGTTTTCCGTCATGTTAATTGTATAAGTCTGCTTATCAAACCGTGGGGGATTATCGTTTGTGTCCTGTACTCTTACAATAATATTAGCAGTGCCAGAGCGCACCGGGACACCGCCATCCACTGCAGTTAATATTAAATTATGAACAGCAGTCTGTTCTCTATCCAACGATTTGGTCAACACCAAGTCTACATACTGAGTTCCGTCGCTACCTGTCTGAATTTCGATTGTGAAGTGTTCGCTAACACTGAGTTTGTACGTTTTAATTGTATTTATACCAACATCTGGATCCACGCCGTTGGGCAGGGAAAACCTCTCGCCCGGCGTTGCAGATTCTGAAACGTCGAGCTCTACTCTGTCCCGTCGGAAATGTGGAGCGTTATCGTTTATGTCCGTTATTCCAAGCTCGATGTTGAAGATACGTAAGGGGCTTTCTATGATCACATCGAGCTTTAAAAAGCAGGACGCGGGTTTCGCCGGACAAAGATATTCCCTGTCCATTTTTTCTACGATGTACAGTTCGCCCGTCTTTTTGTTAAAATCTAGGTATTTTTTGTTGGAAAAAATATCAAGTTTTACCTCTCTTTGCGCCAAACCTCCTGGCTCAAGTCCCAGATCTGCAGCCAGATTAGCCACAACAGATTCCCTTTCCTTCTCCTCGGGTATGGAGTACCGTGTCACCGACAAAGCGGCTGGCCATGTTGCACACAAGACAAAGACGGGAATGCAAAATCTCATCCTTTCCTTTGCAGGAAAAAAATAAGCCAGATCCTAAAAGCCGTTTTATGTCTGTGATTCTTAAGATTTCACAGAGTATCTTTGCAAAAAAAAAAAATCCAGAAAAACAATAGACATGAATGAATTAAGGTTCTGTGTGTATGTAATCATAAGCGCCCATTTAAGAAACCAGTCCTTTGCTTTTACAAATGGGTGTGTCATGACTTCAGAGAAGAAGAGTAGTGTGGTAGTGTGCTCTAGTGGTCAACAGTGACACCGTGCGATACACGCTAAACATAGTGTATTGAATTCTTCAGCTCTGAAATCAGCTTTGCAGCTTCGGAAGGCACTGACGCATGGAAGGACCAAACACACACACAGGCGCACGAGCGGCACTGTGTGCTTTATCCTGACAACATCTCTCATTCATCGGGCATGTCTTCAAAAGACAGTTGTTTGTTTTGTAATAATAAAGGATTAATTTCAAATATTGTCTGAGGTCTTTATAACAAGGGAATAAATCATGGAGGATAAAACAATCTACTATCCTTAAGTTGGTATGTCTTTATTTTATTTACATGCCACTAGATGATTTAAAACAGCTGTATATAACAGCTCCTACATTACTGAGGTATATGATTGTATAATAAAGATATAAACCTTTTCTAGCTTTCTGTGCCTTTATACACAAGCCTGTTGGCGCTGTTACTACTTGACGCCAGCCTGCTACAGTCTGCCCTAAGCTGGCAAATGACCTGTGCTGGTAGATGCTACTTTACAGTTTGTAGTTTGTGACTTTTATTTCCATTTACTTTTATATTAATTTTTAAAAGTTTAAAACATGTTTTGTTTTGTTTTGCCTGTAATATGGAAACAGTCAAGAAATCCGCATGTAGTTGGTCTCTACAAGATAGCAGCCAAATTGTAGTGAAGTTGAAGTAGGTATTGGACTAAAACAAACAAATTGTATGCATTTAACTTCATAGTAGTTTAGGGGGGGAAGCATTCAGTCTAAGGAGACTCAAGTAACAGAAAGTTTTTTAGGGTAAACATCCACAATGAGTAACAGTTGAAGTGTAAGTAGAGTCAAGTGTTTACTAGATTTTACCACATATACTCAACAAGGCTACACATTTGAGAGGTACAGTAGGGGTGAAGAACAATGATGAAGATGTGGCTGGGTGTGATGTAATCAGTGAGAAGACACTGTGATAAAACCTGGAGGTGAATTGTGTGAAGGAGACGTGTGTCCCTCCTTGATCTGACACCTAAATGACAGCTGACAGCAGCAGAGAGTAGTGCCAAAATCTGACTGGTTGGAATCAGGAAAGAGTGATACTCTCAATCAAAGGATGTTTACAGTTGGCAGAGAAAGAGAGAAAGATAGAGAGCATGTGTCAGAGTTTACTGCAGCTGCCTTAGCAAAATCTCTCACCGTTCAATTCGTCTCCTTTTAGATTACTATTTTGTCAAAGTTCTTGACAAAAAGGCAAATTAAGGTCAGCTTTTTACCTTCCACCACTGGCTGTGTATTTGAAATGTTTGCACAGTTATCATGCACCGTTATGTTCCTGATTTCAGTCTGACTGTTGTACTCTGGAAGCCAGAGTACAAGCTGCGATCCACAGGCAGATCTCACTGATGGAAAAAAAAATATGTTACACAATGTTCTAATTAGTGTGAGCTCTATGATAGTCAAGGATACACTCAGTACACTTAGAGCCTGGAAGTATTTCCGGGCTGCAATAAAATTATTATCTGCTCATTAAAGTACACTCATAACTGCTGTTGTGAGAAGCCCGTAGAAGGAAAAGTGTTTTTGTGCAATAGTTTTAAGGCAAAGGAGAATGGGATTGATAAATGTAATAAACCGCTCACTAGGGACTTCCACTGTATATGGATCATCATGTTCACAGAAGAGAGAGAGAGCTACACATCACCTGGGTATTTTGGTTTACCTTCTGTACTGCAACTGGATTACATCACAGTTTACAATAAGACACTTACTGACACCGTCACTTTATCAATGCTGGTCATTATGCCCGTTTGCTGCTAAAGTATCTATACCTATATTTATACCTACATTTCTATATCTATTCTCCCGACTGGTAATTGTATTTGTTTTTGTTTTTTTTAACTATTAATTTACTTACAATTTAAAATACTGTTTCTTCATTAATCTGTTTCTTCTTGCTCCGGGACCATGTGTACATAATTTCGTTCCACCTCATGTAAACATGTGATGCGAATGACAATAAATCTCCTTGAATCCATCAAGTTTCCCTTAAAGACCTAAGCTGACAGTTCATCATGATGAGGGGAACCCTGCGTTTAAAAGAGCCAAAAGGAGTGCCAGTGATCATCACAGCTTCTAACAATCTAACCTCAGTTATCTGATTATCTATTATTTCTGGTCCCACAAGTGAACTAGGTGAGTCTGGCCTGTATCTATGGATGCTTTAATCAGGTCACACCCAACTGTAATCTTCACCTTTTGTAGTTTTTTGTGTTAATTCAACATGTGTTATTTTCTAATCAATCACTGCTTAAAATGCCATTGCCTTTGTACATACACTGTAAGGATTGGCTAGAAAATGCCTCTAAAAATGTGAAACCTGACTTTTTCTACTAAATAGTCTTGGTCAAAATAATTTTAGATTTGTTGAAGATGAAACTAATTTGGAAACAGCACTGGTCACTAGAATGTGAATGTGTCTGAGTCACTACTTTATGTAACTTCATGGTTTTGAGTGCTTTATTTAAAACATTTTATTATCTGAAACCACAACTTTACATTTAAAAAATCCATGCACACTTGATATAAAAAGTCAGATTTGATGGAAATGATTGTTACATTCATTTAATTATCTTAAAGATTGAAAATTAAGTTTAAAAATGTACACTGAGCCATCTTACTCATGAAATGGTGGCTCACTAATATATGTGGTAGTAGTGGTAGTACTCCTTGACTGCCAAAGTTTTATTACATTTTATTACAATTATTTTTAATTACTTTTTCATTATGCTTTTTGCCAAGAACTCACTAGGCTTTGCAATATAGGCTCAGATGTTATCACGCATGAGACTATTAGTGAAGAATCTGATCTGCCCATATGACAACAACCCTAAGCAAACAGACTGAGTCATAAAGGGCTTCAGAGACACAAAAAAATGGGGGCCCATGCAACAGACAGTATGACTCCCACTGAGATTCGACCAGTTTTTTGTTTTTGCTTGTTTGTTTTGTTTGTACTTTACACGGTGTCCACATAATATTTTCTGTTATATTTTCTGTCCAACAAGTTTTGTTTGGAGGGGAACACTTCTCCCTGGGTTGGATAAGAGTTTTAAATAAGTGGATCACTAAAATAATTTTTACTCAATGATGCCCTCTACCGGGGAACTATTCTGTGAAAAAACTGGTCAGTATATTTACTGTGAAAACGTTGTGATCATAAATTAATCAAATTTAAACATCTATAATATATAAATAACTTAACTTACAGTTTACTAAGTAGTTTTCGGAGGCACTTGTCCTTTTTTTGTCCTTTACTTGAGTATTTAAACCACATTTCATCTATGTTTCTTTGTGTAATTGTGTGTTTTTTACTCAACTACTTTGTTTATGTGTTTATATTTTGGGGAAACTGTAGTAGTTAGTTTGCAGAGTAAGATGTGGTTAACTAAAAAAACAAACAAACAGAGATTAATGTAATCAACAGTATTTAAAGCTTTTCACCACAGCAAGCTGCAACATTCAATTGCTTCATTTAAGTAGAGCATTTTTTTACATTAATGAATGCAAGGTTGTTGCAACAGTGTTGTAACAGCGTTTTCATCTAATGTTATGTTGTTGCATTATTGGTATTTTTTTTGGTTAAACCTACCACTGACATTAGAGAGGGGGGGAGGGGGATGCAATTTATTTGTATTTTACGAGCATAATTTACACCTCATGACTTTGTTTTCTTATCACTACTTAAAAATTAAAAACAAAACATTTTAAGAGGTCATGATTTATGTATGTGAGAGGCTGCTGTGAAAGCATTAAATCCAGCCTGCTGCACCGTGCTCTAAGCGCCCTCTGGTGGACAACAGGAAACGTTGCAGTTGGATTTAGAGGCACAAATGGACAAAGCCGTTTCAGCACTATGACAATGGACAGCTCCCAGTGCGACCGACAGTAATGGTTACATGATGTGGAAATGAAGCGAGTCTGTCTGCCTTACAAGTCCTGCTATGCTGTAAGAGAAGAAACGTTGAGGTTTTATATTTTATCATTTCACTACAATTTCACCAGTTGCTGACTTTAAAGGAAGCTGATATGTATGTGATCTATTTTATATACACGAATTTGGCGTTTCTGAACGTGTTTAAAACAGAAAAGAAAAAAACAATGTCCAACTTCCACTTTATTTAAAGGATCAAAACCTGAAAATGAGCCAAGCCGATCTAAAAATGGCTGCCCCTTTCACTGTCCCTGTGGATCACCTTACTACAGAGAAGGTTACTCTGCTCCCCTTCATGCTCTCTATGGACACCCGTTTCCTTATTAACGACATTATTTTCAATCTGAGCCATAGGACAACCTAATTACCCTGCTCATTTCTGGCCAGTGGCCAGCTCCCATCTGTTGATGCTGTGAACTAATTCCCAGAGAAGAAAGAAATAAAAGGGCATACATAGAGAGAGAAGCCACAGGCCCCCTTGCTCAGATTCAGGTGTGGCATTTGGAGTTAAGAGCCCCCCACCCCCATCCTTTCCCTTTCCTTCCTTGTATTCCTGTTCGTGGTCTTAATTAAAGTGATATTTCGAGAGAGGAGGTTCTGTTTGTTCAGTTAATGAACCCCACTATTCTCTGCGGGCAAATGGAAATGCAAGCACTCCAATTAGCATATGTTAGCATTTTACTATGTTTATTCCTCACCGTGGAAAACAGCTTACCAAGGCGAAAAGCTTTTCACCCTTGTACAAGTAGCTCTGGAACTTTTTCACCTCAAAATAATTAACTCAGGCTAATTAAACATAGATCTGGAAAACTTACATCTAAATCATTTATGCGTGCACATCGACTGAATCTGTGTTTTGGTGCAGGGATTATGTTTTATGAATCACAGCAGGTCACAAATGCTTGCTTGAAAGAAAAGAGGAAGGCGATATGAAAAAAATACTTTATTTTCATAAATGTATACAGTACATGTGTAAAGGAAGGAACCCTCCCCTGTCATTACAGTAGTCTGCTTCATGGTGCAGCTTGCATATACATACTCACTGTTTCATATTCACACAAGCTCTGTTAGCAAACAGAGATACAAAAAGGAAAAACACGTCTTCTTTTTCATGTAACCAAAAAATATAAATTCATAAGGATGTGCAAAATTATTGTCCACGAATGCTTTTTCGAAAACTATTTTGGATGTAACTGCTGCTCCAGTTTGATTGTCTAAATAATAATAATGATAATTCTAATAATAAAAACAGACACATATGCTGACAATGTTGCAGTGGCATGTCAAATAAATAGCCATCAGACCTTCATTATCCTTCTTCAAAACAGATTGTCCATACATTATTCCTCTTTCCCTTTCTATTTTCATACCACTTATAAATCATATGTTCATTAATTTATGTACTGGGTGGGCTCTACCTCTGTTTTCATATAAGGATATCCATCTTTTTAATCATCCATTAGGGCAGTTATTGAAAAGTCAGTCATTGTACAGGTCATTATTTATGATCGCAGTCTCTCCCTGGGGCGACATCTGGAGACGGCGCTTCTTTCCAAAAGTAGAAAATGAATTGTGGACATCTAGGTCGCTTCGCTGTGCGGCAGGCCTCAGGGTGCAAAAGCCTGATGGCGTCCCAGGGATGTACACATTGTGGTGGTAATCGGGTGGTGGGTGTGGGTGCGGGTGGGAGGGGATTGAAGGCTGCTGCTGCTGGGGAGGAGGTGTACACCGAGGAGTCCAGGGGCGAGAGGGAATCCCACTGGGTGAAGGAGACATTTTATAATCTATAACATGAGGAGAAAGGAGAGAAGAAACAACTGCTTATTATTCAATACTGACTCGTGTCTTTACAGCTTGTTGTAAGGACTGTTAACGATTAAATGCAGTAAAAGGAGCAGTGATCTGTTTAGTGGTCAGTTTAGTGAGGATGAGGTAGGCCGTCAGCTACAAGTGAGTTAAGGGGATAACAAAAAAGTCAAAAAATTAAAGAACGAGGATGCGCAGGGTGTGTAATATTAAAGTAGTGTAGATGAAATACTCCATATGCATACATAAGCAGGAATGCATTTAGCCTCTCTCACCTTTCGTGCCTCTCATGTGAGTACCCCAGGTCCAGTATTGTCCAGGTGCCATTGAGGTGACATAGTTTTCTGGGTCTGCATGCATGGCTTTTCGCATGAGGGTGCCATCCATGTTTATGGAATTGTAACTACAAATGAAATAAGTCTGTGTAACAACACCGTTGACTCATATTTATGAAAATGCAAATCATATTGACATGAGCATTTTTTATGCAGACTATGCTTTAGAGCTTTATTGAGCACATACTTGTGCGTGTTTGTGTGTGTTTGGGGGGTGGGGGGGGCAGGTCATAATGCTGCTCTACAGAAATCAGGTCAAAGTTCAGAACTATACCTTTTAATAGAGGAGTTTTGGTTCTTCGTGAGAGTCCAGTCTGTGTTTGGCTGCTTTAGCTGCAGAGGGAAGATATTGTCAGAGTTAATGGAAGGGTATTCATGTCAACGATCAGTTCCGTGTGGCTCTATTTTTAATTTCATCTAAACGATGTCTGTTATGATAGAGGTCACTGATAGCTGACAGGAGTAGACTTTCTTGGGATCCCTCCTGAATTGAAGACACGATTCTTTTCAGATGGATCGTGGCTGCCGCCCCGTGGATGTTTGGCAGAACATGCTCATTTTAAGAGTAGAGGTGGTGACGCCTCCAGCTACGATTCGCCTGTCACTTAGTTTTGCTTTTATCCTCCGTGGCGCAGCGGGAAGGGTGAAAGAGAGCACCCGAGTGATATTTATTCCAATTTGATTCTCATAGTATGGATTCCACGCTCCATTAATTCACCTAAAGTTGTTAACGAGAAGAATGCGACGTAAGCTATTATTAGAATCGGTATTCAAAATACTGTCCTCAGCCAGCTGTGCACAAAACCAATTAGAACCCCACCGGGATGAAACGAAACATGATTTTAATCTTCAAAGGGAACCGTGCCAGGGAGGAAATTAAGAAAATTACACACGTCATTGTTTTGTGGATTTTATGCATCATTTTACATTAATATTTGCCTGACGCTCCTCGAGCAAGGTTTTTAATTAAAAGTCTCGCAGAGAGCCTTGAAAAGTTTGCGGCCCTCGCAGCTGTAAATGGAATAACCCAGCACGTCTCGCCACGCATTCACACCGTGGCACACATCACATTCGCCTACCTTTCCTGTGTGTCGTGCGCGCTTAGATGTGTGTTTAATCTCCCTTTTCACCTTCAATTCGTCAACTTAAGCGCGGTTATGCACTTGCTTCGAGTATTTGTGATTCGTTGTGATTTGTCTTTGACGCGCCAGAGACAACCTCACTGTGACTCACGTGAGCACGCTGAGGGGCACTACCGGGTGATTTGGTGGAGCCAATTAATAAAAAGAAGGACACTTTCTCCTGAAGGAGTTTAGCTACAGGCGGCACATTCACCGTGACCTCGAATTCCCTCTTGTGGCCAGAGGTGTATGTGTCAGTGACCGGGCTGACATTTCTCAGTCAGCCTGGTGGAGTCTGGTATCAAGGGCCTGACTCTTTGTCCCCTCCACGCTATTAGACCGGAGGGGACAAAGAGTCAGGACCGATTCATACCGGAATCGGCATTACGCACATATTTATGGTCTGCTGCTCCGTCTATTATGATAATAATAAAAATAATAAAATAAAAAAAAACACGGGCGTAGACACCCTTCCTCTGTAAACTACCCCCCTTCCTCGTCTCATTTCTCCCCTCTCCCTCCTTCCCTTTCACCCCCTCCTCTTCCCCACCCTTGCTCGACAAATATGAAGCCACATCTCTCTTTCTCTCCTCGCATTCAGAGGACAGTGCTGGGGCCGATCTACAGGCTGTCCACGTCTCAGTCCAGCCATGTCCTTGCGCCCCCTCCTTCTCCTTGCCCCCTCCCCTCGCGATGTCCTCCCCTGTCTCCCCAAAACCGACCATTTGCCATTTTTCATCAATAATGGACAGCCACCCCCTCTTGCGAATACGCCACATTGTGTCTGGTATAATGGTTCGGTCGTCCTTGTGCCCTTGAGGCATAGTTAGTGAGGTTATCTGTCCTGTATTGTTAGTTTGAAAACAAGAAGGCGTGTTCACAAACCCGAGTGCCCGTGACATGGATTGCCTGAACCCAAGGCTGACAATTTCAAACAGCTGCCATTCACCTTCATGTTTGTAACCTTGACTTTTTGTTCAGGTAGATACGCTGGAAGCAGGTGTGTGCAGGCGCCACGTCACTGCATGAAAACTGTGTGGCAATAACACTGGATGATGTAGACATTGTTCTCGCAGGTCACAATCTCTATAATTAGTTCTCGAATTATTATTAAATGCTTGAATTGATACCAAGACTGAACAGAGGAGACTGCCTGAACTACATCTCATCTTCCTCTCGTGCAGTAATTGACATCTCACTTCGTTCTCAGACACGGTTTTTTGCACAGCATATGCTCCTCGCAAGATGGGGCTTTACACTTTCATTAACATGTCAATTAAAATGTAATCTCACGTCGTCTCATTTCATTTCCCGGGTGCAAAACATTAACATGGGCAGCACAATTAGAATTCATTATTGCCACAATTATATTAAAACGCTGTGAAGACGACACGCTGTGCGAAAACACTAACGAGGGAGTGATAGAAGAAAAGAGTGACTTTACTGAAGGTTTTCCTCAAGTTGAGTACCAGCCTGTATGGCATGCGCGATTTGACCTTCATGGGAGAATGTCACAGTCTAGATTCACATCTGATGGAAACTGAGTTGATAGTTGTTATTGTGTCAGTGTGTGGAATGGGGTGGAATTAAACGCTCGCTCTCCTTTGTTTTATACTATATGCTGATTTCACTCTACCTCACTGGGAGTAGTTGCTCCGTTGTTCACAGATGCGCTCCGGCTTTGCGCGTTCCACGAGTTTTCCGCGCTCTTTGCCTCGTTGTTCCTCGGTGTGCTGCTCGGGCTGCACGGCTTCAGAAACATAAAGTCACTTTTGGCTGATTCGGGGGTTAGACAGACTTTATAACAATATGATTGAGAGAGACTGCTATTTCCATTCACCTCCATGCAGTTCGTGGGCACTTTGGCGGCGGATGAAATCTGCAGGTTGAGGTTGGATTTTTTGAACATCTCCGGGGGCGGCTCTGGCTGAAACCCCCCGCAGCAGCAGCAGGATAGGGGGGGCAGGTTGTACCCGCTGAGAGTCTCGCTATCCTTGTAGCACTTTACTGCAGCCAGCACGATGATAGCCACCAGGAATATTAAGGATATAGTGCTCAGCGACACGATCAAGTAGAGAGCGAGGTTTGAAGGGGGCTGCGGGCTGAGTGTGAGGTCCCCGAAATCTGACAGGGTCTCGGGCACGCTGTCTACCACTGTGAGGACAATGGAGACAGTGGCGGAAAGCGGTGGCTGCCCGTTGTCCTTGACTAATATTACCAGTCTCTGTCTCGTTGCGTCTTTTTCTACTATTCGACGAATAGTCCTGATTTCTCCCGTGTACAGAGCTACGCTGAACAGCCCCGGGTCTGTAGCCTGTAACACCTGATAGGACAAGCGGGAGTTCTGCCCCGCGTCTGCGTCTATCGCTGTTATTTTGGTAACCAGATAGCCAGCGTCTACTGCCCGCGGAACCACCTCTGTGGCCACAGTGCCGTTTTTCGGCAGTGGGGATACGATAACAGGTGCGTTGTCGTTCTGGTCCAAGACAAAGACGTTAACTGTGACATTACTCGCGAGAGGGGGGAAGCCTGCGTCCTGTGCCTGTACCAGAATCTGAAAGTTTCTTAATTGTTCGTAATCAAAGGAGCGCAGTGCGTAGATGTTGCCGTTGTCAGAGTTGATTGAGACATAAGTGGACACGGGCATGCCCTGAATCTGACCCTCCAGAATAGAATAAGACAGGTAGGCGTTCTGGTTAGAATCGGGGTCGAATGCAGTTACAGAGCAAATGGAAGCGCCCGGGGCATTATTCTCGGTCACATAAACTGTGTATGAAGGTTGGGAGAACCGCGGGGGGTTGTCGTTAATGTCAGACACTTGAACGAGAATGGTTTTTCTGGTAGAGAGCGAAGGAGAGCCCAGGTCTCGTGCTGTGAGGGTGATGTTGTATTCGGACACGGTTTCTCTGTCCAGAAACTCGCTTGTCACAAGAGTGTAATAGTTTTTAAAAGATGAGTGGAGCTGAAAGGGAACGTTGTTTGGAATTTGGCAGTCAACGTTTCCGTTCTCTCCAGAGTCCCGGTCCATAACACTGATAACCGCTATCACCGTACCTGCTGGCGCATCTTCCTGAACGGGAGTGGACACTGATGTGAGGATAACTTCGGGAGCGTTGTCATTTACATCCAGGATGTCCACCAGCACTTTGCCGTGTACGGCCACGGCCGAGGGTCCCCTGTCTTTCGCTTGTACATACAACTCATAAACACTTGCTTTCTCATAGTCCACAATACCCTTCACTCGAATTTCACCCATGTAGGGGTCCACGCTGAACAGTTCGCGCACCTTGAGTGGTGCGTGCCCGCTGAACGCATAAGTAACCTCCCCGTTCGAGCCCTCATCCAGGTCTGTGGCGTTCAGTTTCAGCACCAGCGTCCCTCTCGGTGCGTTCTCCACCAGGCTCGCGCGGTAAACTGCGCGGTCAAACACAGGCACGTTATCGTTGGCATCCAAAACTGTAATAGTTATCAGCGCTGTCCCTGAGCGTTCCGGTGAGCCCCCGTCATAAGCAGTCAGAACCATTTCATGCTTTTTCTGCTGTTCCCGGTCCAGTGGGGTGTCCAGCACGAGCTCAGCAAACTTGCTCCCATCATTGCGCGTCTGGATGTTCAGTGCGAAGTGCTCGTTTGCGCTCAGCAGGTATGAGCGCAGAGAGTTGGTGCCAACGTCCTGGTCCTGGGCGCTCTCCAACGGGAAACGAGAGCCGGGCGCAGCGGACTCTGTGATGTCAAGATTAAACTCGCTCCACGGGAAACTGGGGGAGTTGTCATTCACGTCTAAAATCTCCACTTCAACTCTGTATAGTTCTAACGGGTTTTCTATGACCACTTGTAAGTGCAAAAAACAGTTTGGGCTTCGTTCACAAAGCTCTTCTCTGTCTATCTTTTCGTTGACGAAGAGAATCCCGTTCTCCAAGTTCACTTCTAAGTACTGTTTCTTTGCGCCAGAAACGATACGAAACCGACGGGCTGACAGCTTTGCCACATCCAAACCTAGGTCTTCGGCGATGTTGCCCACAAAAGCTCCATGCTCCAGCTCTTCTGGGATAGAGTAGCGAATTTGCGCGAGAACCAAGTCCACGACACACGCGCACAGAAGCAGACATATAACCAGGCCAGTCACCGGCACCCAGCTGCCTCTGGAGAGAATGTGATCCATTTCAGCCCCGTGCGTAAAGCACCTCACACGGACATCTTTCGCCTCATAAAGACATTCAGCTGTACATAATAGAGAAAAGGAGCCTGTCCTAAGATTGAAGTTAGTCACATTTATTTGTATGGGTAACTTTGCCGAATACTTAGAATGAGAGAGCGGGAGCAGAGTGAAAGCACCTCTCTCGGTGCTGTGCTCCACGCGCAACACCGGTATGAACGGGGGAGGCTCGCGCTTTGATTTTACAGTGTATTAGGCACTTGGAGGAGCCGGTGGGGAGGTGCGTGTGTATGTGTGTGTGTGTGTGTGTGTGACAGAGAGAGAGAGGGAGAGAGAGATGGAAAGAGAGATGGAGGGGGTGGACGTGGCTTCTCGCAGCTCCGTATTGGAGGACGCTGACGCGAAATACGACTCTAATTACTGTAGACGTTTAACCCTTTCACATCCGCGTGTCTGTTCGCCTGACCCATTAAAGTGAGGACAGGGCGTAAGTTTGATACCAGACGTCAGAGCCAGATTTGGATTAGGAGTCAAAGTGTGTCACGGGTGTCCTTTCCTAGGCTGGGTTTACTAGATGAGGATGAGTAAGGATTTGTCTTGGTTTTCCCAGCTCCTTACTGCGCCAGGACCGTGGTGATAGCCAACATCGTGTTATTGTTTTATTGCAATCCCCACTGCACCTTCAGAAAAATAATAAACTATTCTTCTGAGGTCCCATGAGTACGTGTTGAAATACAGTAAACAAAACACACAAGCTTAAGCACTCACTCGCTCTGCTTCAAATGGCCCAGTGGCCACTAACAGTAGGCTCCTGGGACTTCATAATGCTTTTGAATTAGAGCCCTTTGAAGATGAATACAAACACTATAAAACAGTCCCATTCATTAATCATCACATGCGAAATTGGGTTTTACAAAAAGAATCTTTGATAGGTCAGAGTATTCATTTTTAATCAGTGTTTAAATGAGTGTGAGCTACAGGTTCTGGAACTTAAAACGATTACTTTGAGAATCATAAACGGACAAAAGACCAATACAAATACGCATTACACGCCTTTAATTCACTTAAGTGGGTCTGTACATGTATCAACACAATCAACGTAAAAGCAGTGTCATAAAGCCTCAATCATACTTGTCTCTAATCAGGTATTATACTGTGGTTGGGATTAGATAAATATCTCATAGATGATTTGTTTACAGACTGGCATAAACAGAAAAGGCTGTATCAGAGTGCCATTATAGTTTTGAGATAAAGAGAACAACTCTTTAGAGCACCGCGCATGTTTGTTCACATCGAATCGCTTTCCTGTATATCCTGGTCAGTTAGACAAGCAGTGAGCGGCAGGGAGCAGTTAAAGACAGAGTTAGAGTGCGACCAAAGGCTGCCTTTGTGAATTCAGGTTCTTCTCCAGACAGACACGACTAGCATCCTAATGCCAAAAAAATGGTGGAAATCTGAAAGTCTCTTCATGGGACTGACGACACAGCCTTGGCCCCCGGGCAGCGTTGGGCTTGTTAGCAACTAAAAAGGAAAAGAAGCGAGAAGGAGATGAGAGAGAAAGAACAAGAAACAAACATTTCTGCTTCTTAGGGGCAGCATTTCCTTTTACACTAGACGCTGCATTTTTCTATAAATTGCTCCCAACAACCTGAGGACTAAAACCTCTGTGGAAAATCGTGTTGATGGTTGGTCCTCTTTGAGGGTGATCAGGGAAACAAAGTCTAATGTTGCTGCGATCTTTTCACTTTCAAAACAAATCAAACAGGGCCAAAGGGAATACTTCCACTTGAAGACAGTGGTTGTTTCTGACATTTCTCTCTTAAGCAACTGAGAGAATAACGTTCCCTCTTCATATTCAGCTGGGTTTTTAAAGGAGAGGTAAGAAAGGTCACTACTTGTTTTTGAATAAAACCGCAATGCTATCAAACCATAAATCCTCATCCCGGAGGAAGAAATCGCAGGAAAAAAGCATTACTTTTACTTCCCCTGGGAACTAAAGTTGCTGCACTTCTATCTCTCCAATAAGCAGCACTGGCATGCATTTCCCTCCCCTTTTCAGGAAAAACTAAAATCCCCAGGTTTAAATAAGCAGAAAATACAATCTGCTTGTAGACTTAACCTCAAGCAGATGGTTAAGCTTCTCCAGAAATGATTACATTTCTGGAAAAAGAAAAAAAATCACCACCACCACCACCAGTTCCATTGCTTTTCCCTTCTTTTTAATTAACGGAGTGAAGGATTAGTGTGCAGCTATCCGGGATCAACCGTTCTCCGACGGAAGAATACAAATGTTTTGTGATAAATAATCCCAGAGCCCTCGGGCCGGCGGTCCCTCGGTGCCTGTAACATTAACATGCATTACACGCAGCATTAAGCCGGACTCATCCGCCCCTATCGCCTCGCTCACCCAATTGTCCGACAGAAAGACTACTTTCTCTGAACTACCGCTCAGAAGCCATCTGACCGTGACCCGTTCCTCCCCACAGAATGAAAAAGTACTGGTGGGTGGATGAAGGATGGTAAAGTGGTTAGAAACTCATTTGTTTTTTTTATGCACTTGAAATAAAGGGGGCTGTTTTCTCTATAAGCGCTTTCAGTTCCACTTTAGTGCCGTCTATGTTTTATTTGGCTCATAATGTCCACATGTAAGTGCACTTAAAACGCAATATTTCTTTTCCATTCGTGATCTTGTGGCGCCATCTATCGGACAATATGCGATACCGCAATAAATGGAACGGTTTAAAATGTATTGTGTGCCAAAGAAAAGTGTTGCTTCTCTTTAACAGCACTGGATAATTTTTGCTGATACAAAAATAAATCGGATAAAGTTATCTGTAGTTCTGCACCTCACAGGAAATCAAGAGAAACACAAGGAAGACTGAACATAAGCTTATTAGTGGAGGCCATAATGTGTTTAGTCTTAAAGTGCTCACATTTGCTCACAGTGTTGTTCGCATAGCTTTAGATGTATTAAAAATGAATCCTTATCAGTATCTACTCCATACAATTAATCCTGCACATTTCACCCTAAAGCATAAAACATTAATTATTCATCTTGTGTGTTTTTAGGTAATGATGGCCCCCAAATCACCCTTCCACTAAAGCATAGCATCATCTTTTAACTATATTTGCTTCAATCTGTGTTTAGGTGATAAAGATAATACCACATTAATAAATTGGCTCAGCAAACACTAGTTCATGGTTTTAACTAAAGGAGTTTATTACTGAAACCAGCATGTTTCCGCCTGTATTTTCCATCATTGGGGGAACCCAACGAGTTGAAGCTGGATGTAACTATTAGTAGGTGAAATGATCGTATTGAACAGGATTACATGAGAGTTATTGCATGGGTGTCCTTCTCACAGAACATACTTCTCAGTTAAAAGTTGCTAAAGGAGCGAAGCACCGATGTGAAATTGTTTAAGCGCCTTGAGGCGACTTTTGTTGTGATTTGGCGCTATAAATAAAATTGAATTGAATTGAATTGTCAAAGGTTTCTGGAGCCATGTCACTTCGCTACAGAAGCCATCGTTTTCTGGCTTGAGACTTTTTTCTGTGATCCTAGGGGGCCATCTACCGGATATTCATCAGCATAACAGTCAGAGAAACAGGAACAAAAGAGCACCAAACTGTATACACCTTATACACTTATTTTCCGTTGATCTTATTTATTGTCTGATTCATTAATCTGTGTGTGTGTCAGACAAAAATTTTCTACATTTTTTAGGTATTATTTTTAACCACTCTATGTCTATTATCATTAATTATACTTGTGTTACGCTGTTTTGTCATGCATGGTGTACGCATGGTGTAAATGATTTATATACACTGTCAAGGAGAACTGTATAGGATCTGTGTTTTACGTCACAAAGTTACACATTTAAGGAATTTTACTGCAGTTTTAAAGAGAAGCTCAACGACAAAAATGTAAAGTTAGGCACTGCAAAAGAAAACCTTACAGAGATGAAGAAATATCGTCGTCAGGCTTATGAATGCGACGGATTTATGAGTACCCTACAACTTCTTTATCAGTGTGAGCACGTCTCGGGCTGTGTCATGGCTGGTTTGAACAGATTTTTGGGGTTAATGCTAGTGTTAGGGTGATCACGTAACTGAGCGCAGACAAACAAGTTAGCGTTTCGGGTAATTAACTGGCATCACAATGGTTAACAATCCGCATTAATTTCTCTACTCCCCTTTGCTTTTACACGTCAACTGCTAGTTTCTTTAAAAGTGAAACCGGGACGTAAGTGATGACATTTCACAGGTGGGCTTTAAATGACGTCTTCCTTTTCAGAAAGTGAAGGAAACAATAGAGCCACGTTATCACCAAATATCCACTAGGAGGAGCCAAAGACCAACAAAGTACCTGCGAAGTCTATTTCCAGATTTTGTCTCCCAATCTGATACACACACGTGAAAATGGGCCAATACATATCATATTTGGACATCTTACTATAAGTCTTGTGTGTGTGTGTGTGTGTGTGTGTGTGTGTGTGTGTGTGTGTGTGTGTGTGTGTGTGTGTGTGTGTGTG
>NW_005187402.1:12203047-12224691 GCF_000239375.1 Pundamilia nyererei | reverse complement strand
GAGAGAGAGAGAGAGAGAGAGAGAGAGAGAGAGAGAGAGAGATTATTTTGATTACTTAAGCAGATGTTGCTCAGCAAGTGTCGGCACGTGTGTTGGGGGGCAAAGGGAAGTGGGTGAGTCAGGAGACAAAATAGAGAGATGTGATGAAAGGGAGGATGACTTCCACCTGCAGTTAGCTTCACCTCATCACTCTGCAGTTCCCATAATAACCTGCTGTATATTGTCTGGTGCTTCTCCATAATATCCATCAGAGAAGACTAACAGAAAAGTGTAGATGTAAAGGTGACAGGAAAGGTGGGAGGCCATGCGAGATTAAGAGATATCATGAAATCATGAGGGAGGGAGACAGGTGAGAAGAGACAAGCGAGGACAAAGAGATCAGGAAAAAATGTTAAAGACACATGGTCACATAACCAAGCAGTGAAGTGATGGGAAAATGAAGAGTAGGGATAGGGGAAAGGAGAGGCAGGAAAAAGAGGGAAAGAGAAAGAATAGAGATTTTCGTCCACATGCTCCTCAGCTGTGTAAACTGAAGGTCTCTGCTGCTTCTCGGATTCCCCCGAAGAAGGGGGATATTTATAGGAGGCTGGCAGCGGTAGTGAATGGACCCTTGCTCTGTCACACCCACTAATATTATTATTATTACTTTATATGCGCAAAAATGGAAAATGTCAGCAACCTGAGAGGCCTACAGAGACAGACGTGTGCATGTAGTCTGTCTCACTCCCCATCAGTGTCTGTGTGCGTCTGCTGTGCGTGTGTCTCCTCATGTTCGTGAGAAACTGTCTGTTGTTGAGACAGAGCAGTTATATGAAATGGGCAAGAAAAAGAAGACCAAATTAGAGAAAACAGGGGGAAAAAAGGGAGAAGCTGGCATGTTGTATCAAGGGGTGTAACCTGATCTACCAAACTTATTAGAGTTGTCAAGGAGTGAGAGTAAGAGAAAGGAAGAGAAAGAGAGAGGTGGAGCAAGGCTAGACAGACACAGACATGAGCACATATTCCAGTTCCAGATTATAAGATTCCCGCAAGTAGTAGACATGTTGAAACAGACTACACACATACACATGCATACACACACAGATATATGCACACTCACTGGCATACAGGTCCATAACCACTTGGTAACAGATGCAAACTCAGGCACACATGCAGAAACACAAACAGTCTGATAGACATAACAGACGTGCACACGCATGCACACATGCTGGGAAGAGAGGAAATTCCGGAGGGAACAGGTGGGAGTGGTGATAGAAATCTATTAGGATGACTTTGATCTTCCTCGTGCCTCTGTCACCACCACTGAAGTACAGTGGATGGATCAGGACATGCTAATCATAATGCATATCTATTCCAATATGTACAGTGCCACAGCAAAATAATTGCACAGTAAAAATGTTGCTTTTGTGGAGCAAGGTGAAAATAAGTGGCATGGAATTCTTTTTATACTATGCTTAATGTTTTTCTACCCACTCTTCCCTGCGTTTTCTTGCCAAAGTAAATCAGAGTCTTGGGAGCTTTTTTCAGTGAGAGAAAATTGTCTGAAGGGGGCAGTGTTGAGGGAACCCAAAGGGAGCTGAGTTGGGTTACACCTGAAACATTACAAATACCTTAATAGGAGTGTAATAGGTGAAATAAAACAGCAGAATTTGACACAGTCGACTTTGATCTTTTAGTGTTTATATTTTTCCCAAGATTGTCAACAAGATGATCTGAGGTTGGAGGGAGGGAAGAAAAACACGAGGAAGGAAATAAGGAAGAGACAGAGAGGAGACAGAGACACAGAGCTGGCACAAATGCAGTGTCTACTGAGGACAGATGCCAAAGGTTAAGTATGTGTGTGCTTGTTCCCTCGTATGTGTGTGTTTTCAGGGTGACCTGAACTGAAGGACTTATTTTAAAAAAATCATTCAGTACAATGTTTCATTACAAAACAGAAAATTCCAGAATGTCCGTTACATCAGCCAAGATTGTGTGTGTGTCTGTGTTTGGGTGTGCATGTGCGTGTATGTTGGTGGGTGAGTGCCAAGGCAGAGATGAGAGTGGAGAGCCCCTGCCTTAGGGGCAACAAAGACAGTTGATTGACAAGCCGCATGAACATGAATGTGCCTGTGTAAACCTCTCAGTATTAAATTCTTGTATTCACACCACCTTTCCTCTTTTGTGCTTCCACTCCACCTGTCCCTACTTCCAGCTCCCCTCTTTCCAGTCCCCATCATTTTCTACCCTCTTACTCTTTTGACCACCTCTCTGCTTCCTCTTGGCCTACTTTGCTGAGAGTATATTAATGACCCCCATGGTAATTAGCTACTTTAAAGCATAAAAAAGTCATGAATGGAGACTAAGCTATGAACAGGTTTGCACATAAACACGTTGGTCAGCTCAGAGAGTGCGCTGCATGGCCAAAACATGCACAGCAATCGAGAAAACATGCAAGGAGGAGAAAAAACTCAATTGTGACGGAAACTGTTTGCAGAAATTATTCATTTCCCTCCTTTTTTATGTTTTCCTTATGCTGACTCTATACCCCTCCCTTTCCCCAGTCTCTTTCTTTCACTCTCACTCTTTTCCTCTTGCACATTCCACTCCATTTTGCATATCTCTGACTCTCCCCCTTCCACTATACCTCACCACTTCTTAACACAACTTGCCCCCCCCCCCAGTTCTCTCTTTTTGTCTTTCTTTTTCGCCACCTCATTCCCGCTCTCCCCTCACTACCTGACATTGTGGCTCGATGCCCAATGAGTCACACCTCTGCTAAAATCATCAGAGATGGAGGGAGAGGGGAGGGAGCAAAAGAAAGAAATCGTCAGGGAGAGAGAAAAAGCAGGAGAGAATGACAGAGAGAAAAATATAGAAAATAAAAATGGGAGGAGAGAAAGTTAGAGAGGCAGAAAGAGGGAGCCTCCGGGGAAAGAAAAGAGCATAGAGTGCATTTAACTTTTTGACTCCAGTAGTCAGTGTGTGCTTGTCAGTAACAGTTAGCCTGTAGACAACAACACTTTCCACACTGTGCTCAGGCACACACATATGCACATCGAACCATATGCACATACAACCATACACAAACACAGCCATTCAGTGACATCGTGCAAAAAGCCCACCTGCAGCTTCTACAGGCACACACGTATGCATACAGCAATCAGACATGCAAACAAACCAGAGTAGAACGTGTGGCTGCAGCCCTGCCTCTCTGCTTCAGCCTCCCCCACCCTCTCTAATCGTTGCCTTTGGAAACCACACAAACACTCCCTGTTGGGCAACATCGGGAGTCAGGAGAGGACATACATCGGTCACACACCTCCCCAGTTCGAAAGCAGATGCATGTGTGAATGTATGCATTTTGTACATATGCTTCTGCTGTACGTTGTTGTGCTTTTGCATAACACGTTACACTTTCTAGAACAGTGCTCGTGCAAAAAAAAGTGAAACCGGTGCTTATTTTACAAAATGTTGCACGAATTGTTGCACGATGAATGTAGCATAGCAGTGTGCAAAACTGTCCAAAAAAACTAAAGATCTAAGAGAGCAAAGGCACACCAAGTGCAGAAATCTGGCATGATGTTATATTCACAGCAGGAAAATCCCAAAGAGATGGATTAGTGGTAGGACTGACAAGTAGTGTTTACTACAGTAAGTCTCCCTTGTCCTCTGATTTTACTCATGGCGACCCTTATCCCTCAACTGTGAACTTGGCTTGCTTGTCACAGTGGGGGCGCTGGCTTTAACGAGGCTTGTGTTTTATGAACCCTGAGGGATCGCAACAAGCTGTGTGGATGTTGCACTGTGCCACGTGCCTGTCATCATTCAGCAGTGTTGTTTTTGAACATTTTTGTGGCTCAGTCAAACATGCTGCTGCCAAACAGACTGTTTCTGTTGATGAATCAATAGATTTGCTGAAAAATCACCCTGTTCATCAATCAATTGGATTTTCTGTCTTCAAGATCCTCAGGTTGGCTTATCTCTTCATGTCCAGATGGAAAAGAACCAAGCTGGTTTCATGTTTCCTTTATCTTGGGTTTTGCACTAAGGGATTCATTTAGATTTTAGGGAAAGCAAAAGCTGAAAATTCTTTAGTACCTTTACAAATGCTACAATCCATTCTGCTTTGATGGGGTCAATCCTAACTGAAGCCCTCGGCTTAGGAAGCGAAAAGGCCTCTACCCTTAGCTGTAATGTTTTTAAAGCCATACCAGCCAGCCACAAAGCTCCTTTACCCTTTGTACAGAAACACACCAGACAAAACCTTGGAAGCCATCCACTGCAAAGCACATTCCCAAAGTATTTCTCTTCTTTTTACAAGTGTGGGATGGGGTCGAACAACAATTACGGTAAAATGTGACTAATATGTCACAGACATACTGGTGTGTGTTTTTTTCTGACCTGCTATTTCTTTTTTTCTCTTTTCCATCCATCCTCTTCTCTCTTCTTGAAAATTCTTCCCTCTCACTTCAAACCCCTGTAATTACAAACAAAAGCGCTGACTCTTCTCCAGCTGAAACAATGATAATGATGGAGAGTAGTACGTGTGTGTGTGCACGCGTGTGTGTCTTCATCAAAGCGGCGTTGACGTTGATGGCTGTAGAGAAATGTGTGGAGGACAGAGAGGATTAACACAATCTGGGCATAAAGCCCTACAACTTAGAGAGTAGTGTGTGTGTGTACATATAATGACTCTGTCTTGATAGCAACGATCCAACACACAGCTGCTCTCTGAGCTTGGCATTTCAATGAGGCAAACAGACACTTGATTCAAATGGAATACAGACAGAGGCGGTGACAACACAGACAGATCGAAGAGATTTGAGGAGCAGCAGCGGACTCAAGAGCAGGTTGAACTTGAGTAAACAACAAAGCAGTGATGTGCATAGAGAGTAAAGTTTGAGACAGAGAAGGGTGACACGATTTCTTTTTCTCGTTGTTGTTGTTGCCATTTTGTTTTGTTCCCTCTTTTTGTCACCGCCTAACTTCACACTGTCATACCAAAACCCGAAAGGACATCTAAACGTTATAGCTTTCAGACAGACAATGTGCATTTCAGTAGTATGTAGGCCATATGTATGCATGGTTGTGAGGTAGAGAGACTGTTCTGCCCGGTTGTGTTTGGAGCAGGCCCAGGCCAGAGGAGCTCAAAGCACTGAATGTCATCATCAGAGTTGTCGGGGAGCCAAGCAGTAATCACACCCAGATCACCTACACGCTCACGCCAACTTACAACACCAGTCACTCCAGAGTGGTGTGTGTATGTGTGTCTAAGAAAAAAAAGGCAGACTGAGATTGAGAGAGGGAAAGAAAAACGAAATATAAGAAGTATATGCAGCACGTATGCATCCTCTGTTACTGTGAAAAGTGTGTGCTCAGACAAGCATGTGGTGAGTGAATGAAGGTTAGGGATGCGTGTGCTGGAGAAGCGGGTGTATTTTTCTCTACTCTTTCTTCCTCCCTCTCTTCATGTCAGTCTTTTATCCCACCCCTCTATTTTCCATTTTTACATGCAGCTCCAGATGTGAAGGCAGTGAAATATAAAATTATAGAAATTGGCTTACTTCTGCACTTTGGCTACATCAAAAAACAACTCAGCCTCTGCTCTTTCTTGACCTGCCACACACACACATTCACACTTTTAGATAACAACATTTGAAATATGTGTGACTATTCAACAGCTATCTTGTGTCCAGGGCCTTTATCATTTGTTTGAAAACAGAGCTATCACTATGTGTTCAAGTTTTCATTTGATGTAGCTCAAAATCAGAGACGAGCAGCAATCATTGCACGGATTTTGGAGATGAAAAAGTATATTGAAATGCAGTCCCTTTAAATGCCAGCTCCATGTAAGCGCTTACTAAGCTTAAGTCAAACGACCATTTCATCATTGCAGGTTTGGAACAAAAACATGAAATGAAACATCATTGAAAGTTTACTTCATGTTTATTCCCAGAACTGGGAGGTTCTGGAAATAAAGTTAGGCCTAAAATTGTGTGTTTCAAGCCAATTCATTTCAGATGAAATTGTATATGGGGATAGGTGACAAATTGAAGGAAAAACCAACATAAAGTTTTGGCCTGCCACGTGCCACCAGAACGGTTTCACTGAACCTTGTTATTAATTCTCCAGGTCTCTGGAACACAGCTTGAGAGAATGAGCACTATTTTTCTCAAAGATATTCCCTCACTGAGAATATTATCCCCAGCATCTAATCATTTTTGATGATCATCTTACATGCTGGGAGTGGAGAGTATTGGCTCACACATGAGTCCCAAAACTCTCATAGGTGTTCAGTTGGGTTGGGATGTTACTGGGAAGGCCATGGCATATGATTCACATCATTTTTACACTCGGTGAACTGCTCACTGACCCCTGGTGACCTGTTCGTGGATTGATTGTTATCCTGGAATCTATATCAGGAGAGAAGAGTTTCATCATGGATAAAGAACCCATTCAAACTGCCTCTCTAAGGGGACAAGAGGACCCAAACCATTTTAGCAAAAATGATCCCAGACAGCATACTCTAGCTAATGGATCCATCCCCTCACTAGGTTTTTCCTTTCATTTGTAACCATCCATTTTCTTCCGCTTATCCAATTCAGGATTTATGATAGGGCTAGAGCCTATCCCAGCTGTCAAAGGAGGAGAGAGGACAACCCTGGACAGGCTGTCATGTAGGCTAATACAAAGAGACAGAAAACTATTCATACTCACACTTACACCTACGGCCAATTTAGAATCACCGAAAAACCTAATGTCTTTGTAAGAGCAGTACCTAGAGAGAGAACATACAAGAATAGGGAGAACATGAAAACTCCACACAAGAAAGGCCCCAGTCAGCCAATGGATTCAAACCCAGGACCCTCTTTCTGTGAGACAACCACCGCAACATCAGGCCACCATTTGTAACTGATCCGTATATGGAAGTAGTATTTATCTCTATGCCTACCCAGACAGCACAACAATGTATTACTGACATATATCTGCTGTGTGGGTAGTGGTAGGAATTACATTGCAGTGACATGTGTTTGCTCATTGGAAAGAAGTTGTTTCTTTACCGCTTAGCACTGCTTTGTCTACATTCAAATTCTCTCTGCACAACCCACATAGAGAGGGATTCGGTAGAATTAATGTATCTTTTTAATAGGCAAGACGTCGGGGCAGTGTCACCTACCTCCACTTCACTGACGCTGTCTGCGCAATCTGACAAGGGAGGCATCAGATAGCACTGACATTGTTTTCTCACTAAAAAGGTGTAACATGTAACAGCAACTTCCTACTGCTCTCTATGTTATATTCAAAAGCCAATGATCTTCCTTGTATCTCACCAAAACTATTGTCTAATGTATGCTTTAAAATGCATCAAGCTTTCCTATATTCTGCCATCTACATAAATGGTAATAATCTTTAAATATTAATTGAACAAATAGAGAAATATAACACCTAAATACTTTTACAGTTACATGCTAAAATTCAATGTGTAGGCTACTACAAACATCTGTTCAGTATTAAAAAATGATCTATCCAGCCATAGTTCCCACATGTGTTAAATATAACCCCTCTCCATGTATGCCTTGTTCCAGTAGCCCATTTCTCATCAGTATATCCTTGTTCCTTAACACCTGACACAAACCTTGTTAATCTGGGTGATGTCCAAGCTGGTAAGCTTTAGTTATCTCTCGCTCATATTCCGAAGTACCCTTGGTTAGCATGGGGGGAGCCATTGTTGGATTCCCTGATTGAGTTTCAAATCCAAATCTGTTGTTTCAAATACAGTATTTATGAGCCCCAAGCAATCGCCAAGCTACCCAGTGCACTACCAAATCCCTCTTCATGTGGGTCATGCAGAGAGAGGTAGAATGTAGGCAAAGCAGCGCTAAGTGATGTAGAAACTTCCCAATGAGCAAACACATGTCACTGCTATGTAGGGGCTAACACCACCCACATAGGGCAAATATGCTATGTCTGCAACATGTCACAGCGCTGTGCTGGATGAAGCGTGATTGAATGAATACTGCCAATGTTGCAGTGATGGAGGGTGCTGTCTGGGTAGGGTTCATTCTTAATGTATTAATTCATATATTATTTACAGTTATGGATGGAATTTACATAAATGTATCATGGGTATTGATGTCTTGGTAATTTAGGGCTTTTAATGATTTATTTGAAAAGTTCTTTCTCCAGGGATGAATGATACCTTTACCTTTAATAACTTTTAAAACCACAAGAATTGGGTGGATAGGTTTGAATGGTGGCACGGTGGTTAGCACTGGTGCTGCACAGCAACAAGGTCCTGAGTTCAATTCCACCATCAGGCTGGGGTCTTTCTGTGTGAAGTTTGCGTGGGTTCCCTCTGGGTGCTCTGACTTCTTCCCACCATCCAAAGACATGCAGTTAGTGGGGATAGGTTAATTGGTTAATCCAAATTGCCCATATGAATGTGAGCATGAATGGTTGTCTGTCCCTGTGTGTTAGCCCTGCGAAAGACTGGCGACCTGTCCAGGGTGTACCCCACCTGTTGCCCTATGACAGCTGGGATAGGCTTCAGCGCCCCCCGTGACTCTGAAAAGGATAAGCAGGAGCAAATGGATGGATGAAGGTTTGAATTTCTGTAATCAACACGGGCTCAAAAGTATACATACAGGTTTAAATATATACATACAATGTCTTTTCACTTGAAAAGGGCCAAGGGCTAGCTTCTCATTAGCGATCATGATTGACTGCAGCTGGTAGTTTAACTTTGCCAGCATAAGCAGGATTTGTTTGACAGCACTCATTAAACTGACCAATACTCAGAACAATAGGAAAGTCAGATGAACTCAGTGAAACTCTAAGGAGGATAATTTTAGATTTTGTGGATTTCCTTTTTTTTCTTGTTGAGCCTTTATATTAATAATTAAGTCTTTTTTCTAGCAAAAAAAAGAGAATATTTCAAAAATGAGACCACCAACTTGACATTGTCCTCATGCTACTTAGCTTCTTCCTGGGAAGGCTGTGACTTTGGCGAGAGAGTGGGCTGTTCACTAATCATAAGGTCTGTCAGAAACTTTGGGTTAGATAGTGAACCCCACAAAACTAACTCAGATGGGCAATCGGTGTTTGAAAGATAAAGCACTGTATGCAAATAGATACAGAGATTTCTTGATACATATTTTTTTGAAAATTTCCCCTTCAGCACTTTTCTGAAAGTATTTAAAATACCTTTTTCATGTTTTAAATAGATTTTATCACTGAATAACACAACATTTTATGAAGTGCAGTCTAAGACAATTCTTTTAATTCAAATTATTTACTTTTAATACATTTGAATAGTAGTATCAATCAATCAGTATCAATTTTAAACTTATAACTGGGATCATAGTCAGTTAAAGTGCATTGCATGCATTCAGGTAGATAAGGGTAGATATCCCTCATGGCTACAATAACAATGATTATACGAACTGTTAGTGCCACAGTACTGCTTAGTATGGCACTATCTTGTTGACAGCTGGAGGTGGAGTGGGGCCAGCCTAGTCAGGCCACAGTTTAAAGAAGCTTTAGATAGCAGTTTTTGTCAAACCTGTCTTTAATGAAATCTATTGGCGTTTGTTTTTGTAAACGGCATAGAAAAATGACATCATCGGAAAAATGACATCATTAGATTAGTTCCCCATAAATCTTTCTCTCAGAGCTGCCATCAGATTGCCAGGTTAGAATATCCCTGCACTATATCAGATGTAATTTATGGCAAAGAAGAAAATGTCACCAAGTGCACAAATAAATCTGAAAGCATTTAGTGGCTAGCTAGCACTTTGAAGCTAACAAGCGCTCAGTGGCTAGCAGTTTTGCTACTGTAAAAAGCAACACAAAACCCTAATAATTCTCTGTTAAACTCAACAGATACATTTCAGCAGTAAGCTCTAGAGCTAGTTTACTTCTTAAAGCTGCTAGATAGTGCAATCCATTGTACAGATACTGGTACATTTGGTACCGTTAGTTAATTTGCTTTACGGATACATGAATAGTTCTACTATTAGAAATGCAACCACCCCAAAGAAAAAGGGCTGCTTTATCAAAAGAACGAGAAGTGGGAGGGTGAAAGAAGATGGGACAAAGAAACAGTTAATCTGGGACAAGCATTTACATGATGAATTTGGGCATTTAAGGTGCTTCAAAACAGACAGCCAACTGGCATTATTTCTACTGATCAGTCACAAAACATGTCTGCCTGCTAAAGAGAGGCCTGTACTACAAAACAAGTTCATGGTACCTTTTGGTTTCTCAAAATTCATACTTGTGATCGTATGGACTTGAGAAATGTCACCAGTCACAGCCTAAGTACAGTTCCAATTCAAGTCAGAAAATGCTCACAATGAAAAGATGTGTTGTTGCACCGCCTATTCTATTGAGGATGCATTGGTAGTGACTTGTGTGTACCAGGTGCAGCCGAGTATCCCAGGATGCATTTTGTCCGAAAATAAAAAGGCGCAATGGCAATGACATAATACTGTTTCTGTGACAAAAAGTAAACTTTAAAGATACAGCAACACCATTCACAATTATTGATATGTGTACTGGCAACAGAGTTCCTGATTTTTCAACTCAACATTAAACTATAATTTGGGATGAATATAAAGAGGTTGAACACCCAGACTGAACAGATTGAAAGCAATACAGTAGTGTGTGGGGCATTGAAAACACTGTAGAGTAGTGTTAAAGATGTGCACTTTAAGGGCTTTGGACAATAATGCCGGAAAAGAGCTCCTATTATGAAAGTTTATAATAAGTTTAGCCTATTTGAAATCAATAATAAAAGCCAGTGAAAATGCCAACTCTGTGAGTTATGAGCAGTGTTGGTCAAGGTACTTGAAAATAGTAATTTGTTACTAATTACTGATTAGGAAAGTAATCCTGTTACTTTACTGTTTACTTATTTATAAAGCAGTAGACCTTTCAGCCCAATTCTATTTTTTCTGCATAATCCATCATATAAAATTGAATCAAAATAAAAAAGTCTCTTTTTAAAAATTGTTCTATTTGTTTTAATCTTTTAACTTTATGCATCAAGCAAACATTAAATTATACGTAACATTCTTTGAGTTGAAGAAATTTGTTTAACATTTAAACCTATTTTCTGCAGATTTCAGAATATAAAATAAAATTATTTTTTGTGTTCACACTCACTCTTTCAAATAGATGCAAGTAAAACACAGCAAAAAACAAAAACAAAACATAAAATCGAAAAGATTCAGCGGCACTAAGTCCTGTCGCTCTTAAATCTATTTTCACTTGTTTAGCAAGAGTGGGGCCATTGGAGGTTTGCCCGTTGCCGCAGCAGTCATGTCAGTGGGGGGATCCGAGGGTTTCTCTGTGAATTTCACATTCCCATGGCAGCGTGCTAGGTGCTTGCTCAGATTTGAACTGTAGAAAGAAGTTTATTTCCCATGCAGAGTGTACAGCGGACGCTAACGTTTCATCACTTTTTACCGACCCAAACTCAAAGTAATTTAAGTACTTCCAAGCTTTAAACACTGCATGGCTTTACTCTCTCCCACACTTCATATTATTATTGATCTACACACGTCTGTTGCTGACACAGACGTCACACACTCATACATTATTGTCATTGTCATTCTCACAAACAAAATCACGGTTTGGTAACGCAGTAACACAGCGTACTTACGAGAAAGTAACTAATTACTTTTTTGCAATAGTAATGCCTTACTTTACTCGTTACTTGAAAAATGTAGTATCATAGCTCTATCATTAAAAAATGGGATAATATTTCATTAAATTAACATTCAAACACATTTAGTTTTTATTCTGTCAGCTGCAGCCTCAGTGGTGTTTCACAGAGTGCGAATAAAGAATTTAAAAAACAGAATTCAAATATATGCTTAGACTGCAGATGACAAGTGAGATCAGCAACTACAAATAGATACACTATTAAAGGCTAATATAACTGAATACGTTGAAATCGTGCTTCATAGTACAAGCCTTAGTTTAGTATTTTCGTATGACCATACCACTGAAATGTGTAGTTGGAGTTTAAAAGGGCTTTATTGGGATTTGATATTGCTTTGTGCAGTATTGTTAGCATTATCCATGCTGCTAACTATTGCGGTTATCAATAGCAGTCCAAAATAATCTAGAAATTAAGAAGAAACATCCACAAACAAAAAACATCTTGTGAATTCTATTTCTTTATAAAAAATAATAATAAAAGAATAAGCGTATTAACACTAAAGATGCCAACTAATGTGATGCTAATGTGTAAATCAGATTTAATTTCCAGTAAAGAAGTGCATAACCAGTTGTGCAGAGAAATCTCCAAGTGCTTCAGTGGCTAACAGCATTGCTAGTATACAAAGCGATATAAAATCGTAAGAATTTTATGCACATGGCACAACGAACTATGGGTGGAAGTGTACAATGATGAAAATGAAAATGCTTTCATCAGTTAGATCAGTTAAATTTCTTAATTTTTCACGGTACTCATACATTTTTGTTAAATCTGCTCAACAAACCATTGCTTAATTTACCCCAAACAAAAGTGTGTACATTTAAATAACTGAAAATCTCAAAAATGTTTAATTATGCTTAGATTTAATTAAAACGAGACATACAGGTTTTTACTGAGTAATAGTTACTATTACTTTCCTATTAGATACTAATTAACCCAAGTCACAGTTTTTACAGTGTATGCTAGAATCACCATGGCCAAAATGTGTCTATGTCAGGTTTAAAGGAGGTGCCATCAGTCAAATCAAATTAAAGTCAGATCAAATCAAATTCATGACTGTCAGTTTTTGAGGCAGTAACATATAGAACATGGTACAATCACTGGTTGCTTGGCAGTGATTCATGTAGATTGCTTGTTGTCACTGGGTGAAGTCAGTTGCAAAGAAAGTGCTGCATCAAAAACCTGTTTGCATTGGTTGCTTGTAGTTTTTCATGTGTGTCTGCCCATATTTGCCAACTACTAGCCCAGTGGTAATAAAAAAGTGTGATGCAAACCAAAATAGAGGTTCACCTTCAAAGTGAAATGTGTGCTTCAGGAGTGCAGCCAACATGTTTCATAAGCTGCAGATTTTACTTTGAAGGCAAACAGTTCTCATTTCCAGTTGTGTCACACTTTTTACAGTTTCACTATAGCTCGAGTATGTGCACAGTGTTTGTAGACCAGCTCACTACTTCCATTCAAACTCAGAATGCAGCAATGTCTTAGCGACCAAAGCAATTACAAGGAGGTTTTCATCAATCAGTTGGGGAATACATGTTTTTCCCTGGTGACAGGGCATTACCACAGAGTCACTGACCATGTCTGTAGGCCTCAATGGCTGGTCTTTAGCAATAATTTTCTTAGCGACTGCCATCAATCTCCATCAATCACTCGCAACAAGTTGGGGAAACACACATTTTCCCCCCACAACCGGTGGTTGTCAAATGGTTGCGGACGAGTCTCTAGGTTTGTGTGTTTCAATGTCTACATTGTTACACGTGCAGTGGTGTGATAGCTAACGTCACATAGTTAGTGATCATGTCTTCAAAACTCAGCATGCTACAATAACTCAGCATATTGCATAAGTTATAAATCCAGTGTCATAACACAGGAAGGCTAGCCAGTTACATCCACAGTGAAACTTATTAGACACAAGCGTAAAATAATAGAGTTTCAAGTCAAACAGCAAAATTTAAAAATACAAAAACAGGAAAAATAACAAACCAGAATGACAGAGTTTTGAACATTTCACAGCACTTTTTTAAACCACTTTAGATCTCCAGTTGCTTCCTCTGAATAATGTTTTGTTGCTTGCAGTTTTGTCTATTAGTACAGTGCTTGTTGCCTTAAGCATGCGAGTATCAGCAAAGGTAGATGACATAGCGAGTGGATGTTTATTCTGTGTTATCTGAACTGATCATTATGAGATTACACAGAAATGTGACATCATCTGTTTTGATGATGATGAAGCCTGGAACAGGAAGGAAACCCTAATAAATGAGACCACCCCTCAAACAAATGATCTCAAGCACAACACTGCTGCACATGATGTGGAAAAGGTATTTCTTTATTGAATAATAAAGAAATACCTTTTCTGCCATAGCAGAAAACTTGCTAATGTCAAAGACTGCAGTATGAGCCAGGAAACTAGCATAGCATAGCTAGCAACAATTACAGTGTTAGAACATCGCTTACAATCTATAGTTTTCTTTCGGCACATATGATTTTGAATGTGTAGACCTCTTGCTCACCTCCGCCATAAACCCTGAGAAATCCTGGGGATACACATGACTCAGTGATTGAGTGAAGACAACCTGATAGGAGTTTAGGATCACAGTAGAGTTAACACACTGTCAAATGCCAAGCAATGAGCACCTCAACAAGGAACAGATAAGAGTAACATATGATCGCATGCTGAGTGTGTGTATGTCTGTGTGTAGTATATGTAAAGGGTGAGCGTGAAATGAGCGTGTCTCTTGTGTCAGTGTGTGTGTGGAGGGGGGGGTATATGTCTGTTTGTGTGTGTGAGGGCTACTCTGCTCAGAGCATTGACTGAATTGTTTCCACATGTGTCTTAATGCAGAGTTCTGGGCGGCTCTGGAGGACAAGCAAGGAGAAGGGCTGCTATAGTTGGTGTGTAAGCGAGTGTGTGTGCATTGAGTGGGGGGGTCAGATTTCACAGTACCATGCATTACATGGGCTGCAAGGGCTGAATGAAAGTTCCCACAATTGAAAACACGTAGCCTACACCTACTCACATGCATTGACAAACACCTTGATAAACCACTATTGGTACACAAACATCTGTGATGTGTAAACAGTCAGCATGTGCATATTCTCCACCATAAACACCAGTGCAACATACAGTTTTTATGCACACACACTCAGCTACCACACACATTGTACAACCAGTTACATAGTTTCTCATTTATGCAACTGCTCTTTAGTGCCCTGTTGCTTTTTAACCCTTGTTTCTCAAACGCTTAAGATCCACACTATCATGCTTGCCTACACATTCACACACATACACACGTACACACACAAACACCACTTCTTCCCTGGCACAGCTGTCCTAAATGCTGCGGGCACGCAGGCGTTTCACTGGCACGACACATGGAAGGAAAATCTGAATGTGTTCTTACTAATCAGTCCCCTATTCCACTCAGAGAGAGAGAGAGAGAGCGATGGGGAGAACTAAAGGATGAGGACAGACCAACGTGGGGACTGCACGACCTGTATAGCAGGTGTTGAAAGGTGAGGAGGCAGGACACAATACAAGTGTCAGGCTGAAAATTCAAGAAGAAAGAGAGAGTGTCAGAGCAAGATAAAAGCAGGTTAGAGGTGAATGGCTCAGAAGGGTGGGCGGGAGAGAGAGAAAAGACGGAGTGAGATGGGATAAATGGGGGCATGCCAGTTCTATAAATGTTTAATTGCCAGCAGGTTTATACATGTTAAGAAAGAGAGAGAGCAGAAGAAAGAGAGAGCTTAAACAGTACAAAATCTGTCTAGAGCCCCCAAATCTAATTTACACAACAAACAGAGAGGAGAGAAGAGAGGGCAAAAATGGAGGGGATAAGGGGGAGAAAGAAAAGAGGGAGAAAAATGCTAATTGGGTGCAGTTGGGCATGTCTGGCCTGAGATGAAAGAGGACAGTGAATGAGGGAGAAGGAGGGAGGGAAGAGAGTGTAGAAAGAGGAGTAAAGGAGAAATGGAAGAGAATGAATGGATGGATGGATGGATGGATGGATGGGTGGAGGGATGGATGGATGTGTCCACATAATCAGTAAATCTCATCTGCAAAGCATATACTGTGTTCTAGCAATTACTCTTGCTTCCTTTATGTTTTCCTCATATTCTTTACCCGAGCCAAAAAAACCAAAAAGAATAAAAGATGCTACTGCTTTTGTTTCACATCACCGGGGTTAACCATCAAAATAGACGAGAAGAGAATGTGAGCTGCACACCGTTGCATTTCAGTATTCCAAACTTATTTGCACTGCAGCACTATTTCTCCATCTGTAGATGCATAGAATTTGAATGAAGTCCACAAATGAGTCAGATTGGACTTTCCCAGCTGTGCAGAGCTTTGGCGTTGTCTGCTGTACTGGTGCAGGAGTACTGGAACAGTTTTGGAGAGTCCTTCCTGAATTGAAACCTCAACTGCAGCACAAAAGGCTTAAAATTCTATTAGTACCTCATACTCCCTCTGTATGACAGAACACGTTTGCCTCATCCCAACCCATTTAGACTCTCACTCTGTATATTTCTCCCTTTGTGTTCCTTCTCATCTCCTCTTTCATCACATTTTACACCATCTCCTTCTCTCCGCCTCCCCTGTGTTTTCACTTAAGCCTATTCCTGTAATACCCCCTCCCCCCCTTCCCCCCATGAGCTACATGTGGAGCGCACAGCCCAAATGTCACAAACAAAACATGATACCAGTTTAATAGGTCAGCCTGATCTCAAGAAAGGTCAGAGTGTTTTGGGGTTTTTTTCTCTTTCTTTGGACTCAGCCTTTGGCCTTGGCTTGATGAGGTAGTGTGTTTTGTAGCAATGTGAAAGGTAGGGACATTCTTAAACAGTTTGTCTCCTCGTCTTTCTCCCTCTGTAATGCAGACCTATGTCTTCAGGCTAATTCAGCATCTGTGCTTTGTTAAACATATTACTGTTACGCAAGCATCTGGGGCAAAAACAACAACAACACTTGCTAAATATGTTGTTTATTGAAGTTAAAAATGCATTCAATTACAGTCATGGATTCTTCTTGTGAATGCTACACTCTGATTAATCCTGAAAACAAAGCAGCATTGGAAAGGTAAATAAAGGGAGCCTGCTAGTGGGGAATTTGCCTTCAGTGTGTACCTGACCGGGTTTGGACTTGAGCCAAAACGAGGCCCGGAAAGCAGGTCATGGGGTGCTGTTCTGTGGGAGATCTGCTTAAAGTCTCCTCTGTGTATGTTTTTATGTTTAGCACGGTTTAGTCAGTCTCAGATTTGCAAACATTTAAGGCCCTGCTGCTGTGCTCTTTGATTTTTCATTTAGTTGCAGCCCAAGGCCATGTCCCAGATTGGAGGCTGCTCCACGACACACCGATGTACTCTGCACCACACCATGCCTCTCCCCTCCTCATTGTCTGGTCTGGTCTGAGCAGATGAGGACCTGTCGGTGACCCCGATGCCTGAAACACACATTCTTGCACATTTCTATATGCACACTCATGCACATGCATACGCAGTAAGCGGACATATTGCTCCCTAGCTACACAAGCACAGACACAAGTGAACTAAAGAAACACAGACAGATCACACACACGCAGACAACATGCGGAAGAAGCCGTCTAATTCCACTAATACGAAAAGATCTTTGGAGACAGACAGGTATAACACAGTAGCCATTACAAACACAGAGAGAGACATTACACACACTCTAGTACGTAGTTCTGTGTTTAGTGAGGTTTAAGGCTACACATACGTAGGTGCACATGCAGACAGCTATGCACACATACACAGAAACACCTGATAACTAGTCACATCAAAGCTAAACAGTGTTAAATGAAGGCATACACACTCAGACACACTACAAAAAATGTCTAAATACACACAGATGCATAATAACCACATTTAAACCTGCGCACAGAAAATAGAAATATATGCACATAAAATTTTTACACACAGACACACATACAGTAGATACAAGTGTCTGTGCACAAACACACACCTGTGGTTTCAGGCCAGCACACAGAGAGCTCTTTAGTCTTTGAGCTGTCTGTCCCACTTAAAGTGAGCGGAGCTTGTGAAGAGGACCTGACAGTCAGAGAAAACACACACACACTGATGGGTACACTGCTGGAGCAGAAGACCTGACTAAGCTGAATTTCCCCCTGCTCCCCTTTCCTATTTTCCATCTGCCTCAGCGCAGGGGAACCTGCACAGGGAAAAATAATGCCCACCATACACACGCCACGCTTCACTTTCTCTTCCTTTGCTGTGACACTTCTTTAAACACATACACACACACATCAACACACCACTAATCCAGTCTGTCAATCTCTGCACTTTCCTTCTGCTCTATTCACTGATTTCTTTTCATGCAGCCTCTCAGTATTCTGTCTCAATTCGTTCTTTCAATTTCTTTTCGGTACCCTATCTCCTTCAGCTCTCCATCTCTTTGTCATTTCTGTGGTGCTGTGGGGTTGACCAACAGCCAGGGAGAGACAAGTGCAGGAGTTTTGGCCAGACTTGCCTGCCTCTCTGCCCAAATTACATGGGACAGTCCCAATTACCCTGTGGCCAACCAAAGCATTTCCTGGGTTAGCACTGGTGACGCGTGGCCCCCCTTTGCTGTGGTTACAGGGGGTGTCATTAGATGCTTGTTTTACTGTAACCCCAAGAACGTGCCCGCCAGCCGCATCCACGCCACGGGAAGAGCAACTGCAACGTTCCAATAACTTTGCTGGGCCTGACGGATGACAAATGGGAGAACCATAGGGGTAACACTGGAGCTAGCAGTAAATTCCTGTTGGCCAAGAGGGAGATGCAAAATGAATGTTGCTGGGAAAATATGAAATTCTAGCCAGGCTGCTGTACAAAAAATAAGTGTGAGCTGTAGTTAATGAGAGTAAAAAAGCTGAGTTAAAAAAGTTTACACCAACACAATGAACGCTGTAAAGCACAAAGGTGGAGAGAATCATATTTTCAAAAACTTTTTTTTTTAAAAATGCCTTATGCAACAAATCATAGTGCACAACTGTAAGAGATTGGGTTATAGAGGCAAATAAATGTTACAAATTATAGGATAGAGAAAAACACACTGATTTTAAAGCATTTCAAAACATCCCTGTCTGTGTAGGTGCTAGTAACCCATTGTGGAAAATGAGATCTGCTCAAGTACTGTACTGTATACTTTAAATTCATAAGAGCGATTTTACTTTTAATAGAAGTGAACTTATTTGACAGCTGCATTTGCTAATTAGTTTGAATGTAATGTTTCTATAAAATAGTAGCTAAAAATTTTGCAGTTACAGTATTGAAATGTTGACCACTACCATTGTAGTACATCACTGCTTTTACTTTGATTTTAAGCCAAATTTTCCCTCTTTTTGCACCAAACAAAGGAAAGTAGGAGTAGGAAAAAGGAAAAGAGAGAAAAAGATAGATGTTGGAGAGGAAAGTAGGAAAACAGAAAAGGAAAAGAGTTAGCGGCTGACGCACAGAACAGGGCAAGGGTTTTGGGGGAGGGGGTTTGCTGGCAAGAAGTAGAGTGAAGTAATGGGCGAGAGAGGAGAGGGATTAGCTGAGTGACAGAGATGAAGGGATGCTCTTTTGTGTCACCCGTCCTCACTTTCACTCTGTCCATCATTCACTGCGAGCATCATGGGGCGAGTGTGCAGCAGCTGTGCATACCAGCTGTGTGCAAGTGAACGTGTGTGTGCAATCAACTGCTTGCATACATTTCAAAGTCTGTTTATGAACTTGTGTGTATTGTAGGTATTAATTTTCCTCCGGTCACTCTGTCATCATTAATATGCACAGTGTGTCTGTGGACATTGTATGTCTTTTGTGTGTATTTATGGTGTGTATGTGTTATGTGAATCTACATGTGTCTACCTCAAGTTGCCCATCTGGAGCTTCTATGCTGTGCTCCTCAGCCAGCACTCTAATAGCTCCAACAAGCCTGTGGTGGCTCATACAGACACACACACACACACACACATGAACACATACTTATATAAGTATGTATGGTACCACTGAAAACTACTTATTGAGAAATGTTGTTGTTTTTGAAAGAAACACACATTTGGTTTTAATTAAAATAACATAAAATTGATCAGACATGTACATGGCAATTAATGATTAATGACATAATTATTTATAAATCATTTATAATTTTTAATGGAATATCTATGTAGCTGTGCAAAGGTCCATTTTCAGCAGCCATTGCTTCTGTGTTCCAATGGCACACACTGTTACCGAATGCAAATTTATCATGTTAAAAGGCTAATTGATCATTAGAAAACCCCTTTTCAGCAATGTTAGCACAGCTGAAAACTTTTGCGCTCATTAAAGAAGAAATGCATCTGGCTATTTGAGAGCATTAGCCTTTATGGGTTTGATTATAGTGTCAAAATAGCCAAAAAAAAGTTTATTTTGGGAAAACTGGCAGTGTTCTTGTGCAACCCTATAAAGAAAGACAGAAAGACTCTAAGAGTGAACCAGAGGAGAGGACAGGAAGGCCAAAGGTAGGCTAAAACAGAAGCGGGCAGAGGGAGGAGCAGTGGACAAACAAGAAAAGAAAGAGCCCTAAAGAGCTAAAGGTTATGAGACACTGAAAGAGTTTGCTGGTGGATGTTAAGTAGTGAGTTGTGGTTTGGTCCAGTGCAGCATTTGGTTGTATTACAGTCTGGCTGTGGCTTGTGTGGGTTGGGTTGCAATGAGTAGGGGGGGGCGAGTAGGTGAATTTGCTCAAAAAACACATATAACAAGTGCTTAATAAACTTATCTTCCAAGTGATTTTCAGCCATGTTGAGGTTGTAAGTGTCTTGATGAGGCAAATTAAGGTTCACCTCAAGCAGTTCAAATATTTTGAATCATATTTATGTTTGTACAGGTCTGCTGGAGTGAGCATTTTGTCCTACCCAGCTTGCTCCTGGCCCAGCTGTTGGGGCTCCGTTCAGTAGCTGAGTGTCTTTCCAGCTTTCAGGGCCACACTCGGTCCAGGTCCAACAAACTGAGAACTTATTTACATTTGGGGGAAAATACGCCTTTTCAAATATGCCTTACAAGTCACTTCTAGCCAGAGAAATATTTCTACACATGTAAACAGCACAAATTGTCAACTTAACTTTGACGTGATTCTCCTGGATGTGGTGGATTATGCTCAGATTCAAAGCTAGGTTGTTCCAGTTTATCCAACAAAACAGGTCTCTCTTCAACTAGATGTTTATTTGAATCCCACTGGGAAAAGCCAGGTGTTGCCAGTGTACACAGGCCTAATGTGGTTTAGGGAGTTTACCTCAGAGTGCAGACTACAGGTGCTTGTAGGAGTGTGCTGTCATGCTCTGAAGATAAGATGCTGAGATGGGAGGAGAGCATCTGTTCCAATATGCAATTGATAGAATGATAGATACAGACATACACACATACAAAAAAAGCCAACTTTGCCACAGTTACCTGCTCTCTCATTCTGTTCTTCTGCTCTTTTTCATTGCTCTCTCCCTCCCTCGTCTTCTGTTAATCTGTTCCAGAGCATTGTGATCACATGGAAAAAAAACATAGCAAGTGCACATATTTCCCCCTTAGCCAAGAGTGAAAAAGCACACACAGGGGTGGGGTAGGGTGCATGGGAGGTGGGTGGGTGGGGGGAGCGGAGCGAAATAAACTGTTTATTCAAAGGCAGCGCTGAGCTCTTTTGTTGTGGTGGGGACCTGTCTTTTATTAGCAGCCTGAAAAGCCTTCAAAGGTTGGAAAGACAGAGGACATGCCAACAGACGAGTGTATACAAGGCAGAGGAAGGGAGGAGGGAATAGGTGGGGTGGCAGCAAAAGGGGGACGGTGAAGGGGACCAGGCGAAAAGGACATGAATGGGTAGAAAGGTCTCACGGAGGAGCTGATGCAGGGTTAAGAACTTGAAATTGTGCCACTGGCATTGAGGACACAGTGCAAAGACCAGAATGGGGGGG
>NW_005187402.1:12192032-12202893 GCF_000239375.1 Pundamilia nyererei | reverse complement strand
GAGAGAGATGAGAAGCTTAAGAAGAGAATGATGTTTTGAAGAAAAGCTTGATCATTTAAAAAAAGTTCTGGTGAACTATTTGGGGTGTGTGCCTGTACGTGCGCAAATCTGCACACAGTTATGAGATTTTATTTGTCAGTGCGCAGTGTGGTAGCTGTTTGTGTGCATAAACGAGTATGTGTGAAGGAGATGGATGTATTTGGGGATGGCCTGGAGAAGGAGACATTCCCTCATTGCGTAAATTCATCTCTCTTATCTCAGCTCTCAAAGTAAACTGTCAATACTGCGTTCCCACCTGTCTCTCTTCTTATCTTTCTCTTTGTCAAAATCAAGTCTTCAAGGGCATATTTTTCTTCTTTCTTTCTCTCTAACCCTGCTTTCCATCTCATCTCCTGAGCATTCAATCTGTTTGTCTACTTTGGAAAAGTGCTGTGAAAGTGATGTGGCACTATGATCCGACATTAAAGCACTTTGTGTGTCCGTGCGTGCACACTCAAAATATGCTGATGGAATGAACCGACAGGAGCGTACGTGCATAATCTATTTTAGTTTTGGTGCATTGTGTGTATGCATGTGCATGTCTTTGCACTGTGACCGCTCTTGAAGCTGAATCAAATTGCTCTGCTTTCAATAAGAGTCACAATCAGCAAAGTGGCAGCAAGCAATGACATCACTGCAGCTGGGTCCCCAGCTGGAGCACAGAAAAGACTTTGGCAAGTGTGTGTATGTGAGTGAGTGTGTGTGGACATATATGAGTAACCAGTCTATGCATAGTTTATTTGTAATATGCATATTTCATGCAGTTCGTAAACTCTATGGCAGAGCAAAATGCAAGCAGGTTCATGCCAATAGAGTTACTTTCCTCCCTGGGTTTATGAATATGTGTGCAAGTGTTTGTTAGTATATGTATAGGGGCTGAACGTATAAATGAGATTTTCAAACTCAGTCCTCCCCATCAACCTCTCTGCACATTCTGTGCCTTATTCCTATTGGAGCAGACAGTGCTGCGGTGAGAAAAACAACAAGAATTTCATCTGTCATTGATTAAACCCATTAGCGGCGGTGTCTGATGTCTTTTACACTCATTCCACACACACCGACATGGAGCTGCACTCACAAATACACAAAGTTACATACACACACACACTGACTCCCCCCACAAAGCACCGCTACCAAGACTACCATACTGTAAGGGACACAACATGGAATATCATCAAGATCCACACTATTACTGTGTGTGTGTCTATGTGTGGGTGTTTTTGTGTAGGCATGTGTGTGTGTGTGTGTGTTTGTGTTGGGTGTGAATGGATTTTCACACGCTAAGTCATGCAAGCCGGAAAATACTGATCATAAACTTCCAACCAGCATGAAAAACCGACAACCCCACAGAGAGCCAACACACACACACACACACACACGCACACACACAGAGCTACTGGATGAACAAGCTACTGACTCGATTAACAAACATACACACACGCTTATTATAAAGTGCACTCATATGAGCAAACTGTACGTTCTCACACACACACACACACACACGCACACACGCACACACACAGACCACAGCCACTGAAAACACTCTGCTACTGAGCATACTGTGCAACCAGACACTCGAAACTCACTAAACAAACGTCTGATGTTGTCACTCTGGTATTTACCATTCCACCACTGTCATTTTATAAGCCAGTCGCACTACTTTGAATACGTAAGCATTGTGATTTTAGCTGTGTGCTGAAAGTACAGCTCACATAATGTGACAGTTATTGGTTGGAAACACAGCTGCAGTGCTACATCTCTGTTTCATTGCAGAAAAAAGGTGAAAACCTTCATGTATTATCTATATGAGATCTATAAATGAAGTGTAATGTAGACAAAACAGAACTCAGAAACTAATGATACAAAAAAAGAAAAACAGATTCATGTTCATTTTCTTATTTTATGTGAAAAGACAACTCAGTGTACTGCAGTCCAAATACTGGAATTGTGAATTGAAAGCAGTTGTCCTGGGTCCGTTTATGGTATATGGTATATGATAGGATTTTCTTTTTCTTTTTTTAAAGGTGCAAAAAGCCACCATGATATCACCCATTAGTTTGGAAACCCCATGGCCATCACTGGGATCAAAAGTAAACATCTTAGGATAAAAGAGCAAACTGCTAAGTTTTCAATAAACATTTGCAAGCTGCTTTGATCGATACCACCAAAGCAGCCAGTTTAAAAAAGCGAGTAACACAAAAGTCCATCTAAAGTATATTTGTCATGAGTGAGGAAAATTAGCGATAGAGTTGTTTTTTTGGAACGGTCTGTAATCACCTACCTATGTTGTACACTCTAAAGCCTGCACTGCTGAAACATATTTTTTTTAAATTCCTCTTTTATGCATTTGTTCATTCATCTTAAAAAGAATCTTTTCATAAGAGTCTTCGCAGTTCTGTGAAAACTAAGCACACCCTTACAGCTTCCACAGGAATTAAAAAGGTCAGTGGGAGCCAGGTGTTGCTAATCAAAACCACTTGATTAACTTATCATCAGCAAATGTTAGCAGCCCTATAAAAACAGACATTTTGGCAGGGTGCTGGCCTGGTGTGTTTGTTAGCACACCTAAATACCACAATCTTCCCAGGAGTGGACGTCCCAGCAAATACACTCCAGTGTCAGACGGTGCATTTCTCAGAGAAATTGCAAAAAAGCCAAAAGCTACATCTAAGACTCAACAGGCCTCAGCATGTTAAATGTTAAAGTTCATGACATCACAAATATTAAAAGACTGAACAAGTAAGGCTTGTTTGGAAGGAGTTCAAGGAGAAAATCTCCTTTGAAAGAGCCTTTAAGAACTCTTCTGAAAACAACAGGGTAGCAGGGCTTAGGTTTGCAAAGTTGCATCTGAACAAACTTCAAGACTTCTGGAACAGTTCCCATTGGAGACATCAAGACCAAAGTCGAGATGTGTGCCCATAATGCTCAGTGCTACATTTGAAGAAAACCATTCACAGAATAAGGACACAAACATCTTCTATCAACTATAAAGCATGGTGGTGGAGGGGTGATGATTTGGGCTTGTTTTGCAGCCACAGAATGTGGACACCATCAGCCATTAAGTGAAACATAAACTTGTCTTTATACCAAAGTATTCCAGAATCATATGTGAGGCCATCTGTCTGGCAGGTAAAGCTTGGCCCAAACTGGGAAGGAAAATGATCACAACTACAGCAGTAAAAGGAAAAATAACTTGACTACAGGCCTAGTCAAAGTCTGCATATCAACACAACTGTAATGCTGTGGTTGGACCATAACAGAGCTGTGGATAAATGAATGTTTGCAAAAAAAAAATTGAAGCAATGTTGTAAAGGGTAGTTTCCCAAAATTCTTCCACAAAGATATGAGAGACTGATAAAGCCAAACAAAAACCAATTACTTAAATTTATTGCTGCTGAAGGCAGTTCTGCAAGCTACTGAATCATGGGATTTACTTAGTTTTCACGGGTTAAGGTGGTTTGGATATGTGCAGAGGAGGGTTAGTGGATATACTGAGCAAATTATACTGAATATGGAGCTGCCAGGCACGAGGAAAAGAGGAAGACCACAGAGATGATTTATGGATGTAGTGATGGAGCACATACAGAGTGTTGGTGTGGCAGAAGAAGGATAAAATGAGATGGTGGCAGATGATCTGCTGTGGTGACCTCTAAAAGCAGCAACCAAAACTAGAGAGTGTAGAGTAAAAAAAATATTTTTTACATACCTTTATACAGTTTCTTGCAGGTTATTCTCATTTTTCGTTTTCTCAGTAGTAACAAGTTACCCTATTCCACAAAAGCCTTTCAAAGATAATCATTGTGCCTATAAAGGCCATGATTTCCATGCTGTGAACCATGGGTTTATATGAAAGCATTTAATTATTTGATTTCTTTAGCATTTGGTGGCTGTGTGGGAATATTTTTTGGCTTTGGATGATAGCGAGACTAAAGAATTATATCAAAACAACAAGTCAATTTGATGTTTTTGTTATGTGTTTCTCTGTTCTTTTTCCATTTTCAGTATTTTATCCAATGTGTAGCTGTTTGGGTATTTATAGCCTCTGAAGTTTCCTTTCACTTGGGTCAGCGCAGTTCTCACAGGATCATTAGGGTCCAAAATAGTTCCTTCATAATAAAATTACTTTCCCCCAATGCAGCTGAATACAGGCTGTTGAGCTGAAGATAATAATTTAACCTAATGGTTGTCTACCAGCTGTCACTACTTGATTCATTCATCCTTTTATTACAGAGGCTAATTGAACCCATGATTTGCACGCTACAAAAATAGAGCTCTAAAAACTCCGTTTATTGTCACTACAGTTTAATCCTCCATCAGTCCTTCTTAGCCTTTCAAACCAGTCAAAGATAATAAAAAATGTATCCTATCATTTGTAACAAACTATATCAAAGTGCCCCAGGTAGTTACGCTTTAAACAATAGAATAGATTAGAGTACAATAGAATAGTGCTTAACACAAAGCAGCACAGCAGAACTGGAGATTTAAGCCAAAACAGAAACCTGAGGGAACAGAGCAGTGATGAGGGATGGCTACCAGAGACACCCAGCAAGTCACATGGGTGTGTACAAGGCAACGCTAGTGCACTGGGGCCTTATGGAACACACATGGTTACACACACAGACACACATACAAGCGATGCTCAGTATGTATATGTATGTGCAGACCCAATACGCTATAAGCACAGGTTTGTTTCAGAACACACTAAACACATAACTTCCTGATTATTGTCATGCATCTCTTCTTTGTTTCTATGTTTCTTTGCATTTCTTTTTGTCTATTGTTCTTCCTCAAGTAAATTCCAGAGATCCATCACATTCCATGTTTCCATCACAGGAGACAGCTCCATGGCCGTGCTGCTCTCCAGAAGTCCACCGCTCTGTCCAACACCCTCGTCTCACTCCAGAATCCTGTCATGGTCTATAATTTAGCTCTCTCCAGAACACTTTACTTTCCCTGTGACTGTCACTTCCCATACATCATCGTCATTCAGCTCATTTGTCGGGGGTCTAGGAAAAAGGGCTCTGGGTGACTGAGCCGATGTGTCATCAAAATCCTGTCTCAATTTTTCTTCATTGTTCCCACCAATTCTAACACATACACGGGCACACATCGGACCTGTGTTTGAATGGTGAAAGGCAGGTGGGCCTAAATGGAGTGAGAGGCTGAGGAGAGAAAGGGAGAAAGTGACAGAAGCAACAGAGAGAGTGTGAGTGAGGGGAGAGAGCATGAGAGAAAGAGGAAGAATGAGAAGAAAAGGGAGAATAAAACAACAGGCAAAGTGGGAGAGAAAAAGAGAGGGGAGAAATCCTCCGGAGTGCTTTTTTGCTCCAACGGGACAAAAGGTTACAGCATGACGGGGGTAGGTGTCAGGTGATGTGTGACAAGTCCAAATTAAAGATGACATAATGGCGGGGGCCCGGATGGGGTCCAAACTGGGGGCCGACTGAGAATGAGGGTGGGGGCAGATTGTGGCAACCAAGTGTAGCTGGGCCATGCTGGGCTGGGCTGGGCTGAGCCTGGGCAGCAGGGGGCTACCCTGCAGGCTACTCCATATGGATTGTGTTAGCCTAGCGAATGCTAATGAAATGCAGGCTGACGTCAGGCAGACACCCACCCATTGTTTTGCTGCTTAATTTGTTATAATATTTGTCTAACAAATGATGATTTTTTCCAGGACAAAGGCAGAATAAGACAATAATGAAAAGAAGGTGTGCAAAGGGTATTAGAGTAAGAGCTTAAAGGGGGCTTTAGCATTCACATTACAGTTTGGGAAAAGCTTGGGGTCTTAGCATAAGTGCTAACACAAGAAGGGCTAGGGCCTCAGCTGTCTAAGTGGGAGGTATAGTGACCGGAGGACTAGTATGGGTGGGTGCACTGGAAAGGGTGGGACTGCTGTAAGACTATGTGTTAATTGCATATGGAAGTTTTTAGCATAAACAAACATTTCTGCATTACTCACAACAATTAGTTTCTGGAATGCATCATTCATGCCTGCTTCAGCAGCTCCCTGCCTGTTTTATGCATCCTCATTTACACTCCTACCTTAAGTGTTCTTTTTTATAATTTGCACTCTCCTCCTCTCCTTTCTTGCCCATTCACTCTCTTTCCAACATGCAGAGAAGTATTCCTAAAACAGACTCAGTGGAGGAAGTTTAAGAATGTTTTTTTTTTATCATTATTATTAATATTATTCCAAAAGCAGTTCTGCTGTAATTGCCCGCCACCTGGGCATCTGGAAGAAGTCACAGATAGCCAGAGTGAAGGCAATGCAGACAGGGAGGAAGGAACTGTGGATGGAAAGAATGAAAGAAATGACAAAACAAAGATGAACAAATGGAGACTGCGGAAAGACCAGAAAAGGAGAGAGATTAATGGTAAAAGAGGGCAGATGATGGAAAGTGTGTGCTATGCCCCCTCGCTCTTTCTTTTTCTCTCCGACTCTGACATGTCAATTTGAAGGTGCTTTATTGGCATGAGTAATGATGGGAGGTGTTGCCAGGGTAATTACATAGCACATTAAAGGGTTTCATAAACATTACAGTTCCTCCTCTGCCCAGTGGCAAGGCTAAAGAGGCAGGGAAAGGGAAAAAACAGAATGGGAGAAACGGACCCACTGAGCAGGAGCTGAAGCAGAACAAAGGAGAGCAGAGCAGAGGAGAAGGGAAGAGTAAAGGGCACTTACTGAAAACAAGGGGGAGGAAGAGAAAAGGGAGGAGTGTGGAAGACATGAACAGAAAAAGATGACAGGAGTGAAGGTTACCATGCTCATGGATTCCATCACTGAGCATCTGAACATGAAACGGGAAGAAAAAAAAACAGCCACGCCACATCAGCGTCCAACACAAACCACAGCTGCAATTCACATCACAGTGAATGGGAAGCAGGAGAACTCTCTTACACACATTTCAGCCATGGAACGTACAACTTTATGCATACCCCTGTTGACACAGTCTTTTCATATAACCAGTAACCATTCACACTATAGCCACAAACTCCACGTGCTCAGCTGTGCACAGGCTGTCACTGAGGGTCATGGCACACTCCCTCAACCAAACACACACAACCACAAGGACCATAATTAAACAAACATCCACCCAGTCGCAGAGCATTGCATATTTATGTAAAACATCATTGGTCAAAAGCAATTAACTTGTACATCCTCACAGAGCACACAAAACAGCCTCAGCTGTGTCACAGAGTGCAATGCCACTCCTGTCGTACATCTCTACATCTTGCTGTTTGATTTTTAGTAGTCTATCTTGTAGTTTTGTAGCATATATTGCTATTTTGGACATCAATGTCAGTTTAAATGTTCAGCTGTTCCTTGTTGTTGATGAAATTCATTGCAGCCTCCAGTTTAAATCTATTGGGATGGTCAAACGTTTTTGAATAGTTGGCCTCTGGTATGAGTTTCTGTCATGAGTTCCTTATGTTATTGATATATGATCCAGGTGCATAAAGATGGTGCCTTCCAAGTTTGATGTCTTTATGTATTTGTTTTGTTTTGTTTTGGTTTTCTATGCTTTTTTTTCACATACCACTTCATCAGTGCAAAATATCCAAACTTCAACAAGTGGTCTTGCCAGATGGCACAGAGGCAAAGATGAGACAGTCCCGCTGCTGGATTTGATATGTTTCTGGATATACTGTAGAGGCAGCGTTATGCTCTTTGTTAATCAAGGTACAGATGTTTTGTATTATTATGTACTTTGTCAGACCTCACTCAGAATAATGACAATAAACCACTAAATAACTTACATAATTAAAATTGTACTGCTGACCAGAATACAGGTGTTGTCTGAGAAACTCGACTACCTGAGCACAATTCACTCTGTAGGACTAGGACTTGGCCTAACAGTGACAAGATAGATTGCGTGAATAATTACCCTGACATGAGTCCAAAGCAGCATCAAACCCTCCAACTTGAAAGTGTCAAAGTAAAGTTATTCCAGTGCCTCAGCTGGGCTATGTATAGAGACAACAGCTGCAATGGATTCCGAGATGGAGCAGAGTAAACGTTCATATTCACTGGATTAATCTTCCTAAGCAAGAGAAGGGAGCAGGCTGTGCACCACCAACATCGCTGCTAATAAAAACAATATTTTGCTCTTCTCTTCATCTCAGCCATGGCTCGCTATTGCTCTCCACTAATTAATTCCTGCTCTTGCTTAGTTGCAGCTGTCGATTCTCTCATCTTGCAGATGCAGACAAGTGGCGAACAGGTTCTCATTTCAAAGCCAGGCACACTGTACACATTCCTTGACTTTGCATGGGCCCCCTGTCATCAAAGGGCCTTTATTAAGTGTCTCATACATTTACACATTGGGGAACAGTTTAAACTTGGCCCATGATTAACAGAGTAGGGATATCTATACCAGAAACCAATGTTAGGCTGACATCTCAACATCTGATGTGAAGTTTAGGGTCCATGTCTGCAGGTATTAATCAAAGCCACAAGTCTTCTTCTCCCTTTGGAGGTCCCACATACACACAGACCTGATCCCTCTTCACATGCTAACATATACAGCCCATATCTTATAGACAAAGTTAATTGGACACAATCCACTGCACTTGACACATCTGAAATTTCCAAGTCTGCACAGTATGTCATCAGAATGATGGATTGCATTTATACTGTTCAAAGTTTTCAAAATGTCTAGCGCTTTGGAATAAACAGCAGGGGGACGATATTGCATGCCTGCCAACTTGTCTTTGCCTATATCTAAACCAAACTATTTGACTCCCTCTCCACACCTCCACACACGTATGCACAACTGCAATAATGAGTCAACAACTGGCCTGCGGCTCAGAACCCTCTGAGCTCTGCATTAGGTTGTACTCCAGTCACCCATAACATTGAATCCTGCATGATGACCTTGGGGTCAGGGCAGAATGCCCTCATATAATGAGAGTGCTGTTTGGGGATTTGTTGGACTGTGATAGAGAAAGGGCGAGCGCACGCAATGCACCCTGGGTCTTTGTCTGGGTGCTGACGGTATTGACGAGCGCTGATCGATGTTAATTGCTTGACAGAATGACCATATTGACCAGGCTCCCTGGAAGAAGCCTGCAGGCCCAGTCAAAGAGAAAGAGAAAAATACGAAGAGAGAGCTGGGCCCAGACCTACAGCAGCTACAGGGCCCCAGACTCACACCAACACAAACACACACGGGTCTCATTCACTTTAATGAGTCATGAGAGGAGCACAAAGGCATAACGTCCATCAATGCCAAGTCTATTCAACACAACAGAGGGTATATGCAAAAAATATCTGGTGTCCTGGTGAGTGCTGCTTTGGTTCTGTTTATGCACATGGGAGCGCAGGCACATGTACATGTATGAATAATGTGTGTGACAAAACTGGGCTGCAAAGTAAGATGGTTTTGGGGCTATTGGGAAATGGGAAGGGTACATCCATGTATCTGAGGATGTTTGTGCATACAAGTTTGTGTGTCTTAGTTAAGGATCAATAAGCAGGAGCTGCAGAGGCAAAGACATGGGCAATCAATATGCTGGCTGCAAACAGAGGGAGGGACAGAGCGAGCAAAAAAAAAAAAAAAAAAAAAAAACAGCCAGAGAGATTAAAGACAGATAGGACAGGCAGAAAATGAATGGGCAAAGAAAGGTGACAGAAGGAGAGAAGAGCAAAGAAAAGGTCTGGTTGGCTTCGTGTGACGTTTTCTTGAACTTTGTTATTTTAAAGGTTGTCAATGTAGTTTGGGGGTTTTTTTCAGCAGCATGCAGAGGTAACATACATGGATGTAACTGCTTATTGTGAAGACTGGCCTTATTTTTTTATATTTTTAAAGTGCCTAACATACAGGAAGTTCCTAACAATATCAACATAGATTTAAGCCTATTGCGTGAAACACAATGTAAATAAAAGTGAAATTAAGACGATGCAAAGTTCTGGGGGACACCAAAGTGCTGATTTTGAGTAATGACTAAAATTGTCCTTTTATGTCAACATTTCTGATGTCAGAAGAGAGGGACAGGTCCAAAGTTTGGGAACATACAGACATACAGAGCTCCATCTCCCTTAGTCCCTGGCGTGAAAGGAAAACATGAAATCGTCCCAGTGAAAAGTATCAAACCTGAAAAACCTGGGGAACATACCCCAGATTTTCCTTCTACTGCCTTTTAGTTGTCTTTTGTTTTTCTCTTTGCACCCAGTTAGTACTGATGACCTAAGATACATTATTGCTCGTTTCCAATAGATCATTTGTGTAGCATAAATTTCATTTCACAATGAGAGCCTTTGGAAAAATCTGTTACTACAAAATACAAATCTCCTTCTACTGTTAAGCCAAAACGCCTACTACGCTTAGGCTTTTTTTATACTGTAAATGAATAGATCTGAGCTACTCTGCCTGTTTTTTCTTACTTCAAGATGTGCTATAGTTCCTGCTCTGAACCCTTCCATCTGGGCTTAAGAGTACCAGACAGGCCCATACCTCATCACCAAAATGTGGTTCAAATCCCTCTTCACAACATTTACACTCGTGTCCCTTGCAGCATTGTGGTGAGTGGTGAAAAAGAGCCCAGACACAGGTGCAAAGACAGAGAGAGCCAGTAGTAGGAAAGAAGGCCAGAGGCTTGTCTATGGAGCATGACTGGAAAGGCATTCAACCACAGTCAACCCCTACCCAGCCCAGCTCAACTCTGTCCAGTTGCAGAAGTCTCTGCATGTGTGTGTGATTTGAAAGTAGCCTACAATGTTGAAAAGAATAAGCCTGCACTTGGAGCCAAGATAAGTGTCCCTGATGTATAAAGCCAACACCCACCAACCTCTGTTACACACACACAGATACAGACACACACA